>NC_058132.1:329140766-329164089 GCF_016433145.1 Gracilinanus agilis
TGTGTGTGTGTGTGTGTGTGTGTGTGTGTGTGTGTGTGTGTGTGTGTGTATGTGTGTGTGTAGTGTAACAAGCCAAATAATGAATGCAAATCGGTGTGATTTTTTTTTCTAAATGGTTAGGATCACTCAGAACTGAACTTGGCCACCTTGTGCTTTGGTTCAGAGCACATAAACTCCTTACTGGAAAGAGAGTGAGTTCAGCAATGTGGACCTTGCACTCAGCGGTGTGGTTCTAGATTGTTCACCTTGCAAACTGTAAAGAAGGGAACTTCTTTTGTAAACTTTAGGGCTGACTAGTACATTCTGATTTTGAAGAGATGGGAAAACACTTTTTATCACTTCCCATGTTGTGCATGGACACACGACAGCTTGTTAGCTAAATAATCATTTAGATATAAAATGGATAATCACAAGCCAATCAACCAACTAGAGAATTTATTAATGGCTTACTTACTATGTGCTGGTCACTTTACTGGAGACAAAGAGAAAGCAAATAGAAGCAAGCCAAGAAAATATTCCCTGCTCTCAAGGAGCTTATATTGCCTGTCCATACCCTTATCAACTTTCTTGAGTAGCTGAGAATTAGGCTGAGATTGGAAGAATGAGCCAATGAGCTCAATTCAGAGAGCAGAGGGCTAGCAGTAGCAATCCTCAGTCTCTGGAGTGTTCGAAAATGGAAGAAACTATTCTTGGGAGACATCACATGACATTGATTGAAGTTTCTGTAGTAAAGAAGATCACTTAATAGATAGGGTCTGGGCAAATTTAGTTCATGATTAGGTTAAAAAGATTAGATGTCATTCAGGATGGGATTAAATATTTATTGTATGCATTCTTTAGTTCATTATTTCTGAATTTATGTGTTTCTTCCACAAATAAATCATAAGAAATGGCCTCTTGGTGTCTACTCTTTGGGAAGTATGGAATTGAGTGGTAAGGAAATGAGGAAAAGGTCACTAGGTCTGGACACTTAGATACGGAGGACCTGACAAAGGAAGGGTGATGGGTTTTAAGGATCTGAAAAACTTGATCTTTAGTGATCTAGGAAGTTTACAAAGCAATGAGAGGTAACAAAACTTTAAAGCTAAAAGTCACTTGGGAAGTTTAATGTGGATTTTAGTCTCACAACCAAATCAAAACTTTACAAATAGGAATTCATAACAATGAAAACACAGGCAGGTTGAAGACAAGAGGATTTGGCATGGGAGGCAGAGATAATATAGAACTGAGGTCAGTACAAAGCCTAGTCATCATAGAAAGAATGTCAGCTCTTTTCTAGAATTAAAAAAAAAACAAACTTCTTTTTATTCTCAATCGCTTCCCTTCACACTGGTCTTCTAGCTGTCTCCTGTTGCCAGTTTTCTACTTCCATATCTTTGGGTGGTTTCCCTATGTCTGGAAAGTATCACTTTCTTATTTCTTAGAACCCCTAATGATCTCCAAGACACACCTCAAGGGCCAACTCCGACAGAGGACTTTCCCTGATTTCCCCCAGCTGTTAAAGCTTGCTTCTTCTTTTACAAAAATTTTTATTTAGAATATGATTCTATTTAGAATATGATTATTATTTAGAATAGATTACATGATTCATAACCCCCCCTCCCCCAGCCTCACCTCCCCCCTCCTAAAGCTGACAAGCAGTTCCACATGTATCATTGTTCAAAACCTATTTCCATGTTATTCATATTTGTACTTGTTTCTTCTTGAATTTACTTTGCATTATTTTTTACTTACTTCATATTTAGAAACTGCTAGATGATTAGTGGATGCAGTGCTGAAATTGGGAATTGGAAAGAGCTGGGCTCCAATCCTATTTCAGACTCTAGCTGTGTCACTATGGGAAAATCCTGTGATCCTTAGATTCTTCATCCATAAAATGGGTATAATAATAGCATTTATCTCCCAGGGTTATTATAAAGACCAAATGAAATATGTGCAAAGAACCTGACAAATCTTAAAGTACTATGTAATCACCAAATGTTATTTTCTATACATTTTTCATTTACCTATTTCTGTATGTATAACCTATGACCAGAATAAAATCTATTCATAGAGAGACATAGGGAGAAGGGTACAAAATTCTATAATGTACAGGTGAGTTGCTGATCTTCATTGGGTGGAGAGACAGTTACATCTACTGATAAATCACAGGTCTGAACCAAACTAAAACAAACAAATAAATATATCTCACAGTGCCTAGTACATAACAGACCCTAGATACATATTGTAGAATTCAATTGCCATCAAGAAGAGGGAATATTTCTTTTTTTCTTCGTTGCATTCTCAGCCCCTAGTTTAGTGCCTTAAAACTAGTATGTGCTAAATAAATGTTGGTGGAACTTAATGGAATAGCAGTGATCTGCCCAGATTCAGCAGGCCAGGGCAGAGGAAGCATGAATTCTTCTCTGGTCAGGAAAGTTTTGTGGTGAAAGTGGTGTTTGTGGAGAAATGGGCAAAGATTTTTTGGATCCTGAAAAGTAAGTAAGGGATGAGTGGAAGAAAAACGGCTCTGGACTGACTGTCTTAAAGTTTGATTCTAGTTCTAGTTATACAATTGATTGAGGGTGGGTTCTTATACAGCTCAGCCATCCAATTTAATCGCTTTGGAAATTTTGGTCATTATCTTTTTCTAACCCTCCCCCTTCCCCCAGTCTAACAAAACAGAGGAAAAGCAGGGTCAGCAGGGGCTAATGAATTGTTGTTAGGGTCATACCCAAGACTGTCCCCACTGGAATATTCTGGTAGATCAGGGTCTGGTCAATTCAGTCAAAATAATTGAACTGGTGATGCATGTATTCACTGTGACAATATGTTATTTTTGGATCAGTAAGACCCATTTAACTCCAACCTATTAATACTAAGAATTCTGGAGCCCTCCCAAGTCTGACCTTTCCATAATCACTTCTTACCAGGGTGAGAATGCATAATCCCTCTTTCACTGTGCCCACAGCAGACATCTTTATCCTGAACTTTCCTAAAGCCCCTTTTTCTTTTTTAACCAAAGAACTGGACTCATGTATGAAGCAAAAATACAGTTAAATTCTAAAAAAAGTTTGGTCACTGAACAGAGGGTCACGGATGGACATGCAAATCATCTTTGCCAAATGAGCCATCCTTTACCAACGAGCATCATGATTGGTTGATGGATAATAGATCATTTCCATTTGCAAGTACTGGGGCCATCAAAGGTGTCCGGATGTTAAAGCTATGACTATTTTAATGATCACTGGCTGAAGAGTATTAAAAAAAAAAAAGCTAAGCTTTCAGAGCTTAAGACTTATTGCTTGTATTTTCCCAGCTTTCTTAAAGTAAAAAGGGGTGTTGTAGAAAATGATAAAATTTATCATTTATAGCGAAATATTAATGTAGCAGCAGGAGATTCGATGTGGCCATCTATCTATGAGCATTCAGACTTCAAAGGGAGCATAAACAGGAAATTAATGGTTTGTCTAGTGTAAGGGACAAATAAATGCAAATGTAGTCTCATTAATATCAAGTGGGTGACTTCTTGGTTTATGGGGTTTGGATTGATTTTGTCAAAGGCCAATAGATTTATTTTTAAAAGTCTTTGAAATTTAGCATCCATATACCCATTATTTGAGGGAAATAAAACGCACAGCACTCCCTGACGCCCTCTTCTCCTCCTCCTTAACCCCCCTTCCTGGATGTTGTTTTACCTAGATAAAGTTCTCACATTAGGACTTACTTTCACACTGAAATATGTCCCTTGTAGGAGCTGCTATAAACGTCAGCATTTTCCACAGCATTAGTTTATGGGCAGAGTGAATTTTAATGGCATCGTAATCTTGCTGCAATCAATTGTGGAGCATGAAAAAAAGCTATGGGAGTGTCCATTAAATAGAGCTTTGCATCACTTTTAATACTCAAAAGCCTTAAAAATCTTTCATTCCCCCCCCCCCCTTCCTCTATGTCTATTGGCAAAATGGTTGTTGTTTTTTTCCTGTTCTGAGTTGAAGTTGAGCTGAACAGTTTCATTTTCCATTTATTTCCTTTCTAGGGGAGGGAGTGTGACTTTCTCTCTTCCCCCAAGGATGATTATGACTCTGCCAACTCTTGCATAGTCTATGGGACTAAAACATTAGCTTCTTTTCATTTTTTGTTTCCTTGTAGATCCTAAAGTGATTCCTTTATCTCATTTCCTTCCATGAATTGCCTTCTTTTCCTATCACCAGAACTAATTTTGGTTAAACATTTGAAGATTCATGATCCCATTAGTTTAGATGTCTTCTTCACTAGGGCAGATGGAGCTTATGTATTCCTTTTTACCCCAAGTGTTTCTTGGCCATCTATTTCCATTGTCCTCCTCAGTATCTAACCAACGTGCTAGTGAGTTCCTTCTGGATCTTTTAATATTTCAAGGGTAGCTGTTCAAACAGTTTGTCTCTCTTTTGATGTAGCTACGTGATCAACCCATCTCCTTTTCTGGATATATTCTTTTATTTTTTTAACCCTAATCTTCCATCATAGAATTGATACCATGTATTGGTTCCCAGGCAGAAGAGTGGGAAGGACTAGGTAACGGGATTTAAGTAACTTGCCCAGAATCACACAGCCAGGAAATATCTGAGGGCAAATTTGAACCCAGGACCTCCCGTGTCTAGGATTGGCTCAAAATCTACTGAGTCAACTAGCTGCTCCCTGGATATAGTCTTGATTTATCATTTGTGCTTCTTCTTGCCTACAATTTATTACTGGTAATATGCTGACCTAGGTATATCCACATTCAACTTCCCATAACTCTTTGGGATCCCTAAAATTCTGACCATTGAGAGGTTATGGTGTTCTATAATATGCAGCCATATGGCATCAGGAGAATAGTGGTATCATGTAGTGATAAAATATTTAGTCAAGGTACCATATAGAATAGATTATACAAATAGCACTCTTTCCACAATTCAAATTCTTGAACATTTTGACACATGCTTTCTTTTTTTCTCTTTAAAAGTCATTTATTTATTTTTAACATTCATCTTTTATTGTGAGTTCCAAATTCTTTTTCTCTCTTCAATCCCTCCTCCACCCATTGAGAAGATAAGCAATATTATATCTTTTATGCATGTGAAGTCATGAAAAACATATTTCTATATTAGCCATGTTGCAAAAAAGCAAGAAAAAATAAAGAAAATTAAGAAAAATATCCTTCAGTCCATTCTCAGGGTTCATTTATTCTCTCTCTGGAGCTAGATGGCACTTATTCATCAAAAGTCTTTTGGAATTTTTTTTGGAGCATTATATCAATCAGAGTAACTAAGTCTTTTACAACCGATCATCATTACAATATTACTGTTAACTGTGTACAATGTTTTCCTACTTCTGTACATTTCACTTTGCATTAATTAGTTCATTTAAGTTTTCCCAGGTTTTTAAAGACACCATCCTGCTCATGATTTCTTTCTTTTTTTTTTTTTAACCCTTACCTTCTATCTTGGAATTAATATTCTGTGTTAGTTCCAAGGCAGAGGAGAGAAAAGGGCTAGGAAACGGGGGTTGTGACTTGCCTAGGATCACACAGCTATGAAGCATCTCAGGTCATATTTGAACCCAGGACCTCTTATGCCCAGGCCTGACTCTCTATCCAATGAGGCCCCTGACTACTCCTTCATGATTTCTTAAATCAAAATTGTATACTACAACTCTTTTGGCTGTTCCCCAATTGATGGCTACTTCCTCAATTTCCAATTATTTTATACTACAAAAAGAACTGCTACACATACCTTTGTGCATATAGGTTCCTTTCAGTTTTCCTGGACTTCTTTGGGATATAGAATTAGTAGTGGTATTGCTTTGTCAAAGGATATGCACAATTTTATAGCTCTCTGGGCATACACATACTTTAAAAATTTTTTTCACCCACTTTCTAATTTTTTTTTTGCAATAGAAAGTGGTTTGGGTTATGATCCTTTTCTGATAAGATTTAATGTTTTAATTTCTACTTTTTACAAACTTAAACAGGCTTAAAACAAGGTCTCTTCAGAATCCCACTATCTTTATGAGTCACAGAAAGAGGAAATAAAAATAAACCCTCCACCATGGTGCTTTGTGTCCTTTTTTCTTTTTTAAAGAGGATGTGAAAGGCAGAAGAAAGGCAATTCACTAAAAATAAATGAGAAGGGGGAAGAATTTGTTATTTCTAATTGTTGGGATATATAGTAGGATAATATGCAGACATCGAAGAAGGAATTGGGGGTAGTGGAGCAGACATTTAATGAACCTCTCTCTCATCTGAACTGGACAACGGAAAGTTGAACACACACACATACACACACATACACATATACACATAAAGAAATAGTTTGATGTACAAATATAGTAATTCAACAGAGAAACTGGTAGCTAGGAGATGAGTACTTTAAAGGAAGGGTGGAATTAGAAAGCATCATAAGCAAAGCAAACTTTAGTTATAACGGTTGGATCATAAAGTGAGTATTAAAATGAAAGAATGAAAGCATAAGAAAATATTTGAAAGTACACTTACAAAGACACTCTAAAGAATTATATGAATATAACTCCTAAATAAATGGGGGCACATGCATAGTCATGCTATGCTAATACAAAAAATTACCACTATCTACATTATTTTATAGATTTGGTGCCATACCAATCAAACTACAAAAGGATTACTCTATAGAGCTAGATAAAAATAACAAAATTCATCTTGAGGAACCAATGTGAAAAAAAAATAGGAATGAAAGGAACCTATAAGTACCCAAATTCAAACTGTACCACAAATCAGTAAAAACAAGAATAGATTCATTTGACTCTTCCTTCTTTGCTGATGTCAATCCATTAATAGAACACTGGTTATAGTCACACATAGGATCATAGATTTAGAATTAGGTATACCCTTAAAGATCATTGAATCTAATCCCTTTCTTTTGCATATTAGGAAACTGAGTCTCAGTTAAAGAGATCCTCCCACCTCAAAGTTATGGTGGCAAAGTAGGTTTCTATGCATAATCTTGCTGCACAAAATTAAAAAAGTATCACAACACCATAAAGCTCACATTTTCCTCATAATTTCTTCAATCTCTAGATTGAATGAGAACCTAACTGCCATATATAGATGGAGTTCGTTTTCATGACTAATAATGCACTTCCTTGGATTCAAAGGGCACTGAATTTAGAATCACAGCACTTCAACTCAAATCTCAAATAAGATATTGGGTAAGTATTTAAGCTTTCTGGGTCTCAGTTTCTTCAACTGTGTACTGGACTTCTAGTTTAAGCTATAGCTTTTAAGATCTCTAATAGCTTTAAACCTCATGACCTAATGAAAATGGCAAAGGCTATATATACAGGTTATTATGCAATAAGTAGGGTGTGAGAGGGAGGGAAAGACCCAAACCAAGTATTCTATAAATAGATGTAAGATTTAAACTGATATACAATAATTCCAAGTATTATATTTTATAAGATTTATTAATAATTAATTGAAGTAGAAGGAATAACAAGGAAATAGAAAAATAAAAATCTAATTATCTAACAAAAATAAGACCACAAGAGTAAGTTTTCCTGCCTGGCCCAAAGCCAGCTTCCACAGCCGTGATCATGGGAAGACCAAGCAGGGGCAGAGCTACACAAAACTTATATCCTCCCTACGTTAGCATGTAAAGTGAGAAGGAATATGGGAAGCTGGGATTTAGAGTCCTGGGAAAAGAAATCTAATTATACATAAAATAATATAAATGATGTAAAAAGTAACATGATAAATAGGTGCCTATTTTCTCCATTCTGTTTCCATCTACTTTTGACAGAAGTTGGTATCTTGGGTTATTATGCCACAGATTATTGTCTATGAATAAAAGATCATAGGCAACATAGAAAAATGGAGAGGCTATTGGACTTGGAGTCAGAAGAACTGTAGAACCTACTATGATTTGTCTTCTGCTCACTTTTTCATTCCTTTTTCATATTTTCTCCTTTATGAACTCACTGTTGCAGTCAAATTAGTGTATCTCACTGTTTCCTCTACATGATATTCTACTTCCTCCTTTTATACAGGCTTTCTGCTAAATCCAGAATTTACTTCTTTTCACCTTGCTTTGTAGAATTCCTAGTTTCCTTCAAAGCCCAATTCAAACAAAATATTAGTTATGTTACATATTTTTCTACATTTATGTTATATCATGTTATTATTCATTTAATCTCCCTTCTAATTATCCAGGCTGGAAGGTCTACCCCAGTGGTTCCCAAACTTTTTTGGCCTACTGCCCCCATTCCAGAAAAAATATTACTTAGCCCCCTGGAAATTAATTTTTTAAAAAATTTTAATAGCAATTAATAGGGAAGATAAATGCACCTGTGGCCATCACCACCTCCCTGGATCAGTGCAGCACCCAGTAGGTGGCGGTAGCACCCACTTTGGGAATCACTGGTCTACCCAATCAAAGAAGAATGGTAGATTATGAAATTATATGAGTTCCCTAAATTCTCTGTCTCAGTTTACTCACCTGTAAAATTGTGGGATTTGATTCAATGATCTTCACTTCTCAAACTATGATACCCTCTATGTGGCCATCTGGCCTCCTCTCAAAGATCTCCATCTGAAAATTTCCTGACATTCTACTTTTGGATGGCTCTACCTATCAAAAGGGAACTAGGTAGTGCCTGGCCTGAAATCAGGAAGACCCAGATTCCTGAGTTCAAATCTGACCTCAGATGCTTAGAAGCTATGTGAACTGGCAAATCATTTAATCCTATTTGCCTCCATTTCCTCATCTATAAAATGATCTGGAGAAGGAAATGCCAAACCACACCAGTGTTGTTGCCAAGAAAATCCCAAATGAAGTTGCAAAGAGGGAAACGCCATGGTAAAACTACTCAACGATAACAAAGTCTATTAAAAAGAGCCCAAATTAGGCTTCTTGCATGGGATCAAAATACTCAGCTTGTGTTGATCCACTGACTAAAGAGGCACTGTGCCATAGAGACAGTTTACTTTCCTCTTCTCCTACTGGAAATGTCTCAAGGAGAGGTGAAATATATGTAGCAGTGAAGATACACTCATCTGTACTGCATCCACGCATGGATGGCTGATGTTTGAGTAGCCACTGAATTTCACCTGAACTTGTGGTATCTTCTAAGCTCGGTGGCTAGTGTGTGCAGTCAGAGAATGAGACAAGAATCATGTCTTGGCAGACCAGTGTTGCTCATCTTTCCACGTGGAAGAAATGATAACAGTGATTGATTTTTCTTAACCCTTTCCCCACCCTTCCAAAAAAAGTTTATGCTAAACCCAAACTTTATTGATTCTATGAAGTATATTTACATTTCTGTTCAATTAGTTTAGAAAGCAGCTTAAGATAAAAGTGTGATTGACTATAGTAATTTCTGATCTGTATGGCTTTTGTTAGTTAGGGTTCTGAGAAAGGGACACTGAGGGACTCTGTAAAAGAATTTTATATCACCTACATTACTTACCACAGGGAAAGACACTAGTGGGCTTTCAAGGAATGCTTGTTCTATAAATGATTCATTGGATAAGTACTTTGAAAAATTATGCTTAGGAACCCAGAATTTAATCTCACAACACAACTTCATTCCTAGCAAATATACCATGCATATCCTTTGACCCATTGTTATTATTAGATCTATTCTCCAATGTGTTTGAAGAAAAAATGATCCATATGTACAAAAATATAGCATTTCTTTTTGGAGCAGCAAAGAACTAGAAACAAAGAGAGTGCCACATTAATTGGAGAACAGCTGGGCAATTTATGGCATATGAATATAATAGAATACTTTTGTGCTGTAAGAAAGGATGAAAGGGATGGTTTTAGAGAAACTTCAGAACTCTTGCATGAACTGACATATTCCAAATTGAGCAAAATCAGGAAAACAACTTATATGATAATTTCAGTATTATTAAGACAACTAAGACAATTATAAAAACAAACTGTGAAAGACTAAAATTTTGATAAATGCAGTGACCATTTATGATTTCAGTAGATCAGTGATGAAGCATGCTATTCATCTCCTGACAGAGGGATGATGGATTCAGAGTGCAAACTGAGTCATGTTTTTTGGACATGATCAGTACAGGAATTTGTTTTGCTTGACTAAATATACAGATATTTGTTACAAGGGTTTCTGTTTTCTTTTTTTTATCAGTGGGAGGAGGAGAAAAGAAAATAGAATTTTGTTCATTAAAAGTTAATTTTAAAAACATGAGTAAATATAATCAGTCAAAAAACTCTTATCTAGGATCTATAGAATTCCAAGTCCAGTACAAGCTGGGATACATATCTTTAATTATTTTTATTCAAAGACATTTTGTTTTCCCAATTTCATGTAAAAACAATTTTCAAAATGCATTTCCCAAAATTATAAGATCCAAATTCTCTCACTCTTTCCCTTCCCTCCCCCTATTCAGAGATGGTAATCAATTTGATCTGGGTTATAGATGTATTATCATGCAAAACACACTTCCATATTGGTCATTGTTGTAAGAAAATATTCATTTAAAACCCAAACTTCAAAATGAAACCATAAACTGATGTGAAAAATAGTCCACTTTAATTTGCATCCTACTCCAATAGTTCTTTCTCTGGAGGTAGATAACATTCTTTGTCACAAGTCCTTCAGAATTGTCCTATATCAATGATGGAGGCAGTGTGCCAGGTCCCATCCCTGCTCCATCCCCAAGACCGAGTGCCATTCTTGCTCCACCTTGAGTGACCTTGTGTTGTGCCCCTCCTCCCCACCAAGTGGGCATGGCCTACCTTATCCTACACAGGGGAGGGAGTAAGCACTTGCATTGGGCTGCTGGGTGGAGGGGTGGGTGAAGTGAGGAATGTCTTCAGTGAGTGTAGAGAAGGGAAGGGAGCAGCTCTACCCAAGTCCCTCTGCCTTTCTAATAAGGAACTCTAGGGGGCTGGAGGGGATCAGCCACGTGCCCACAGAGAGAATTCTGTGTGCCATCTTTAGCACCTGTGCCATAGGTTCGCCATCACTGTCCTAGGTCACTGAATTGCTGAGAATCAAGCTGCAATATTTAAAAGAAAATAATCATGATTCTGAGATGTATATAATCTACTTAGGAGGTTGGGAGGGTGGTGGAATAACAACAAGAAAATCTCTCAAAATAAATATAAATTAGATGGCATAAATTGAATCCACAAATTCTAAGTAGACACAGAATAAAGAAGTAGAGTCAGAGTGAAGGCCTGTCACAGGTTGGAAAGTTTTAGGTTGTCTAAAATTTTTTATTTTTATTTTTAATTTTTTTCCAGATTACATACCTATTCAATTTTTGATATTCATTTTCTGATATTTTGTAATATATGTGTTCTCCCACCTTCCACTCCATCCTCCCTTCCCAGGAAGGCAGGCTATAGGTTGTATATATATATGTGTATATATGATCATATTATACATGTTTTACTGTTTGTCATGTTGTAAAATAAGACACATATTGCTTACAGTAGAGAAAAATTCATAGAGGAAATAAAGTGAAGAATGGTATGTTTCAATCTGAATTCAGACTCTGTCTGCTCCTTCTATGGTGGTGGACATCCTTTTTAATCATGAATCCCTTGGAGTTGTCCAGTATCTTTGCATGGTTGATAATAGTTAAGTCAATCATTTATAATCATCATGTATTATTGTTGTTACTATGTTCATGTTTTCCTGATTCTAATCACTTTATTTTGCATCACTTCATATAAGTCTTTCCATGATTGTGCGCGCGTGTGTGTGTGTGTGCGTGTGTGTGTGTGCGCGTGTGTGTGATCATCTTGTTTTGTCATTTCTTATAGCAATATGGTATTCCCATTATAATCATATACCACAAATTGTTCAGCCATTCCCCAATTCGTGGACATTCCTTTAGTTTCCAGTTCCTTGACATCACAAAAAGAACTGTTATAAATATTTTAAAACAAATGATTTATTTTCCTTTTTCCTTCTCACTTTAGGAAATAAACCTAGCAGTGATATTACTAGGTTAAGAGGTACACACAGCATTTTTTTAGGTCAGTTTTTGAAGGAGTGGATTTTTTGGCAGAATCTATGCTACCTAATGGTGAGATAAGTGATGAATGAAATGAAAAAATGGTGAATTAAAGACCCTGGACAAAATTTGCAAGTTGTGCTCTCTGTGATTGTAAAGATGGTGTTATTATCCACCAGATTTTGAATCTTCATATAAATATATATGAATTGTAGAGAAGAGACAATATTAAGTATTCAAAATATACATATTCATAAGAACTAATATTAGAAAGTATCCTTTGTGACTCATGTAACCCCTACCCCAACAGTTTCCCTTTCTTAACTCTCATAATTAATGGTTACCTAATGGTTATGGTCTTTCAAAATCATTGCATGTAAAAGCCGAAATTCTGAATCAAGAGTTTAGAGAGTCTAGGGGCCTCTGGGGAGTATTTGTGAATATAAGTAGAAATAAACATTCTATCTTTTGAGAAATTTCCAATTATTTAGAAGTGAGACAGCAAGGTAGAGTGGACAGAACCCCAGGTCCAAAGTTAGAGGACCAGGCTTCATATGCTGTCTGACAATTTCTACCTGTGAGACCTAAAGCTAGTCAGTTAACCGTCTTGGGCTTCAGCTTTCTCAGCTATAAAATGAATCAGGTTTCTGAGATCCTTTCCAACTTTACATCTATGAACCTATGAGTCCTTTATGAAAGGCTCCTTGTGATTAAGTTGTCCTTTAAGTAATATATAACCTTTTCTCACTGCTACTGGAAATAATGGGGTGGTGGCTTCAATAGATTTAGAGGAGGTCCACTCTCTTTCCTTGGATCACATCTATGAATTTACATTCCAACTTTATCTTTTCTTCAGTATGACTTTGACACTTAACTTTCCCCTATACGTTGTGTAAGCTAGATATGGAGACAAGACTTGATAAAGGTAAGAAAAATTGAGAAACATTCTCCATTTTCATGCCAACTTGAGGCTTCCTGAATTTCAAATTCTTTTAGTTCAACTTTGTAGAATTCCTATTTTCTTTCAAAGCACAGGCCAGGTATGACCTTCTTCAAGTCTGTCCCAGTCTCCCCAGTTATTAGCAATTTCTGTTTCTTTAAATTACCTTTTATAAATTCATAGGTAATTTAATATAACTTATTTGGGTACATCGTGTAACCCCCTAGTAGAATGTGTGCTCCTTGAGGGGAAAATCTGTCTCTCCCCAGACACCTCACACGGTGCCTGGCTCAAGGAAGGTGCTTAATAATTAGTTATTAAAATTTGGAAACTATAAATGACTCCCTTTTGCTCCACTTTTCAGATTAGTCTATTTTTTTAGACAGTGTTCTTGATCATTAAAGTTTCACCTGATTATTCAGGGCTTTGCTCCATTCTTTTTTTGTCTAATACTCTTTTCGTTTCCATCCAGATGGTGAATAATGACACTGATTTTACTAGCAAGCTAGCTGGTTCCATTCATTTTGTTTTGGTGGGGAGGGGTAGGTAGCGGAGAAGAGGGTAAAGCATCTTTGGACTCCATTCCCAATTTATGCCCCTCTCCGGAGACTCCATATCTACGACAGTAACAGGCATGGATTAGTTGTGGGGTAGGGAATTGTGGAGTTTATTACCTTGTGAAAAATATATTACTTTCCACAACTTTGGAAAAGTAAATCCACTGGCCTCAAAAGGATATTCATGAAATAAATGAGAAGCTACCTCCCCCTGCCTAGGAGTCAAGTTTGTCAGCTAGTACATCTTTCCCCCTTCCCCCAACTCATTTGAAATGAATAAAGAACTAAATAGAAGAGAGGAATCATTAGGGCTATCAATTTGACATTGGTTCTTTTGATCTCTGTGCACTATCATAAGGAAAGGGTAAGCGAGTTTCCTTTTAATCTTCTCTACCACACTTTAAAGGGCTACTGTAATGTTCCCACCAACTGAATCATTTCCATTTCCAACTCTAATTAATCTGTGAATAAATATCCTTTGGAGATGTGGGCTTGTTTAAATGATGGCTGTCTTCCCACCTTTAATCTATGACACTACATTTCTCTCGAGAGAAAATAGCCCCTAGAATCCATACTCCCTCTCTCTTCCTTTGAGTTTATATGTGGAACTCTCCTCCTTTTTTTTATTATTACATAATAATGGCTTTAGTAGGTGAATAAAAGGTTGTGCAAGTTTTACAAAAATGAGAGACTATTCACCCTTGCTACCTTTAATCTACTGCATTCTCCACTAATGAGCGTAAATTATACAAGCTATTTCACCAAGTCTTTATACAGTACAATACCAGCTGGCAGGTCATTCTCAGAAAGGGTTCTTTTTAATATCATTATTAGTGGTATTATCTTTAATCTTTTGTGGTGTGAAAATTGAGGACAACATGAAACTTGATTCAAAGAAATGGGCCTAATTTCTGTTGGCTGCTGTAGGCATAGAGTTAGGTCTTCTTGTTCTGGGATGTTTAGAAAACTTGTTTAAAGAACTAGGGAACTAGAATGTCAACTTCTCTCCCAGACTCAAATTTTATTAAAGTAAGAAGCAACCTGGCCCTAAACTATAGCCCAAATTCAAAATAAAGAAGAGGAACTCTATACTTCCCTAAACAGATTTCTGATTTTTAGCCTATATTTTGTTGTTTTATAAAATTGCTTCAAGTATATAGACACAGCCTATGCATGAAAGAGAGCAAGGGAGCTCTTGGTTGCTTTCATTTCAGTGGCTTCGACATTCATACTGATGAATCAGAAAACAAATCTCATGGTTCTACCTTTCCTTTCTTGAACTTCACTCTGTTGCCTCTGTTCATAGTCATCCAATTTAAAACTCAAATTCCCAAATCAAGCCATCTCTTTTTGTCACTGCCAAATGGGCAAATATTTTCAAAGTCACCAATTGTCTTATTAAATTCAACCATTTGCCTTGCAAAATCTATATGTATTTATAAATGTAGTCACTGTCTCTTCACTTTTAAAAATTTAACTCCTATTTAAGATCCAATCTTCTGCCCTCCATTGATGTTTCTTCCTTTTATATAGCTAATGTAAAAGCTCTGCATACCTTTTAGCATGGAACTCAAAGAAAGCGAAATTACTGAGGTTTCAACTGATCCTTATTGTGCAGCACTTAGATTTTGAGAAGAGAGCTCCAGACTTAAAGTTTATATCTGATGCTTTACTTGTTTTAAGTGGATAATGAATAAATGAAGGAAAACCGTATTTATTAGGTCCTTACTGTGTGTTAAGAACTGTGATGGACACAGGATAAAAATACAAACACAAAAGTGAAAGTTCTTAAGCAGCTAATGAGTCCTAGAATAATAGAAGCTGATTAATCAATGCATACTTTCATTTTGTGTAAATTTCAATGTTAGTAATATAAACTGAGGCATGGACTCTACAGGATTTAGGTATCTCTTCCCCTGAAGGGCAGCTCTAAGCATTGTGACAAGCACAGGCCATATCTGAAACCACCATCCCTCTTTGAAAAACAAAAAGATATCAAGGGCCTATAAGATTAAAAATAGTCTTTATTCAGCAAGGACATATATGCATAAGGGAACAAATTGTTCTGGTGCCTGAAAGCATCAAGTATAATTGGTCAGCAGCTGTTTTTGTGATTTTTAGTGGAGGGAGGGCAGGAAAGGGGCTGGAAGGGGCCAATACAGGGAGAGATTTGGGGTGGTATGGGTAGAGAATTCCCAAGAACCGAGAGACAGATTCCCAGATGCAATGGGGCACAAAAACATCTCTGGTACATATTTTTAGCCAAGAGAATGAAGTGACTCAGTCTCAAAGTTTCAACAATATATTGGCCCACTGAGTCTTAAGGCCAGTGATAAACTCAATTTGAGGTAGAGAGTCTGGGATCAGAAAGCAGAGATACCAAGTCTGGGCACAAGGACTTTGATTGTCTTAGTTCAGAGAGAGATCATGAGAACTGGCTTGTGGGATGAGCCAATGACTGTCCAGCCAGTCTGAAAATTTCAAAGATAGTTTCTCCACATTAATCTGGGTCCTCAAGACAATCAATTTCTTCAAAAGACTTTGGGTTCCAGGTAAACAAAGTCAGTCTTACACATCATCCCACGCAGAAGTGGGAAATGAGAATAACAAGATAATTTGTATAATAACTTTTACATACAGCATGAATTTCATACTATAATTGATATCATATAACCAGAGGATGTTGTAACTTTAAAGAAAATTAGAAGATATCTAGGTAGGTCAGGCTCCTTATTTTAATTGAGGAAACTGAAGCCTTAGAGAAATTAAATGATTAGCCATACTGAAGAGTTGGAGAGATAGGACTAGAAATCAGATTTCCTGAGCATGAAGTCTAACATTTTTTAAGAAAGGAAAATGAATTAATGTTAATTTGGAATTCCTATAGCAAGAGAGGGCAATGGATAAAACACAGGACCTGCAGAGTCAGGAAGACCTGAGTCCACATTTGACCTCAGAAACTCATCAGCCATGTGGTTTTGGGCAAGTCATTTAACCTCTGTTGGACTCTGTTTCCTCAACTGTGAAAAAAGGGGATGAAAATAATAACACTCACATCTTAGGGCTACTGTGAAGATCAAAGAGAATATTTTAAGGTGCTTAGCACAGTGCCTGGCACATAGTAAGCACTATTGAAGTGCTAGCCATTATTATTACCATTATTATTGTTGTTGTGAGATCAAAGAATCATAGTCCTAGAATAAGAAGGGTCCTCAGAAACCATGAAGTTCAAACTCTTCATTTTATGAAGAAGAAAACTGAAGCCCAGAGTAGTTATTTGACTTACCCTAGGTTACCCAAGTCTCAAATGTCAGAGGCAGGAATTGAACACAGATCCTTTACACCCAAAGCTAGTACTCCTCTATCTTTTAACACAGCTCCCCAACACTACCCTAAAAGAGATGTCTGACCAAATTCTTTCCTTCCTGGCATCACATTAACATGTACTCTCATTTGTGTATGTGAAGTCAGGTCACGATACTCTCTGTCAATTGAATCATTGACCATCTACATTGGTATTTGCTGTCATTCACTACTACAGAGACAACTGAAAAGGGCTTTTGATGAGCATTTATTCATAGTCCATAAATATGTAATGGATAGCTTGAGTTCTGTTGATCTGTGTGCTGACTTCTGTTTATCTTTATGGGGGCATGAAGGTTCCGAACAGCAGAGTCAATATGTTATTCTGGGCGCCACTGATCACACAAAGTGTAGCTTATGCTCTAGAATGGAGCAAAAGCTTCAGCAGCTCATAAACTTTTATGGGGCATGTTTCCACTAGGGTTAGTGC
Organism: Gracilinanus agilis; assembly: GCF_016433145.1. Lineage (NCBI taxonomy): Eukaryota > Metazoa > Chordata > Mammalia > Didelphimorphia > Didelphidae > Gracilinanus > Gracilinanus agilis. The sequence goes on from NC_058132.1 coordinate 329,158,028, forward strand.
TCAGGCTATTAAATGTGAAATAGACTGCTTCTCTTTGGTGTAGAGATGGAATCCAACTCCAAATGATAACTTATAGCTTATAACCAAAAAGGGACAAGATTTTATCTACTTTGAGAGTGTTAGTGTCCCGTGTTAAAAATGTTACTAATATTTTAGGTCTTTGGAATGAAGAATTTATTAATTTCCAAAATTATTGATGTAGTTCTTAAATTATGCAAACTTTTACATCAAAGCAAAGCCTTTCTGGGTCTTTCCTACTGTCAAGGCAAAAGCCTGTCAGGGTACCATTTCTTTTTTTCAGGGGTATTAAATTTTATTTTATTTCCCCCTCCAATTACATGTAAAAACAGCCTCCAACGTTTTTCAAAGAAGATTGAGTCTCAAATTCTCTCCCTCCCTATCTCCATTCCCCTTGAGATGGTAAGCAATCTTATATAGATTTTACATGTGCAGTCATGTAAAACATTTTTCCATATTAATCCTTTTGTCAAAGAAAACTGAAAGAGAAAAATATTAAGAAAGCAAAATAGTTTGCTTTGGTCTGGATTCAGACTCAATTCCTTTTCTCTGGAAGTAGATGACATTTTCTTTTTCTCATGAGTCCTTTCAGATCCTTTTGCATCGTTGTATTATTGAAAATAGATGTTATCCACAGTTGTTCATTATAAAGTATTCTTGTCACTGTGTACAATGTTCTCTTGGTTATGCTTATTTCACTCTGCTTCAGTTCGTGTAAGTCTTTCCAGGTTTTCCTGACTTCCTTCTGCTTGTCATTTCTTATAGCACAATAATATTCCATTACAATCATATACTCTAAATTAATCAGCCTTTTCCTAATAGATGGGTATCCCCCCACTTTCCAATTCTTTGCCCTCCTAAAATAGAGCTGCTTTAAATATTTTAGTACATATAACTCCTTTCCCTTTTTGTCTTTTTTTATTTCTTTGGAATACAAACTGAATAATGGTATTGCTGGGTCAAAGGGTATATACTGTGTTATAGCCCTTTTGGTATAGATTCAAATTGTTCTCCTGAATGATTAAATCAATTCACAACTCCCCCAACTATGCATTCGCTTCCTTGACTTTCCCATATCCCCTCCAAGTTCTGTTATTTTCTTTTTACTTGATAGGGTGGAGGGTACCATTTCTTTTAGATACTAAGTATCAGCTACACTTATCTGTGGGTTTGATAAGGAGCACCAGAGGAAATTGGTCTTATTCATATTACTCTGGCCTGTCTTCCGTGTCTTCATGGTTGCTTTTGATTCAGACCTCTTTACTTTCTAGATCACATTTTAAAAATTAAAGTAATTTCAATTAACTTCTCTTCCTCCTGTCTCTTCCACTCCTATGAAAAGTAAGTTAGACCAAAACCTCTGTAACAAATATTCAGTCAAGCAAAACAATTCCTCATGATGATCATGTCCAAAAATACGTATCAATCTATACCCTGAATACCTCACCCAGAATCTCTCTTTCAGGAAGGGGGTAATATATTTATTTTATCATGAGTTTTATGGAATCATGACTGGTCATTGTATTGATCAGAGTTCTTAAGTCTTTCAAGAGCTTGGTACCTAAGTTTTTTGTATTGTTTTTTTCTGCTTTTACTGCCTTGTCCTTGACCTGGAAGTTCTGTATTTGGCCTTCTTTTTTTTCTTTCTTTCTTTCTTTCTTTCTTTCTTTCTTTCTTTCTTTCTTTCTTTCTTTCTTTCTTTCTTTCTTTCTTTCTTTCTCTTACCTTCCATCTTGGAATCAATACTGTGTATTGGTTCCAAGGCAGAAGTGGTAAAGGTTAGGCAATGGGGGTTAAGTGGCTTTCCAAGGGTCACACAGCTGGGAAGTATCTGAGATCAAATTTGAACCTAGGACCTCCTATCTCTAGGTCTGGCTTTCAATCCACTGAACTACCCAGCTTCCCCCTTGATTTCTTAAAATATTATATCTATGGTCTTTTATTTGGTCATGGCTTCCACATAGTTCAATGATTTAAATTGTCTCTTTCATCTGTTTAATAAGAGAGTTGTTTCTATCAGAGATACTTTATATTCTACTATTTTTAAAAGACTTTAGACTTTGTTTTAGTGTTTCTTCTTTTTTCATGATGTTACCAACTTTTCTTTGGTCCATTTTAATTTTTAAGAATTAAATTGGATGAGGTTTTGTACTTATTAAGTTTCTTGGCTAAGCTTTTGTACTTATTAAGCCAATCATCACATTATTCTCTTTCTTCCATAGCTATCATTTTTTCTATTTTTTTTCTTCAGCACTTCCATTCTTTTCTATTTCTTCCTTCTAGCTCTCATTTTATTAATAAAATAATTTTAACTCCTTAAAAACATCTTATTTCTTTTGTTCTCAACATTCTAGTTAAACTTTTGTATATGTTTTCTTGGAAACTTTGCTTTTGAAGTCATTCTCTTCTTCTGAGTTAGTGTCTTGTATATCCCATTAACCCTAAAAGGTCTTCATAGTTGGGTTCTTGTTTCATTAGATCATTATTCTTACCTTACTTCATAACTTTGGACTTTTCATTAGGGTAAGGTTCTGGGCACTTCTGTAGAGAATGTCTTGTCCACATTTGAGCTTCTTCTATGTCCTTTTGGGTTCTGGGGCTACTTTCTTCTGGTATTAAGTATTATGTTATTCAAGAACCTCAGGGAAAGCTGAGACAAGAGACCTTTAAGTTGTCAGTGCACCCATAACAATCAGGTTATCTACCCCTCGGCTCAGGTCCTCTCCTTAGTTCACCCTGGATCTGTGACCCAGCTCTAGAGTAGGAGTGACAGAAATGCCAATTGGCCTTTCTTCTTGTTCCCTGCACAAGATCATATGAATCCTTTGTGATGGATCTGGGACCCCATCTTACCCTAGTTCATGATTTATAGCCCTCATTCAGCTCCCACTCTGGAAGTCTTTATGTAGTATGAACCAGGTAAGATTTAGTCCTAGTGTCCATAAACCTTTCTAATTGTTTCCCTGTGCCTGTCTGGAAAAAATAGCCTTTTGTATTTTCTCTTGGATTTTCTGATCAGGACTGAGTCTGATATGCTTTCTCTTTGTAGAGTAGTTATCAGAAAGAGCTGGACTATATTGCTTCATGCTACATCATGATCTGGGCTGGTCTCTCTCCATACCATATTCTTGATCACCCTTATCTATTTATCTTGGTTCTTGACCTTTGTCCTTAGTATAAAACTGAACCATAATCAGGGCAGGCAACTAGAGCTTTGGAGTGCTGAAATTGAGAGGGTGTTGATAATATACACATTCTTTAAGTAGTATGGAAAGAACTGAGATAGAATTTGGTCATCAAGACTAAATAGTTGAAATAGAAAAGTATCTATTTTATACTCCAGTTAAAACTCCCTGGCCCTTCACTCTCACCCTAGTACTTTCTTAGCAATAATCAAGTGGCTTCTTCCTGTCCTAGTCTCTGGTCACCAACCCTTTGTTTCTAATCTGGACAGTGGCTCAAATACTCTTCAGCAACTAAGGTTTCTTGCTTGCCACCCATCTCTACTACAATTACTTCATCAGTAGAACAGATAGGTCACTATTCTTTCATCTTAATTGAGGGGCTGAACTCTGAATTGTTTTGCTATTTTGAATCTTCCAAAATATGGCATTCAATTCTTAGAGCAGTATACTTCTTATATTTTTTCTAAGTGATTTCATTCTTATTTATTGCCATAAATATTGTTGGAAAAAATCATTCAACCTTTTTTGGTTTCATTTAGGACCTTTTAGACAAATGTCCACTTTTTACTTCTTAAAACTTGCAAAAAGTCTTCAAAATTAAAAAATTAAGTTCTATCTAATCATCACTTCTTTACTTTTATTCTTGTCAGTCATCCACACCCATTTCAAATGAATTCAGGAGGGTAAAGGTTGAAATTAGTGGAGGCCACTGCCATTTTTAATGATTTAGTTGAGAGTTCTTATCTCAATTCCCAATTTCATTTGCCCATGGGGTGCTCAAAGCAAGGCTATATTTTTCCCTCAGGATTCTTGGGGTACTTACCTTGAGGATTAGGTATATCTTTATAATTTTATAAGATCAAGCCTCATTATGGTCTTTTCTTTTCAATATCAATTAGTAGTCACAATTAGTATTTCCCTTAGATCACTGAACAAATATTCACTAAGTGACAAAAGTGATTATTGCTGGGAGTGATAAAAAGTTAAAGTAAGACAAAGGCTGTTGTACTCTTGAAGCTTATAGTAAAATGGCATGCAAATAACTTTAATACAATACATAAAATATAACAAAATTAATATACTATAAAAGGCAATATAATAATATAGCATAATATATGAAGATAACATTAATAATAAATATAATTATATAATTTATAATAATATATAATACATGATAAATGCACAAGAAGGATTAACAGAATTCTCTCTGAAGTCTCAAGAATGATAGTTTATAAACAATTAGAATGATTAGGGAAAGATTCTTGGATTAATTGGCATTGAAGGGGCAGCTAAGTGGCTTGATGGATTGAGAGCTAGGCCCAGAGTGGAGAGGTCTTGGGTTCAAATCCAACCTTAGACACTTCCTAGCTGTGTGACCTTAGACAAGTCACTTACTCCCCTCCACCCCCCCCCCCCACCAAGTTGCCTACGCTTACCACTCTTTTGCCTTGGAACTAATACACAGTATTGATTCTAAGATGGAAGGTAATGGTTTTTAAAAAATAGCATTTGAATTGAATTTTAAAGGATGGGTGGAAATTGAACATTCTAAAAGGAAAATTTAAGAGCAATGGAAAAAAGTTCTCATATACTTTTGTATCTCTCACTCTGGGTAGTTGCTTCTTCCATATGAAGAGCTGGAAAATTGCAGAATATCATTTTCTTCTAACTCCACAGAATTTTAGTTTTCTGACTTTTCCTCTAATCTTTATAAGATTAGTAAATTAGATTCCTAATATTACTGAAAAAGGTAGAAGTGACAGGGCATCTGCAACCTAGGCTATGAGTAACAACAAAGAAGCTATTAAACATCAAAAACAAAGCCTTGGTGCTCTAAAAATGGGAATAATGTATCAACAACATTCTGATACTCAGTTAATTCCAGTGACTTTATAATCTCAATGACTTAGATGAATCTTTTAATGATGAGGTTGATAATCTCTCCTTGCCTATACAACCTGTGTGACTCTAGCTTACAACCTCTTCTAAATTAATTTTAGGAGTTCATCCATTGTGCTCAAGATCTTTCTTGATTTTTCATGACTTCATTCTCCTGATAATAGTTAGGCAGTCCACTTGTCATCCTTTTGTTTTGCAATGGAAGCAGCCCATACATTTCTTTGATGACATCTTCCACACTTGCAATAACAATTATAATATTATGAAAATAACTAGCATCTTTCTCAGTTGCATAGTGGTAAAGAAGTGTTCCTTTGAGGAATATAGTTCATAAAAGTCGGCTTGTACTCTATACTGAAGCCTCCAACTAAGGATGATATCACTATGATTTATCATGAACATTTTATAAAGAAGGACAGTAGGCATATAGATTAATATATGTTAATATTCTCTTCAGTAGCTTTTTAAAAATAAAATTTAAGATTTTTCCCCACAGCTTCATCTAGCTTCCCTTCCTTTATTATACTTTACCAAATCTCTGACAATTTTGTCATTTCTAGCACAGAATTCTATGTATTTTGGTCCAATTCTATGGTTTTTCCTCTTGTCCTTTTTATTGACCATTCTTCTCTTCAGTAAGCACTTCTGAGATTGTCATGTTAGAAAATAACTTTGATAGTTTTATTCTCCTCAACGTAAAAACAATTTGGTCTAAAAAATCTTAGCAGATATTTTCCATTTTGACTTTATTTGTTGTTTTCCTTTGATTTTTCCTTTCTTTTTTGTCCTCTTCTCTTTTTGGTTTTCCTCCCTTCTCCTCACTCTCTTCCTTCCCTTCTTCCTTCCTTTCTTCCTCCTTTCCTTCCTTCCTCCCTCCATTCCTTCCTCCCTTCCTTCCTCCCTCCATCCCTTCCCTTCCTACATTCCTTCCTCCCTCCTTTCTCCCTTCCTCCCTTCCTT
>NC_058132.1:329164359-329175913 GCF_016433145.1 Gracilinanus agilis
CCTTTCCTTCCTTCCTTCCTTCCTTCCTTCCTTCCTTCCTTCCTTCCTTCCTTCCTTCCTTCCTTCCTTCCTTCCTTCCTTCCTTCCTTCCTTTATACACCAGAACTGTATACAACCCACTTATCTTTAAGTATGGGGAGGTCTGTGACCCATGTGTATGGTAGTGGATGACCAATCAGAATTGACTGACTGCCCCCTGGGCAGTCCTAAGCAAAGCTACAGCTGCAATTGGTCCACATAAAGTGTAAGGAAGGCACAGGAAGTGACAATAAGGAAGGGTCTTTAAAAGTGGCAAGAAGTTCCTGTGACTAGCTCTTCTACCTTGGAACTTGACCTTGAAGGAGTTCCAACTTGGGACCTCAGACTACTCTTTGATTTTTCCCTTAGAACTACCATGTAGGTGAGTTAAAAAGGCTGACTCCCTTTCCTGACTTTTCTGAAAGGTACTAGCCTTCAGAGAGGCCCCTCATCTTGAAGGACTCCTCATGGCTAAAACCCTTGTTTAATTTGCCTCTGGGCCCCCTTTAGTGGGTCCTCTGAAGCCCTGCCTGCTTTGGATTGGGCCAGAGTAATTATCTACTCTCTCTCTGATTTTCGTTACTTTCACCCTTTCTTATTTTGTAAATAAACTGCCATATTTTCGTTACTTTCACCCTTTCTTATTTTGTAAATAAACTGCCATAAAAAGTCATTCTGACTTGAGTAATAATTTTGGCAACCACATTTTTATATATTTAGTCCAACCTTTAATTTTTATCCCCTATAATACCCAAATAGCTTTAGGACTGGTGCACATCAGAATCCCCAATTTTTAATGATTTAGCAGACATCTCCTTGGGACATCTCACTTCTCACCCAGCTCACTCATTTTTTATTTCTCTAGCAGCATTCATATTGAACTTCTTTGGCTTTTCCACCATACTCCCAGTAAATTCATCATTAATAATACTCATCATCTTACAAGATCCCATCAGCTTTGTAATTCACAACTCATCAGTACCTCTGTCTCTTATTGGAGGATGGAGCCATAATCTGTCCTATTCCATTAGACATTTCCTCATCTCTCTCTCCATCCAGGACCACTCATTTTGGACTTCTTTGGCTTTGCTTCCATCTTCTCTCTCACCCATATTGCTCTTTACTTTTCTTTTAGGTATTATTTTCCCTTATTAGATTATAAGCTCCTACAGAGCAGAGACTAAGTTTCTTTTTTATACTTGTAATGCCAGCATGTACATAGTGTAAGAATATATTTGACAGCCATGTTGAAGTCAAGATGATGGATAGTTACCTGCTTAGAATGTTTTATGAACCGAGCCCAGCAGTAGCTTGGCAGAAGTCAAGGGCAGTTAGGTTCGAGTATAAAAGCCAGGAATTTGAAGGAATCTAGATCTCAGTATTGAGATATTTTGGGTTGGAAGGGTGGTTTGGGAAGGCCATAGGTGAGCTCTATTCAAACTTGAGGGAAGAGAATTATTATATTCTACAGAATCAATGATCAATCTATAGTCAGGCATAAGAATTATCCAAGGCACAGGGCTTCAGTTGGGTGAAGCTAGCTGGAGAAATCTATCAGCAGATTCCTTGCCTGGCTGTTAGCCCTGGAACATTGCTGTTATCTGGATTTTGGGTTAAGCAGATTCAATATATTCTAACATCTATTGCAGTGGGTGATCCTTCTGGGTTCACTAACCTATCTTAGGTGTCCCATCTAGGATTCAACACCTAAGATTAACCCCATCTCCAGATCCACTTAACAACCTTACATAACAATAGAAGGTACTTAATAAGTATTGACTATTGACTGACAACAGACTACCAGCCACAGCCTCCTCACTAGAAAGGCATGTGCCACAATGCCCAGAAATTGCTTTCTATTTTCATCCTGAAATATCTTTAGGATGACTGTGTAGCTACATCTCATGTATTGCTTAAAATTTTTTTCTGCTTCCTAAGTTGATACTACTCATAATTATGTATTGTTTCCTTTTGTAAGAATTTTTATAAATAATTTTATATTTTAAAATGCTTCTGGTCATCATTTCCACTTGGCAAGCTGATCCAGAGCTTGCTGACTAAGATGCTTTTTAAGATGCTATTGGTGTTCTTGTAATGATAATTAATTTACATTGGTTCAACTTCTTTATGAAATTATTATAATTGGTGTTGATGTCATTTCTGCTATTCATTACCCATTTTTCATTATAGATAATTTGTTTAAATGTTTCAGGATTGAGATATTTTAATTGCATGCCACATATATTTATTATTATTCTTTCATCTCATTTTAAATTAATTCTGATATTTGTACTAGCAAGTTGGTGGTTTGACTGTACACAGATAGTTGATTTAGAGATGAGTCTCCATGGTGAGTCTTTTTCTGAAATTCTGTATAATTAAATATAACCAAGTTCAGTATCTATAATTTTTTTCTTGAAGAAAGCATTTGTGTTTATTATGTTGAGATAATTATTACTCAAGTAAGCATCAAACCAGATAACTCTGAGGTCCCTTCCATACTTGAGATGCTATGATTCTTTTGAAGCCAAAATAAACAAGTAAATTCAAGAATGAGTGAACAACACAGATAAATTCATAAATAATAGTTCTTTTCCCAAACATAATCTCATCTCATCTCTGAATTCTCATCATCCTTCTAGACTTAGCTCAAGTGCCACCTCCTCTAAGAAGCCTTCATCGACTTCTCTAGTTTTCAGTAGGTTTTTCTTCCTTAAATTAACTTTTATTTATTTTTCTATGCACACTTTAAATCTCCCAAAAGATTGTTAATTCCTTTGGTACAGGGACTATCTTCTTTTTGTCCTTGTGCCTGATGTGCTTAACATATTTCCTTGAACATAGCAGATATCTAAAAAATGTTTATTGAATTGAACTGAATCTAGGAACAGGAAGAAAATGAAAGAAAGCTATGGAAAGAGAGGAAAGGATATGTTGAGAGCATGAGGGAAGGATGTCATTATTTAAAAAGAATTTGTGTGTGTGTGTGTGTGTGTGTGTGTGTGTGTGTGTTTTGTTTCCAACAGAAGTAAGAATCAAAGGTAGCAGTGAGTAGAAGCATAAGGATTGCTGAAGGGTTCAATTCTAGTGGGTACAAGGTGAAAGAGTATGATAACAAATGAAATTGAGGCAAGCATCTCAGTATAAGTAGTAACTTAGGGGAAGCATCATGCAGAGAGGTGGGCTCAGACTTCCAGAAAATAGAAAACGTATCTGTCAGTCACAAATTTGCAGAATTGAACCATTTTCCCTGGTGTGGTCTAAGCCAAGTAGTAATTTGAAAAATGTATAAGCCCTTGGTGCCAGAGGCTACATCTCTTTGAGCCACAGCATCCTAGTACTATTCAAGCTTTTAACAAAAAATGTATATTTTGTAAGCATCAATTTTCCATCATGAAGATAGGCTTCATTTATTCTATTTTGCTCCAAAATTTCCTAAACACTTCCTTTCATTTCAAAGATCTTCCCTATCCCCAGTCCTTCTTTCCCAGCATTTATAGATCTCAGCTTTGTTTTGTAAACTCCAGTGTTCTGTGACCAAATTAATTTGAGGAACTCTGGAATACCTTAATCCTTTTAAATATGGTTTCTGCCTCCACCATTATACTGAAACTGCACTCTTTGGGGTTACAAATGATGTGCCATTGACCTTTGTTACCAATGAATTCTCTGCAACATTTTTTATTGCTCACTTTTCCCCTAAACTCTTTGTCTTCCTTTGGGTTCCTTGACATTGAATTATGCTAATCTTTCTATATTTTGCCTACTTTCTTTGATTGCCATTTTGGCTCTCTGTTTCCCTTTCCTCATTCTCTATGCATTTTTGCTATTTTTTTATTCATTTAACAAACACTTATAAAAATGCTTCCTATATGAAATGTATAATACTCTTCATCAGATATTGAAGGGATGAACAACTGACAAGTTTAACTTTCTGGACATCTTTTCATAGTCTTTGCTTAATCTTAGACCTTTAGTTATTTTCTATTCTCTTCCTAGTTGATCCTTTTCTTACTCGAATTTTCTGTTTCTCTCTTTTCTACTTCCACATCCCCTTGTCTCCATATACTTGAATTCTCTGTCTTTCAAGGTCCACAACCAGTCCTGTCTCAGTGATGAAGTCTTGATTTATCCAGCCCACGGTAATCTCACTTTTTCAAATGTTAGTAGTTATTGGCTCTGCCACTCATTTAGTACTAATCATATAAAGGCTTGTTTCAATGCTTATAGTATAATATTTTTAAACCCTTGCCTTCCATTTTAGAATCAACACTGTGTATTGGTTCTAAGGCTAAAGAATGGTAAGGGTTAGGCCATGTGGGTTAAGTGACTTGTCCAGGGTCACACAGCTAGGAAGTGTTTGAGGTCATATTTGAACCCAAGACCTCCTGTCTCTAGGTCTGGCTCTCAATTTCCACCAAGCCACCCAGCTGCCCCTGTTTATGCTACAATTCAACTTTTCATATGTGAATGTATTGCATTTCAAAATATACTATGGCAGAGTCATAGTGAATAGAATATTTCCTTTGGGGGTGTGTGTGTGAGAAATCCTGAGTTTAAATCTTGCCTCAGACATTTAATATATGTGTGATCTTCAACAATTCACTTAACTTCTCAGCCTTAGTTTCTGAGTTCATAAGATGGGTATGATAATAGCATCAACCTTACAGGTTGTTGTGAAAGTTCAGTGGTGTAAATATAGGAAGTATTTCTTATTCAATAATGAAACTGATGAATGAAAAAGCATTCACTAAAATGAATAAAGAAAATAAATAATAAATAAAATAATAAATAAATAAAATAAAAAGTATGCCAGGTACTATGTTAAGTGCTGGGTTCAAATAGAAAAATTAATCCAGTCCTTGCTCTCAAAAGTTTTCACTCTAATTGGAAATAACACATAAGAGAAAGGTCAGCTCCAGGGTGAATGGAAAGACCAAGAACAAGAGGACATCATCAGGGAGAGATGGCAAGCTGCATTGGTCTTTAGAGTACATTTACAGATCAGATGAGAATGACTTAAGGAACAGAGAAATGTCGGCTCTGCCTATTATTATTCTTTGTAGGTGCCATATTGCTCAGCATATTATTATGCTCATAATAGGTGCTCAATGGATATTTGTTGATTGAATATTAAAGGTGGTTTTGAAAACTTTTCTGTGATAACTTTGAAAACTTCTCTGTGATAATTTCTTCCATGAATTTATTTTCTGAAACCTTATTGTGATTTAGATCTGATTCTGCATTCTTGAAGGTAATCCCAGTAAAGCACAGTAAATAGAGTATGCTCTTAGATAACTTTAGAAAGGCTTATCACCAATAGGCCAATTGTGAAGTTGTGAATTTCCTAGTCAGAGCAACTCAAGAAACAAAGAAAAAAAAAGATTGCCTTTAAAAAACAATGGCTTTTAGGCTTCTTTTTCTATTGGCATTATTGGTGTTAGGGAGGCCCAAAAGGGGACAAAAAATTCTAAGAGTGACATGGTTTTTGGACCAACTAGAAATATTGATTGTCAGTATTCTAATATGAGATATTTGGAAATCACTGAATGTGTTTTTTTTTTCATTTTTGAAGAGGACCAGTGACATCATGAGTGATGGCTTGACTTGAGCGTGAATTAGATTTAGTTGAGGCTGAGTTTCACTCTTTCTTCTAGGGTCATCCAGCAGTAAGATGAAAGTCAAGATGACCTTGGATGCAGCGAATGACCTTGGTTTCTTTGATGCCTGATCAAGCTCTAAGCGTTCCACAGTGTCTGCTTTAATTACGTTCATGGCCATTGAAACAATTTGTTTTCATCTGCCCATTCTGATAGGAAAGTCTTCTCATGTTTGGGCTAGACATCCCCCTGACTCAGTGATGTATTTGATGCCTGTTAGTTACCTTCCACCTGGTTTAGCCCTTCTGTCAAGTATATTTTACCAAATTGTGGTTGTTGTTCATACTTCAGTTTCTTGGAGCCACAGGTAAGAGCTCATTGAAAGGTGGACACCAAAGGGGAATGAGCAGTACTGAAAAGGGCTCAGGAAAGCCTCACACCAGTGGTACTAGTCCTCTCTGATCACTTCATACACCCCAATCATTGAATAGAGAAAATGGATCATTGCAGCCTTGATATTCTTGTTATAAAGTGAAAACTATTGAGAAAAAGGAAATTACAGAGAAATGGAAATAGCTTCTAGATTCTACTTGTAGAGATAAATAAAGGGAGAAACAAGGTAGGTTTTTATCATGACTCCAAAGGCAACAAGAAATGTCATTTCATGGCATCCTTGGAAATGCCATATTGCAGTGTTCTTGATGAACAAATATATAAAGATTATTATAAAGATAATTGCAGCTTATAGGCCAACATCTAATTCAGAGGATTATGGAGGTAAAGAAATTTTACAGAAAAGTTGAATTCAATTCAATTAGCATGTACTTTAATCTTCAATTATTTCAGAACAAAGAAAGGCAAAGGGAAGGATGGATATTTTATAAAAATTTGATCATAACAAGCAAGGAAGGTGTAAGACCTCAAAAGTTTAATACTTGTGTATTATGAATATTTAGGAAGTCAAGAGGGACTACATATGGCGAGTACCAGATCATATCACAAAAAAATAAAAGTGATCATATTTAACTACACAGAAAATGGCTACTGTAATGGGAGTATTTCTGAGTCAATTATCTTCATATAGTCAAAACATTATCTACTGGATCAATGGTTAAAATCAATACCAAATATGAAGAGTAAAAATTAAAACAGTGTAGTGTTGAGGCAACTCAGATATGTACCATTTTTGAAAGTTATTGATCTCAGTTTATTTTTCTTGCTTTTTTGTGATATGACTAATATGGAAATGTTTTGCATTTTTTCACACATATAACTGTGTTATTAATTGCCTTCTCAGTGAATAAGGGAGGAGTCAAGGGGGAGAATTTGGAACTATTTTTTTTAATAAGGAATATTAAAAATAAATGATATGGGGATAGCTAGATAACTCAGCAGATTGAGAGCCAGGTCTTGAGATGGGAGGTCCTGGGTTAAGAAATGGCCTCAGACATTAGCTACATGACCCTGGACAAGTCACTTAATTCCCATTTCCTTGCCCATAGCACTCTTCTGCCTTGGCATCAATATTCAGTACTGATACTAAGATAGAAGGTAAGCTTTTTAAAAATGATAAATATTAAATTAAAACCACATGGAATGGAGTAAAAAGAAAGGAATGGAGACAGATCTCATGTGTGAGGAACAAAGAGGAGCACAATTGGTCTGGATCACAAAGTATGTGTTGTAGAATAATGTCCAATATGAATGGAAAGGTAGTTTGGGGCCAGGTTGCATGAGGCTTCAAAGGATAAATAGTGGAGTTTTTTATTTAATCTTAGAGACAACGGGAAGCCTTTAGAGTTGGTTGAATGAAGAGATTGTGTGTTTAGATGAAAACTTAAGAAAAATTATTTTGACAGAAATCTGTAGGATGTGGGAAGTGGGGAGAGATTTAAAGCAAAGCTGCCATTAGAAAGTTGATACAAAAATATTGTCAAAAGGTGGTAAATGTGTGAATGGAGAGAGTTATGGACTGGGTTGAGAAAATGTTATGGAAGTAGGAAAAGAAAGGATTGGCAAGTGATTAGACATGTGGAATCCCCAGGAAAAAAACAACAAACCCTCTCCTCTAATATAGGCTTTTTGCCAGCCTAGACGCTTTTGTCCATTGATCCCTAGCAGAAAACAGGAATTCTGGCATGATTCAATGATCGAAAGTCATCCTAGTGATGTCAGGCCTGCCTGGAAGTGATAGAGAGATTTGGCAGCATTAGAAATGAAAGATGAACTTATTTTGTTAAGAGACAGTGCCTGATACATAATAGATGTTTAATTGATATTGGTTGATTGATTGATCAAATTAAACATACATTTTAATGCTTGTATGTTATTATTCAGAAATTATTTTGTTATTATGCTTTTGTTTCATTTTGTTTTTTGAGGGCTGCATTATTAATTGTAAGCTAAATATCGAATCCATCTATGGTAGTCAGAAAAACTACTGGGTTTCAGGATAGGAGTGGGCCACTTGTCTTATTCATTCATTCATTTCCTCCTCCTTCCCAGTCTTAAAATCACTGAACCTAAAGTCAAAACCCTGGTTATTCTGTCTATTTTAGAGATTTGGTCATGCCCTCTCTTTTCTATGATGATTCTAATATATCTTTTCCTGTTTTCCCTATTCTCCTTTCTCCCAAGAATGCTAAAAGTTTCTTTTACTTTCCCTTCAGTAAAAATGTGCATATGTTTTAAAAAACCTCAATTTGAACATTATTGGATTATTTTCTCCTTCTTTGGGAATTGTTGCATCACAGATATAAAGCTGAAAGGAATCTTAGAGATCATCTTGTCCAACCCTTCCTTTTATATAAGAGGAAACTAAAAACCCTTTCTGTGAAGTGATTTGGTCCACTTGCATTCAGGTTTTGTAACTCCAAGTTAATTTCCTTTTGCCCTGCACCATGTACTACTACTACTACTACCGCTGCTGGGAAAAGTAATAGAAGAGGTTTGGGACATCATTTAGTTGTTCTTTTTTTTAACAATACAAATTATATCTAGTGTTAATTTCAGTGATGTGACCTAAACTTTTTTTTTAGAACTAAAGACTGAAGAATCAAATGTTACAAAAGCATTGAAAAAATATGAACACTGTCAATATAAAAAATCTGAAAAGAATTTGGTACATAAGCCGTCTTTGAGAGTTGTTTTTCAGATTATGATAATTACATTGTAATCAGCAATTATTTAGTAAGTACCTGCCTGTTCTTTCTGTCCTCAAGGTCCTAGAAAAGGCAACATCTTGTTTAATTCTTCTTTTGTAAAATCTTATGGGATTTTCTCTGTTAGTCAGGAAAATGATTACAAGTATTTTTTTCCAGAAGCATCAAAAACCCAGCAACTTGTTGACGTAATAACAGTTTCCTGCTCCCCTCCTTTCCAATACTTTTAAGATGTTATGATATACATTTAAGATACATATAAGATCTCTTTAAGTGATGAAGTAGTATAAGAATCTGGTCAAGAATTATAAGGAAATTTCATTTTGGCCTCATTCCAAGAAAATTAATAATCTTATTTCCAGCTCTCTCTCCTTCCTTTCTGTTGTGAGCTTTAACTACCTCCTTATAGACAAGGCCACTGGTGTTCCTCTCCTGTTATTCTTCTATAAATCACAGGGTAGTTCAGCCCCCAATATTCCTATTATAGCATATCTTTCATTTAAAAATTTGCCTCTTATGAGTATTATTCTCTGGTCTAAAAAAGCTTCATTGTTTCACTCCTATTCTACACTCCTTCAATGTTCAAGGTCGCTAGTTTCTCTGTTATTCAGGCGGACAATCTTTTCATAATTTTCTTCCAAACAGTCTCAGTTCAAGGTTTTACATTCTCATTATACCCCCCTAAGTTTTGCCATTTCTTCTTGTGAAAACATTCTCCCTTGCTCCACATTCTTCAGCAGTTTCCATTCTATTCAATTCTTCCTAGCATTATTAGCATGAAGATCTTGGGAGCAGCCTTGTTTCTGGGGATTTTGAAGGGACAAAACCTATTCTTTCTTTGCAATCATTAATGACATACTAAAGTTATAAACTGATTTTGGAAAACAGTTGAAAAGATGCCTCTCTACATTAAATCTCAAAAGAAAAGGACTCTTAGCTTGCACCATGACAGAAATAAGATGTTCAAGTTTTGAAGAAAGGAATCCAACCTAGAAATTCTAGTTAGAGCTTTATGAGATGGTAGAGAAAACAAAAAGTTTCTCAGTCTGGTCAAGATTCACCTGGTAACAGTTCTCAAATAATATACAAAACTGTACATAAAACATAGAAAACTCTTAATACAGTTTTTAAGTATTAATAGTTTAAAACTGTAGCAAAACCTTTAGGACATCCTGTACATATGTTGACCATTTTCTGCTTTCTATTGCCTGGCATAATGTGCAGGTGAGAGTTGGGTGAAAGGTAAACACCCTAAGTAGATGAGGAGTCCTGAAAAGGACTAGGCAAACTCTCACACTAGAGATGCTACTGCGCCTTGAATGCCTCAAACGGTCCCTGTACAGGGGTCATACTCTGGTAAAACCAGCTCAGCAGATGGGTTAAACCAGGTTAAGGGTAACCAATAGATTTCAAACCTGTCAGTGAATTAGGGTGATGTCTACACCCAAACATACAAAGATTCCCGCAAGCAGAATGGGTGTATGAGAACAATTTGTTCCAATAACCATGATGGTGGCTAAAGCAGGTGCTGTCCAGGAGCTAGAGCTTGGTCAGACATCAAGGAACTGTATCCAAGGTCAGCACCGGTTTTCCTGAATTTTTTCTTGACACTGGACTTGGATGACTCTGGAAGAGAGAGTGAGACCGATGTCTTTGTGCAACTCTGCCTCACAAATCCAATTCATGCATGAATCAAGACATCAATCCATAATTCCGTTGGTCCTCTTTGAAAACAAAGGACAAACAACAATAACATGATGTGATTCAGTATAAAAGTGGTAACTGATTAGCATCAGAGCATGTAATAATCCATCAATACTAGTACAAAAATTGCTGGTAATGATACTCAAATGACTATTTGAATTCATCAATATGAATATTAGCCAGGTTGACAGAGATAACTCAATCTAGAACTGCTTATTCTATGATATTCTTAGCACTGTATTTCCATTAAGTTCATAGAGTCATTCTCATGAAGTAGGGACCTTTTTTATTCTTTCCTGATGTCACAATGATACTGGTGGTCCACCTGGACCACATACCTATTATTCTTCACTTTCATCATCTTCTTTTTCAATCAGAGATTTCTTTGATGTCATTCTTTACCCCAGTTCAGAGTAGTTCCTAATTTGTTATATATTGCAGCTTGCTCACACCTCCCATATTCTTCTCCATTGCCTTTTGAGAAATAAATACTCAATTTTCATTCTTCAGAGGCTGTCATGTTCCATGTTTTCTAGCCTTTTAACAGTGCAAAGAGAATACTTGTATTCAAAAGATGGGCATTTGTTTCTGGAAGAATTACTGACTTGTTGAAGTTCTATAGTTATTTTTTTAATTAATCCAGTATATTTCCCCCTCCTATCTAATTCTGGGCTCAGCTTGTGTATTTGTAGCATTTAGGCAAAAAAGTTAAAGATCTTACTTCCAGCCATCTCTCTCTTTTCTATTTTGGGCTTTAACTATCTTCTTCTAGACCTTATAGACAAGGCCACTGGTGTTCCTCTCCTATTATTCTATAGATCATCAGGTATCAGGCCCCCTATTTTCCCATTACAGCATATCTTTCATTTAAAAACTTGCCTCTTATTTGTATTATTCTCTAGTCTAAAATAACTTCATTGTTTCCTCCTCTTCTATATTTTGTGAGTGTGTGCATGTATGTATGTTTATATATAGACATATATATATATATATATATTTATCTGCTGCATCATCTCACTGGCCCATTTGTATATCTAATAGACACACATATTATATATATATATATATATA
>NC_058132.1:329176222-329236640 GCF_016433145.1 Gracilinanus agilis
ATATACATACTGCATCACCTCACTGGCCCATTTGTATATATAATAGATACACACTGTGTCTATTATATATACAAATGGGCCAGGGTGATGCAGTAGATAGAGCTCCAGGCCTGGAGTCAAATCCAACCTCAGACACTTACTTATTTGTGTGACTTAACTCTGCCTCACCTGTAAAATGAGTTGGAGAAGTAAATGACAAATCATTATAATATCTTTGCCCCCAAAGCCCAAAAATCTTCAAATGGGGTCATGAAAAGTCAAATAAAAGTGAAATGTCTGGACAATAACAACATATAAAAATGTTGAATTCTATAATTCACCCATCCAACTGTATATCCTAGGCTAAACAAGAAGTATTTGAAGTTTCCTGTGTGACATAGGTCAAATTCTTTTGGATAATTATACGTTTTATACAGGAGTTTCTGCAAAAGTTCTGGGACTTGATGCAACTGGCACAATACTTTTGGGAAATGTTAGTGCAATGTTAGAATACTTTTAAGCTTCTCTGAAACAAAAGCCCATCTTTTTCAATGACGATGATCTTCCAGTGATGCCATATGACTGCAAGTTGTAGAATATCATAAGTTCCAATGCATTAGAGAGTTACTGGCCACTCAAAGCACAATGGACTAGCACACAGTGCATTTGGGAAAACTTTAAGATTACTTAATGAAGCTTTGCATGGGAGAAACACCATAAGGGATTCTATCAGAGAGACAGATGATCAGAAAAGGAGGTGGGCTGATTATATGAAAAGAGAGAGAGGAATTACCAGTGGAATGCATTCATGCTACATTGATTTCTACTCAATATCTGTCAATGTAGAGGAAGAGTCTCAGAACACCAGGTAGTTGTCTTACAGGACATATGCCAAGACATAGACAAGAGTCACTTAGTGTGAGAAAGTGTGGATGGGTACTGATCTGTTTTACCAGAAGGGATATCCATATTGATGGGATCATAGATCTGAAGAAGTATCAAGGCATGGATACCAATTGCTGAAGGCAGAACATTTTACTTAAAATGAATAAAGAATTAGATTTGACAACAGACATCTAAACAGGAACCTAATTAATTTACTAACTTTTCTTCCCTGCAGCATACATTAGCTCTTTAGTAATGACATAGACATTGCCCTGAAAGGATATTTTTCCCATAAAAATTTAAAGAGTTTAATGAAATATGCAGAATGTTTCTAACAAGTTGAAAAGATTAATTTTCTAAAAGCTTGGTTTTCTCTTGACTCTTGTGGTTCCAGTTTGTGGCAATAATGCTGCTTGAATCAAATAAAAAGACTCATTTCAAGATATTAGCTGTCGGAAAGTCCCTGAAATATTGACCTGATGATGTTAGCAAGTTACAAATGTGAGCAGTAACAAATTATTCAAGATCATCTGTACCAATTAAATTAAATTCAAAATGGTTCTGCAGGATGCACAAAAAGCCCTGGGAAATCTGCATTCATTTTCCAGGCAGACAGCATCATAAATGTATAGGCTTCACTGTTCCTCTGCAGTACTTTCTGTCCTAGGCACTCCTTGTTTCCCAGCCAGGAGCTGCCTGTCCTCTAGAACTGCTTCATTAAGAAAATGACTTAATAAAAGAACACCGCATATATGTTAGTAGCTCAATAGTTCTTTATGTTCCTTTGGGTTCATCTTTTTTTTCCCTCATCCCTGGGTTTTTTTTTATTTTTATACATTTATTAATGTTCATTTTTAACCTGATTACATGCTTCATACCCCTCCTTTCCCCTTCACCCCCCGCTCTCCCCTCACCCATGGCTGACGCACATTTCCACTGGTTGTAACATGTGTCCTTGTTCAGGGCCCATTTCCATATTGTTGTTAGTTTATAGTTTCCCTCTTTATATTCAGGTCATTCACCCACTCTGAATTTATCTTGGTGTAGGGTGTGAGATGTTGATCTAAATCTAATCTCTCCCATATTGTTTTCCAAGTTTCCCAGCAGTTTTTGTCAAATAGTGGATTCATGTCCCAAAAGTTGGGCTCTTTGGGTTTATCATACACTGTCTTGCTGACATCATTAACTCCAAGTCTATTCCACTGATCCTCCTCTCTGTCTCTTAGCCAGTACCATATTGTTTTGGTGACTGCTGCTTTATAGTATAGTTTAATATCTGGCACTGCTAGGCCCCCTTCCTTCACATTTTTTTTTCATTATTCCCCTTGATATTCTTGATCTTTTGTTATTCCAAAGGAAATTTGTTATAGTTTTTCCTAATTCAGTAAAGAAGTTTTTTGGTAATTTGATAGGTATGGCACTAACTAGGTAAATTAATTTGGGTAGAATGTTAATTTTTATTATGTTAGCTCGTCCTACCCATGAACAATTAATGGCTTTCCAATTGTTGAGATCCAGTTTTATTTGTCTGAAAAAGTGTTTTGTAGTTGTTTTCGTATAGTAGCTGTGTTTGTTTTGGTAGATAGATTCCCAAGTATTTTATATTGTCTAGGGTGATTTTAAATGGTGTTTCTCTTTCTACCTCTTGCTGCTCTAATGTGTTGGAAATATATAGAAATGCTGATGATTTATGTGCATTTATTTTGTATCCTGCAACTGCTAAAGTTATTGATTATTTCTACTAGCTTCTTAGTTGATTCTCCTTTTTTAAGTATACCATCATATCATCTGCAAAGAGTGATAGCTTAGTCTCCTCATTGCCTATTTTGATACCTTCAATTTCTTTTTCTTCTCTAATTGCTATTGCTAGTGTTTCTAGTACTATGTCAAATAATAGAGGTGATAATGGGCATCCCTGTTTCACTCCTGATCTTATTGGGAAGGCTTCTAATTTATCCCCATTGCATATAATGCTTGTTGATGGTTTTAGGTATATATTGTTTATTATTTTTAGGAAGGGTCCTTCTATTCCTATACTTTCCAGTGTTTTCAATAGGAATGGATGCTGTATTTTGTCAAAAATTTTTTCGGCATCTATTGATATAATCATGTGATTTTTGTTTGTTAGACTGTTGATATGGTCAATTATGTGGATGGTTTTCCTAATGTTGAACCATCCTTGCATTCCTGGTATAAATCCCACCTGATCATGGTGGATGATCTTCTTAATTACTTGCTGGAGTCTCTTTGCTAATATTCTATTTAAGATTTTTGCATCTATGTTCATTAGGGAGATTGGTCTATAGTTTTCTTTCTCTGTTTTTGGTCTACCTGGCTTTGGGATCAGTACCATATTTGTGTCATAAAAGGAATTTGGTAGGACTCCTTCTTTGCTTATCATATCAAATAACTTGTGTAGTATTGGGATTAGTTGCTCTTTGAAAGTCTGATAGAATTCACTTGTGAATCCATCAGGTGCTGGTGATTTTTTCTTAGGGAGTTCTTTGATGGCTTGTTCAATTTCTATTTCTGATATGAGATTATTTAGGTATTCTATTTCTTCTGCTGTTAATCTAGGCAATTTATATTTTTGTAAATATTCATCCATATCTCCTAAATCGTTATATTTGTAGCCATATAATTGCGCAAAATAGTTCTTAATGATTGCCTTAATTTCCCCTTTATTAGATGTGAGGTCTCCCTTTTCATTTTTAATACTGTCAATTTGGTTTTCTTCTTTCCTTTTTCTTATTAGATTGACCAGTACTTTGTCTATTTTATCTGTTTTTTCAAAATACCAGCTTCTAGTCTTATTTATTAATTCAATAGTTCTTTTACTTTCAATTTTATTAATTTTTCCCTTAATTTTTAGTATTTCTAATTTAGTTTTCATCTGGGGGTTTTTAATTTGCTCGCTTTCTAATTTTTTGAGTTGCATACCCAATTCATTAATCTCTGCCCTCCTTAATTTGTTAATATATTCACTCAAGGATACAAATTTCCCCCTGAGTACTGCCTTGGCTGCATCCCACAGAGTTTGGTAGGATGTCTCATCATTGTCATTCTCTTCAATGAAATTGTTGATGGTTTCTATGATTTCTTCTTTGACAAATTGGTTTTGGAGAATCATATTGTTTAATTTCCAATTAGTTTTTGATTTTCCTGTCCAGGTGCCCTTACTAATTATTATTTTTATTGTATTGTGATCTGAGAAGGTAACATTTATTATATCTGCTCTTTTGCATTTGTTTGTAATGATTCTATGCCCTATTACATGGTCAATCTTTGTAAATGTACCATGTGCAGCTGAAAAGAAGGTGTATTCCTTTTTGTCCCTATTTATTTTTCTCCACATATCAATTAAATCTAATTTTTCTAGGACTTCATTCACCTCTCTTACCTCTTTCTTATTTATTTTTTGGTTTGATTTATCTAGATTTGAAAGAGGAATATTTAGATCTCCCACTATTATGGTTTTACTATCTATTTCCATCTTGAGCTCTGCCAGTTTCTCCTTTATGAATTTGGATGCTATACCACTTGGTGCATGTATATTGAGCAGTGTTATTTCCTCATTGTTTATACTGCCTTTAATCAGGATATAATGACCTTCCCTGTCTTTTTTAATCATATCTATTTTTACTTTGGCTTTGTCAGAGATAATAATAGCCACTCCTGCCTTCTTTTTCTCATTTGACGCCCAAAAGATTTTATTTAAGCCCTTAACCTTAAACTTGTGTGTGTCTACCCACCTCATATGTGTTTCTTGTAGACAACATATGATAGGATTTTGGTTTCTGATCCACTCTGCTATTTGCTTCCGTTTTATGAGCGAGTTCATCCCATTCACATTCAGAGTTAAAATTGTCAGTTGTGCATTCACTGACTTTTTTGTATCCTCCCTTAGACCCACCTCTTCTTCTTACACTATTTTCTTTTTTTTAAACCAGTGGTTTACTTTGAGCCTGTATCCCTTATCCCTTCCCTTGATTGACTTCCCTTTCTTCCCCCTCCCTTGTTATTTCCCTCTTTTTGTTTTTTAAAGGCCTAATGAATTCCCTCCCCCTTCTTCTCCCCTCCCTTTTTTGACCTCCCCACTCCCCTGCTCCCTTTGGTTTATCCCTTCTGACTTTCTCAGTAGGGTTAGATAAAGTTTTTTATCCGAATGGATAATCAAGTCACTCTTCCCTCTCCCGGTTGATTACACTGAGAGTAAGGTTTGATTATTACCTCTTAATGCTCTCTTCCTCTCCTTCTTGTGATAGTATTTATCCCCTCCCCTTCCCATGCCCTTTTTGTGTGTAATAGAATATCCTATTTTTCTTATTTACTCAGATTTTTCTTGGTGTCCCCTACTGTTCCCCCCTCTTTCCCACCCCCCATGTCATCTTAGACCATTTAGTATCCTGTCCTCTCCCTATGAATTATTCTTCTGGTTGCTATAATAGTGAATATTATAATAGTGAATAGAGTTCACTACAGAGAATTATACATAGCATTTCTCCACCTAGTATTACAGATAATTAGATCTTTTTTAAGCCCTTAAAGAGTCAATTTAAAAAAAATTATGAGCTTTCTTTCTTTTCCCTCTGTTTCTTATTTACCTTTTCATGTTTCTTTTGGTTTTTGTGGTTGGGTATCAAATTTTCCATTTAGTCCTGGTCTCTTTCGTGCAAAAACTTGGAAATCTTCAATTTTGTTGAATGCCCATACTTTCCCCTGAAAGTATATAGTCAGTTTCAATGGGTAGTTGATCCGTGGCTGAAGGCCCAGCTCTCTTGCCTTTCTGTATATTGTATTCCAAGCCTTGTGGTCTTTTAGTGTGGAGGCTGCCAGATCCTGTGTGATCCTTATTGGTGCTCCTTGATATTTGAATTGTCTCTTTCTGGCTTCTTGTAAGATTTTTTCTTTTACTTGGAAGCTCTTAAATTTGGCAATTATATTTCTGGATGTTGTCTTATCTGGATCGAGTGTAGAGGGTGTTCTATGGATCCTTTCAATGTCTATATTGCCCTCATGTTGTAGAACTTCAGGGCAATTTTGCTGAATAATTTCTTTAAGTATGGAGTCCAGGTTTCTATTAATTTCTGCCTTTTCTGGAAGACCAATAATTCTCAAATTGTCTCTTCTAGCCCGGTTTTCTTGGTCTGTCACTTTGTCATTGAGATATTTCATGTTTCCTTCTATTTTATCAGTCTTTTGACTTTGTTTTATTTGTTCTTGTTGTCTTGAGAGATCACTGGTTTCTAATTGTTTGATTCTAACCTTTAAGGACTGGTTTTCGGCTATAATCTGAATGTCTTTTGGGGATGATGGAGGGAGAGTTGCAGTTAAAATTTTATAAGGACAGTAGGAAGCTAGGGGAAAGCCATTGAATAGGAGAGCAACATTATGAAAATAGTGTTTTAGGAAGATAGATCTGATGGCAGTATACAGGGGAAGAGGTTGGTGGCTGGGACACCAAGTTTTTGCCATAGTCCAGGACTATAAGGGTCTACCTATGGATAAGGTTTTTAAGTGACTAAATGAGTAAAATATAGTTGACAAGGTTATTAGATGATAGAAGCATAGATTTAAAAATATATAACAAAATATATTATGTAACAAAGCAATAACATAATACATATGATTTGTTGTAAATATGTAATTGATCTAGTGCTGGAAGGGACCATAGAGGATGTCTAGTCAAATCTCTTAATTTTAAAGATGAGAAAACTGAGATTCAAAAAGTTTAAGTGACTTCTCTAGTTACATGGTGGATGTCAGAGACAGGATTTGAACCCAGGTTCTCTATACTTGTTACTTGTGCAGTAACAATTTTAAACTTTAACTCAATAACTTTTTTGAAACTATGAACTTTCATCTTAATAGATTTGAATGGTTAGACTAACCATTTTAGATCCTTTTTTCTGCATTCTATTATCTGACAAAAAGTGTAACCCTAGTCCCAAAGCCCTTTGGATTCTCTCTTAGTTCATCAAGGTGAATGCTCTGTCCCTATATGATGGGTAGGGTGGAGCTCGTAAGAGTTAGAATTGCTTTTCAGTCTTCTTGGAGTTTTTTTGAGCTTTGAATTTCTTTAGGTTCTGAAGTCATTTTGGGTGCTTCTGGCTTCAAACTTTGAGAGGGAAAATGAAGGAGGAAACCATACTTGAGGTTTCTAAAGAAAAAGACATAAAAGGAGTTTCCATTATGTCCTTATCTCCAGTTCACTATGCTAGAGACTTCTGGGACCTTCCCTCTGGGTGGAATCTAGAACTATCTTGATTGTGCTGAGTTACCTTGTTCGCAGTGAGTTACTTATATTTTCTGGTACATATTTTCCTTTGTATACTTTCTCTGATTTCTATTTTGCCACAGATATGAATAAATTGATTTTCTTTGATAACCACTATGCATGTTCATTGTAGAAATGGTATTTGGAACAAAAGGGGTTAAGCCTTAGATATGGAGTTGTGGATCCTATTTCCCCCCACTCAGAAATTAGATTGAACCTGAGACTCTTATCCATTAGATTAACAATATTTAAGGGAACCCATAGATATTTTTCTAGAAAGCAGATTGGCCTCCAGTTCCAACTTCATTTCCTGACAGGAATTAAAAATTTCTCTTTGAGAAGGCTGGAAAGAGAAGAGGCTTGAGATGTCAATTCTGTCTCTCTTCAGGTCATACCCACATGTTACATGTGAAGAACATGCCCTTTTCTACACTTGGGGCTATATAATAATCTGCTTTGTTCCTAAGAATACTTCATATTTACTTTTGCAACCCTAGCACCTAGCACAGTGTTTGGAATAGAACATGTGCTTAATATATACTTATTGTTTCATTGATTCATTGTTATCCAGACCTTCTAACTTTATGCTGACCACAAATTTAATAATCATCTATGCCTTTATTTGAGAAAATTTCGAACAAAAAATTATATAGATCCCAAAGGTACTCCTCCAAAGATATGCTCTAGATAGACATCAATTAACTAATCTCTACTCTTTAGACCTACCTGAATTTTTAAATTTGTTTTGGATGAATGAATATTTATGAATACAAGAAACTATTATTAAATATTAATATGGTAACTAAGGGATTCCCATGGGAATCAAAAGGAGAAGGTGAACTATTCACCAACTAATTATGGCTGCTTTCTCAGTCTTTTCCAATCATTCTGTTTTTTGGTTGTTCTTCTTTTACAGGATTTGGTGAGAGTGCTTTATTTTTTTTAACATTTAATTTATTAACTAATTAATTAAGAATATTTTTCGTGGTTATATGATTCACGTTCTTTCCCTTCCCTCCTCCCTAATCCCTCCTGTAGCCAATGAGAAATTCCACTGGGTTTTACATGTGTCATTGATCAAGACCTATTTCCATATTATTAGTATTTGCACTAGGGTGATCGTCTAGAGCAGGGGTTGGCAACGTATGGCTCTCGAGCCATATCTGGCTCTTTTGAGGGCAAGATATGGCTCTTTCTGCAGGAGCCATAAAGTCAATTTTTTTTCAGGTGCTGTTACAGGAGCTCACACTGTTACAGGAGCATGTACTGTGAGCACTGTAAGGCTCTCACAAAATTACATTTTAAAAAATGTGGTATTCATGGCTCTCATGGCCAAAAAGGTTGCCAACCCCTCATCTAGAGTCTACATCCCCAATCATAGCCCCATTGAACTATGTGATTAAGCAAATGTTTTTTCTTCTGCATTTTTGCTCCCACAGTTCTTTCTCTGGATGTGGATAGCGTTCTTTCTCGTAAGTCCCTCAGAATTGCCCAGGATCATTGCATTGCTGTGGGTAGAGAAGCCCATTACATTCAATTGTGCCACACAGTATCTGTCTCTGTGTATAAGGTTCTCCTGGTTCTGCTCCTTTCACTCTGCATCAATTCCTAGAGGTTGTTCCAGTTCACATAGAATTCCTCCAGTTCATTATTCCTTTTAGCACAATAGTATTCCATCACCAGCATATACCACAATTTGTTCAGCCATTCCCCAATTGATGGACACCCCCTCATTTTCCAGTTTTTTTGCCACCACAAAGAGCGCAGATATAAATATTTTTGTATATGTATTTTTCCTTATTAACTCTAGGGTGCAAAACTAGTAGTGGTATGGCTGGATCAAAGGGTATGCATTCTTTTAAGGCCCTGTGCACAT
Organism: Gracilinanus agilis; assembly: GCF_016433145.1. Lineage (NCBI taxonomy): Eukaryota > Metazoa > Chordata > Mammalia > Didelphimorphia > Didelphidae > Gracilinanus > Gracilinanus agilis. The sequence continues at coordinate 329,185,240 of NC_058132.1, forward strand.
AATTCCAAATTGCCTTCCAGAATGGCTGGATTAATTCACAACTCCACCAGCAATGCATTAGTGTCCCAAATTTGCCACAACCCCTCCAACATTTATTTTTTCTTTGACTGTCATATTGGCCAATCTGCTAGGCGTGAGGTGGTACTTCCACATTGTTTTGATTTCCATTTCTCTAATTATAAGAGATTAGAATACTTTCATGTGCTTATTGATAGTTTTGATTTCTTTATCTGAAAGTTGCATATTCATGTTCCTTGCCCCTTTATCAATTGGGGAATGACTTGATTTTTTTGTACAATTGATTTAGCTCCTTATAAATTTAAGAAATTAGACCTCTGTCACAGGTTTTTGTTATAAAGATTTTTTTTCCCAATTTGTTGCTTCCTTTCTAATTTTGGTTACATTGGTTTTGTTTGTTCAAAACCTTTTTAATTTAATGTAACCAAAATTTTTCATTTTCCATTTTGTAATATTCTTTAACTCTTGCTTGGTCTTAAATTCTTTCCTTTCCCATAGATCTGACAGGTATACTATTCTATGATCACCTAATTTACTTATAGTTTCCTTCTTTATATTTAAGTCATTTACTCATTCTGAATTTATCTTGGTGTGGGGTATGAGATGTTGATCTAAACCTAATCTCTCTCATATGAGAGTGTTTTAAAGGGAAAGGTCTTAAAGGCCTTCTCTACATAGAGACCACATAGCCCCCCAAAATGGTTTTTAGTCCTTGGATTGTACAGTTATTCTTTTTCTGTTCAAGGTGAAGGTATTAGAGAATTTGACCTCATGAGATGCAAAAGATCAGAAAGACACTGCAGTGTCCTGGCATTTTAAAGTTCAATTTTGCTGCCAGAATATCAGTGCTGAAGGAGTAATGAATGAATTTGGATTCTAGCCCAGGGGTTTTTGAGACAAGGATGATTCTTCTGGCTGTGGTGACACCTTTAGATGAAAATTTGGTCAGAATAATGCTATCTAGAAATAAAGCTAATTTTGCAAGTATTCCCTCCAGAGACCAAGGTGGTGTAGGAGAAAGTATGCCTCTGAGGCATAGGAAGAATATTTGTACTTTGTTCTTGCTAGATCTACACAACAAATATCCCTTGCTCAAAAGCAAATAAATTATCACATTAGCACTTCAGTATGTGGAAGTGGTATTTAGCTGGTATAAATTAAGGGAAATAAATTAAGTGGATGTCATAGTAGTTACAATCTTATTGCTTTGGGACAGAATTAGTTTATCTTTGATGAGAGAAGCCAACTTAAGTAATTATTCGGTGCACAAGAAAGGATTATTTCAACTATGCAGGGATCCTTGGGAGTCTTTTCTTATGTAGGCATTTTTGTGTGCTCCAGTAGTATGATGACTTAGTGAGCAGCTGGGATGTGCACATTGTTGTTTGTCTATGTTTACTACCTTCTTTCCTGATGTCTTCTATAAGAGGACTATGCCAGGGACCCATCATTAAATAGAGGGGGCAATTTATTGCAAGGGCAAATTTATGATATTTTGGCAATTCAGACACAGTGTAGGCTGCATGCCTGATACACCATTTGATCTGAGATTTCCTGCTCCCCATTTGGCCTGAGGGCATGAGCTCCTCAGGTGTTACAGTTCCACTAGCACCATGGAAACCATTTCCTCTGTCTCTGTCATTCTGGAGGGGTTCATGCGAGTTGACCTTGGAGAACAGCTGCATATCTTGGAAGCAAACCAGCTTATTTGTATCACAGTGGCTACCTTCTCTACCCACCTACCCCCAGAACAGCAAACTATAGTAGTTCCATCCATGCCTGACCCTCCTGTTGTATCACAGCTCATCTTTAAAGGATGTCAAGGACTTGGGCCAATTCATACAACATTTAAGCATATCTTAACTTTCACTTTTGTTACAGATAAGGTGCAAATGGCTTTTGTAACTGAAAAATTAGGAGGAGCTTCTCTTAATTAACCCCTGAAAAAAGAAGTGAACCTGTTGTTAGGAGATAATCAGCAAGTATTTATTAAGTAATTAATATGTACCAGACAGTAGAGATACATAGACTAAAAAAGAATAGTCCCTGACCTCAAGAAGCTTACATTTCATTAGAGAAAAGAATACCTATATTTATAAGTAGAAACAAAATAAATCTATAAATGTGAGATGATTCCAAGTTCTTAATTGTGTATAAGTACACATATCAGAAACATGAAACAGCGATCTCAGTGATGGTTTTATAAGGAGATCAATCCTTAATAGCTACAGTAATGAAATGATAGTAATGAGTAGTACATCTATACAAGGATAGTATAGTAATGAGATTAGGAATATTCGGTATCAGTTGAAATATTTAAGAAAAATTTAAATAGGGAATTGAAAGATTCAGAGTGAAATAGTTGACTCTAACAAACCTGGCTTGATTAAGATTTTTCAATTCAACTCAGTAATAATAGGATCATAGATTTAGAGCTGATTTTGATCTTGGAGGGCATTGAGTCCAAGCTCTTAATTTTAGGAACTTCATCTTCAGGAACTTGAGTTCCATAAAGGTTAAATGACTTGCCCAAAACCACACAGGTCTTCTAGTGAATGGTAAAGGTGGGATTTGAACCTAGGTCTTCTGACTCCACAGTCAATCCTTTTACAATTGAACTATCAGGAAAAAAAGGAATGGAGGCAAAAATCTACCCATAGAGTAGAAGCAGCTGAAGTGAGTTTGGGGCAAGAGATTACTGAATAATAAACCAGAATCTCTATTCTCCAAGGTTTGGAGACCATTGAAACTGTCATAATTTCTGTCTTTGTTGTGGTAACCTTGAACATTGGATTTAGAGATGCAAAGAACATCCTCCTAGTTGAGAGGTTGTTGCTAAGGCCTCAATGGATGAAGGTAACAAAGTGCACCAAGAATTTCTGGTTAAGGGAGAATGGGGTTCATCTATAAATAGTGCAAGTATGGAGAAGAAAGAATAGGTGCAATGTCATGGTTATCTTTGCTATTGAGAAAGTTTTGGGTTCTAATACAAGGTTTGGCATGGGAAGCTGGACAATTATGATTCTGGGACCTAAGTGTAGAGAGGAGGAATATCTCTCTGAAGGAAACATATGAAAGAAGATGATTATAATAAAATATTGACCCCTGAAGGGGAGTTAGTATAAGGATATTTCCTAACCTCCCTAGACAGAAGGTGGAATTCAACAGGATCTATCCTTGGCTAGTTATTGCTTAACACTTTGATCATTGGCTTAGATGAAGGCTTAGATTGTGTGCTTATAATTTGTAGATTATTCAGATGTAAGAAGGAAGGTCAGCATGTTGGATAATGATTAGGATCCAGAAGATACGGACAGGTCAGGATGTTGGATAAAGCTAATTAAATGAAATTCAGGAGTGATAATTGTAAAATTCTATGTTTAGTTTCAAAAATAAACTTTTCAAGAATAAAATGAAGAAATCATGATCATATAAGTTAAAAATGAATGACCTTGATGTGCCAAAAGCTCAATATCGGTCAATAGCATGATATGGCAGTACCTTTTTGAGCTGAACTTCTTGAAAAAGCTGTCTATCCTCTTCAAATCTTTGCATTGTCTTTTGACCTCATCTTTCCTTTTTTTTTAACTCTTACCTTCTGCCTTGGAATAAATACTATGTACTGGCTCCGAGGCAGAGTAAGGGTTAGGCAATGAGGGTTAAGTGACTTGCCCAGGGTCACACAGTTAGGAAGTGTCTGAAGCCACATTTGAATCCAGGATCTCCCATCTCTAGGCTTGGTTCTCAATCCACTGAGCTACTCAACTGCCCCACTGACCTCATCTCTTAATGGAAATTGTTCGCTCTCCAAAATTATTAGTGATCTATTAATTGTGAAATCTAATTATGTTTTCTCAAATTCTTATTATTCTGTCTCTTTATAGCAACTGACACTGTTGGCTATCAACTTCCTCATCAAGAATTTATTTTTTTTTTGGTACCAGGTGTCTGTAATACAGATATAATGAAAGAAACAATCCCCACTTGCAAGGAACATGTATTCTAATGGAGGAGACAAATGCATACATAAATATATATAGGATAAGTACAAAGAGAATAAATACAAAATAGTTAAATGAAAAGTAGTTTGAGAGGGAAGGCTGCATGTAAAAGGTATTACTTGAGTTGCATCTTGTAAAAAAATGAGGTATTCTGTGAAGGAGTAGGAACAAGAGAATACATTCTAGGTATGGGAGATAGCCAATGTAAAGTTACAGAGCCAGGAGATGGAGCATTGTGTAGGAGGAAAAGAAAGAACTGTTTGGCTTGATCACAGACTAAGAACAGGATGAGGGAGGGTAATGTCCTGGGGGCTGGAAAGAAAGGTAGGTCAGGACCAAATTGTGAAAGGCTTTAAAAGCTAAATGCAATATATTGTGCTTTATTCTAGAAGCAACATGAAGCCACTGGAGTTGATAGCATAGAGAAATGACAGTCAGATCCATTCTTATAGCAGTGTGAAAATGGACTGGAATGAGGAGAGACTTGATGGAGGTGCTTATTTTAATAAGTTAGGCAAGAGGTGAAGAGGGACTAAAATAATATGGAAATTTGTGAATAGAGAGGAGTTGAATTCAAGAGATGTCTTGGAGGTAGAAAAAGGCAAGATTTGACTACTGACTGTATATATGGGGTGAAGAAGATGTAATGCCATGGTTATGAAACTGGGAGCCTGGGGGAATGGCAGTACCTTTGACAGAAATAAGGAAAAATTTGGGAGAGAGTTAGGTTTTGGGAAAAGGGAACATATTTAATTTTGGATATGTTAAGTTTGAAAAGCCTCCAGGATATCCATTTTGAAATGTCCAATAGGCAAATGGTGATATGGGATTGAAACTTATCTAGAGACTGTGATTATGTGTAAAGATACCTGGGAGCAGGGAATGTTATTTACCTTTTTTTAACCCTTGAATTTAGCACAGTGCCTGAATACGCCATTTAATAAATGCTTGCTGAGTGACTACTTCAAAAACTCTTGGTGATCTAGCAAATTTTGCGTTTTAATTCGTGAAGGATGACTCTATTACCAATTACATTTATGATGGTCACACAACCTTCTGATAATTGGGACTAGAGTTAAGTATAAAAGAGTCTTTCAGAGACACTTTGGATATTTATTTGGATATTAATACCTGGTCGTGATGTTTGTGATAATGCACAAATCCACAACCTTCTGCCTCCTCATACTTGATGCTCTGGTTCATATTCTTGATGGAGCTGACCTGAAATATAACAAAGCAGGTTTGACTGCCTTTGGGAAATTGTAAAGTTCTTTTAATTGACTCCAAGTTTCCATTAGAAATATTAAAGACACTCTCTTTGGGCTCCAAGCTCTATAAGCTGGCCTGACAAGCTGGCCCTAGATCCTCAGGTAGTAGATGGATCTGAGGCCGGGTGATGGATAAGGCTGCCTGTGTGATCGCCAAGATGTGTTGGTAACCACCAGGGCTTATGGATGTTTAGCTTAGCCAAGCCCTCACCCCTTTAACAGTGCCTGAGCCAAGTGTCAAGTGAGGAGCTGTATGTATGTTCAATACCTCCTCTAGCTCCTTGGCTTGGGGTTGGATTTAATGATAAAGTTTGGTCATGGGCTGGTTGTTGATTTATTGAATGGATAACGCTATTCTGACTGCAGTGTTGATAAATCCCATTCCCTTATAGCTGTAGATATTTACTAGCCTGGGAAAAGAAATACCAATCTTCACTTAAATCAGGTGGGAAAAGAGTTTAATGCTTTAACACCAAGGGTAAGAACAGGATAAGGAAAGAGGTGCTGGAAAAATGCTCTGCTATTTCTATTGAAACTAAAATACTCTAAATCTAAGAACACTAGGTTGATATTTTGCTGGAGACTCTTCCCCCTCTCACAGTTTCTGGTCCGACCCGGCTGTGGCCTGAACCAAAGAAAGGGAGGGATAGTGATATTCTTCTTGGCAGCTATGCTATTGTTATCTCTCAGCTCAATTTAATAACAAGGTGAATAAAACTTCTTGTGGTAATGAGGTATGGATGCTGGATTAGCAGGTCTATGGCCTACCCTCCCTTCACCACCCTCTCCCAAGGTTCCCTTCTCAAAACCCAGACCCTGGGTGGCTGAGCCCCTGGGCTTTTATAGAGGTGGTCCCAACTGTCTTTTTGCCCTTGGCTCATGCCACCTGGGTAAATTCCAAGTTCTGTAACCAACAATCCTGCCACTCAAGCTGTTCTCCATCTTTTCCAGAAGTTCCTTGTTACAGAAACAAACACCCATCTTTTTTTAAAATATCAACAGCCTTCTAGTATTGCTGCATTGCCATGAAACATGGAGTATAAAAATCTTTGAAGAATTAAAAATGATTATCACACAGTGGACAAAAGGAGAAGTGAATGGAAGATATGACCAGCCAACCATAGGACCAATGAGGAATGATGACAAAGAATAGGTTTTATAATATATCATCAAAGAAATGTATGAAAGAAAGAGATAAGCTGGTCTTTTGTTCTTAAAAAAGGGATGATAAATGGAAAGTCAGCATATTTCATGGGTACCTTCACCATGACAGGAGAAAGAGAAGAAGTTCTCTGATACTTTGGGTAAACCCTCTGTGACAAACTTTTGGAAGGACATAAACAGAGCCACACTAGGTAGTCAAGCATGGATGAGGTGTGATTTGCAGTAGTCAAGGAAACTCTCAAATCAGTGAAACCACAGAGTCATTGACATATTTGACTATATACCATTGCATTTTCAGAAGTCTTTCAGATTGTTTTAAAGCATTATCTATAACAGGGGTACATTTGTTTGTTTTTTAAAAAACTGTATCTTCTATTTATCGATAAGTTTTTATTTAACACAAATTTATAAAGCATAACTTCTGAAAGTAATTCAGCAGTTACAGTAAAGAAAAATTACAACTAATAGTACATGTAGCTATTAAAAGAAAGGAAGTTTGACTTTTAACCTAACAATGTAGTACCATTATGTGGTCTTTTGTGTTTAACTTGAATTTTGTTTCTGTTTAATTATATTTTAATTATGGTTTTAAAAAAATTGAACAGAAATCTATTTTCTCTCTCTCCCTCTTTTACTTCCCTACCCCACAGGAAAAAAATAAAAACAAATGCTCTGCTTATTAATAATATTGGCAAGCAAAACAAATTCCCTCATTGTCCATGCTCAAAATATTTGTCTCATTTAGCAGCATTAATCTGAGTCCTCTTTTCCAGGAGGTGGGATACATGCTTAATCACTGATCCTTTGGAATCACGGGTGGTTCATTACCTTGAGTAGAGTTCTTCTAGTTCTCGCAGTTATTTATCTTTTAGATGTTTTTGTTATTGTTCAAATTGTTTTTCTGGTTCTGCTTATTTCATCCTTCATTGGTTTATTTATTTTATTTTTTAATCATTTTTTTTTAGAAAAATGTTTTCCATGGTTACATGATTCATGTTCTTGCTCTCTCTACCCCCACTACCCCCTATAGCCAACGTGCATTTCCACTGGTTTCTTCATGTGTCACTGATCAAGACCTATTTCCATATTATTGATAATTGTTCTAGGGTGGTCATTAAGAGTCTACATCCCAAATTATGTCTGCATCAACCCATGTGTTCAAGAGGTTGTTTTTCTTTTGTGTCTTCACTCCTGTAGTTCTTCTTCTGCATGTGGGTAGCATTCTTTCTCATAAGTCCCTCAGAATTGTCCTGGGTCATTGCATTGCTGCTAGTACAGAAGTCCATTACATTTGATTTTACCACAGTGTATCAGTCTCTGTGTATAATGTTCTCCTGGTTCTGTTCCTTTCACTCTGCATCAGTTCCTGGAGGTCATTCCAGTTCACATGGAATTCCTCCATTTTATTATTCCTTTGAGCACAATAATATTCCATCACCAGCATATCCACATTTTATTCAGCCATTCCCCAAAATGAGCATACCTTGTTTTCCAGTTTTTTGCTACCACAAAGAGCACAGCTATAAATATTTTTGTATATGCCTTTCCCCCTATAATCTCTTTGGGGTATAAATCCAGCAATGGTATGGCTGGATCAAAGGACAGGCAGTCTTTTACTGCTTTTTTGGGTATAGTTCCAAATTGCCATCCAGAATGTTGGAACAATTCACAACTCCACCAGCAGTGCATTAATGTCCCAATTTTGCCACATCTCCTCCGACATTCATTACTCTCCCCTGCTGTCATTTTAGCCATTCTGCTAGGGCAGACCAAAAACAGAGAAAGAAAACTACAGACCAATCTCCCTAATGAACATAGATGCAAACATCTTAAATAGAATACTAGCAAAGAGACTCCAGCAAGTGATCATGAGGGTTATCCATCATGATCAGGTGGGATTTATACCAGGAATGCATGATGGTTCAACATTAGAAAATCCATCCACATAATTGACTATATCAACAAGCTAACAAACAAAAATCACATGATTATCTCAATAGACGCTGAAAAAGTCTGACAAAATACAACACCCATTAATACTGAAAACACTAGAAAGTATATGAATAGAAGGACCTTTCCTAAAAATAATAAACAGTATATACCTAAAACCATCAACAAGCATTATATGCAATGGGGATAAATTAGAAGCATTCCCAATAAGATCAGGCATGAAACAAGGATGCCCATTAACATCTCTATTATTTAACATTGTACTAGAAACACTAGCAGTAGCAATTAGAAAAGAAAAAGAAATTGAAGGTATTAAAATAGATAATGAGGAGACTAAGCAATCACTTTTTGTAGATGATATGATGGCCTACTTAAAAAATCCTAGAGAATCAACTAGGAAGCTTGTAGAAATAATCAACAACTTTAGCCAGGTTGCAGGATACAAAATAAATGCACATAAATCATCAGCATTTCTATATATTTCCAACACATCACAGCAGCAAGAGGTAGAAAGAGAAACACCATTTAAAATCACCTTAGACAGTATAAAATACATAGAAATCTATCTACCAAAACAAACACAGGAATTATACAAACAAAACTACAAAACACTTTCCAAACAATTAGAATTAGATCTAAACAATTGAAAAAACATTGATTGTTCATGGGTAGGATGAGCTAACATAATAAAAATGACCATTCTACCCAAATTAATTTACTTATTTAGTACCATACCTATCAAACTACCAAGAAATTTTTTTACAGAATTAGAAAAAACTATAACAAAGTTCATTTGGAAGAACAAAATATCAAGAATATCAAGGGAAATAATGAAAAAAAAACATGAAGGAAGGTGGCCTAGAAGTACCAGATAGAAACTATACTATAAAGCAGTGGTCATCAAAACAATATGTATTGGCTAAGAGACAGAAGGGAGGGTCAGTGAAATAGACTGGGGTAAGTGACGTAGCAAGACAGTGTATGATAAACCCAAAGAGCCCAACTTTTGGAACAAAAATCCACTATTTGACAAAAACAGCTGAGAAAATTGGAAACCAATATGAGAGAGATTAGGTTTAGATCAACATCTCACACCCTACACCAAGATAAATTCAGAGTGGGTGAATGACTTGAATATAAAGAAGGAAACTATAAGAAAATTAGGTGAACACAGAATAGTCAGATCTCTGGGAAAGGAAAGATTTTAAAACCAAGCAAGAGTTAGAAAAATTACAAAATATAAAATATAAAATAAATAATTTTGATTATATTAAATTAAAAGGCTTTTGTACAAACAAAAACAATGCAACTAAAATCAGAAGGGAAATAACAAAATGGGAAAAAATCTTTACAACAAAAAACTCTGACAAAGGTCTAATTACTCAAATTTACAAGGAGCTAAATCAATTGTACAAAAAATCAAGCCATTCTCCAATTGATAAATGGGCAAGGGACTCTAATAATTAGAGAAATGCAAATCAAAATAACTTCGTTAGTTTATAAAAGTCTTCCTATTAGCTTATTTTTATAATATTGATGTTATAGTATAAATTGTTCCGGTTCTGTTCACTTCACTCTGAATCAGTTTATACAATACTTATATACTTTTCATATAGCTTTGAAATCATCTTTTTCCTTATGTTAGATTAGAACAGTAATCCAATACATTTTGTATAACAACACAACTTTTTCTGCCATTTTCCAATTGATGGATGTTATCTTAGTTCCTAGTTTTATACCATCACTAAAAAACTGCTTGAAATATTCTTGTACAGATAAGATCTTTTCCTCTTATTTTGATATCTTTGAATATTGCCCTAGCAGTGGCATATATAGATGTCAAAGGTTACACACAATTAATAACTTTTTGTGTTTAATTACATATTGCTGTCCAGAATGATTGTATTCATTTACAGTTTCACCAACAATGCATTGATGTGCCTCTTTTCCCAAAGCCCCTCCAACATTTATCACTTTCTCTTTTGTAGTCTTTGCATTTCTGATGAGTGTGAAGAACATAAGTATTGCTTCAACTTGCATTTCTTTAATTATTAATGATTTGGACCATTTTTTCCTATGACTATAGATAATTTTGTTGCCTCTAGAAACACCTATTTATATATTTAGATTATTTATTAATTTGGAAATGGCATGTATTCTTGTAAATTAGAACCAGTTCTTTACGTATGTTTTTATGCCATGAGACCTTTGTAAAGAAATGAGATCTTTAGTAAAGAAACTTGCTTCAAGGATTTTCCCCATGATATTATTCCTTTTTAATCATAGCTTTATTAGATTTTTATGTGTAAAAGCTTTTACATTTTATTTAATTAAAATTATCCACTTTATATTCTGTCATCCTCTATTTCTTGGTTTTAAAATTGGTACTATTTTCATATGATATTCTTGACCTTTTTTGCTTTCATATGAATTTTACTTTTCTAGTTTTTATAAAGAAATTCTTTAGTAGCTTGATTGGTGTGGACTTGAATAAATAAATAAATTTAAGTAGTGATTTCATTTTATTGCATTGACCTATTCCATCTCTGAATAATATTTCCCAATCATTTCAGGCTGTCTTTATTTTTGTAAATAGTGGTATTTAGTTATAGTTATATAGTTCTTGTTTGTAGCTTGGCAGATAGACTCTCAAGTGTTTTGTACACTCTGTAGTTATATTAAATGGAATATCACTATTTCTTTCTGCTAAGTTTTATTAGTATTATATAGAAATACTGAGTTTCTCTATTTATTTTTTATTTTGAAAGTTTGCTGAAGTCTATAATTATTATATTAATTTTAATAGATTCTTTTGAGTTCTTAGGTATACCATAATATCATATTAGAAAAACAATAATTTTGTTTCTTTTATATATGCATACTTTCTTGATTTATTTTTCTTGCTTTGTTATAATAGTAAGCATTTCCTCAATTGATGGGTGTCCCCTCACTTACCAATTCTTTTTCCCCACAAAGAGAGCTGCTTTAAATATTTATATACTTATAAGTCCTTCCCTTTTTAAAAACTTTCTTTGGGATATAAACCTAGTAAATATATCAATGAGTCAAAGGTTATGTACTGTTTTAAAGCCATTTGGCATAGGTCCAAATTGTTCTCCCAAAGGATTGAATTAGTTTGCAGCTCTCCCAACAGTACATCCCTGTTTCAATTTTCCCAGTTCCCATCCAAGTTTTGTCATTTTTATTTTCTGTCACAATAGCCAATCTGATGGGTGTGGAGTGGTATCTTAGAGTTCTTTTAATTTTCATTTCTGTAATTGAGAGTAATTTAGGTAATTTTTTGCATGACTAAAGAGCTTTAATTATTTTGTTTGAGAACTGCCTGTTCATATCCTTTGACCCTTTATCAAATGGGGAATGACTTGTATTCTTATATATTAAACTCATTTCTCTAGGTATTTGAGAAATAGGGCCTTTATTAGAGAGATTTATAAAACAAATTTTGCACCATTTTTATTACTCTTCATCCTATTTTATCCTCTTTAGTTTCTGACCACCACCTCCCCTAATTTGCCTTCTTTTCTATTAGCTGCTTCTCTAATCACCTTCCTCTCCTACTTTCCTTTAGGGTAAGACAGATTTCTATACCCAATTGATCGTATATGTTCTTCCACATTGAGCCAGTTTCGATGAGAGTAATTTTCACATTCTTCCTCTCCTCACCTCCCCCATCTTTCCCTTCATTCTAAAAACACTTTCATGACTCTTTCGTGTAAGATAATTTACTCCATTCTATTTTTCCCTTCCTCCTCCTCCTAATGCATTCCTCTTTTATCATTTGCTTAATTTTGTTTTATTTTTATATCATACATTTTTATATCATACATTACCTTATTTCTCTGACACTCCTTTTAACAGTCCTAATAATGATAAATTTCTTTGGAGTTACAAGAATCATCTCCCCATGGAGGGATGTACACAGTTTAACTTTATTGAATATCTTTTGATTTCTCTTCCCTATTTACCTTTTTATGCCTCTCTCGAGTCTTGTATTTGGGAGTCAAAATTTCTATTCATCTCTGGTCTTTTCATCAGGAATGTTTGAAAGTTCTCTATTACGTTGAATACTCATTTTTCTTTCCCTGAAAGATTATTCTCAGTTTTTTCTGGGTAAATGATTCTTGGTTGAAGTCCTAGCCCCTTTGTTCTCTGGAATGTCATATTACAGGCCCTCTGTTCCTATAATGTAGAAGCTGCTAAATCTTGGGTTATCTGATTGTGACTCTATAATATTTGAATTGTATCTTTTTGGCTGCTTTCTATATTTTCTCTTTGACCTGAGAATTCTGGAATTTGGTTATAATATTACTGGAAGTTCTTCTTGAGGGATCTTCTTCAGGAGAGGATTGGTGGATTCTTTCAACTTCTATTTTGCCCTCTAGTTCTAGAATATCAGGGCCATTTTTCCTGATAATTTCTTGAAACATAATGTTTAAGCTCTTTTTTTTATCATGGATTTCAGGAATTTCAATTATTCTTAGACAATCTCTCCTAGAATTATTTTCTAGGTTAGTTGTTTTTCCCAAGAGATATTCCACATTTTCTTTGATTTTTTTAATACTTTAGACTTTAATTGTTTCTTGATGTTTCATTAAGTCATTAGCTTCCATTTACCCAATTATAATTTTAAAATTTGAACTTTTTGAGTAAGCTTTTGTACCTCCTTTTCCATGTATCCTATTCTACTTTGTAAAGAGTTCTTTTCCTCAGTGAATGTGTGTACCTCTTTTTCTGCCTTTTAGAAGTTCTCTTTATTGGATTTTTGAGCCTCTTTTGCCAAATAGCCTATTCTGTTTTTTTCAAGATATTACTTTCTTCAGTACTTTTTGTAGTTCCTTTACCAAGGTGTTGACTCTCTTATTCATGATTTTCCTGTATAACTCTTGTTTTTCCCCCTGTTTTTCTTCTCTGTCTTTTATTTTATTTTTAAATCTTTTTTGAGCTCTTGCATTAATTCTTTTTGCAATTCATATTTTTCTGGGAAGTTTTGGGTGTAATGGTATTCATTTCATTATCTTCTTCTGAGTTTGTGTTTTGGTCTTCTTTGTCACCAAAATAATTTTCTGTGTTGGATTTCTTTTTTGTTGACTGATCACTTTATCTTCTTCTGAGTTTGTGTTTTGGTCTTCCTTGTCACCAAAATCATTTTCTAGGTTGAATTTCCTTTTTGTTGATTGATCACTTTTCAGCCTTTTTCTTTTCTTTTAATTTAAAAAAGCTATTAAAGTTGAGATCTAGACTCTATAAAGATAAAAAATGATAAAGGCTGCTATAAATATAAAAATTAGTATTTTAATTAAAGCCATGCTGATAGATAAAGTCATTAGACCATGCGCTTGTCAGAATTCAAAACTGCCGCCTCCATAATTGTCTCCTGTCTCCTCCCGAGTCTGCTGGCCAAGAGACCACTCCCCCCTAACCCAGGAGATGTAAACTCTTTTCTGCGTGGAGACGTAGGCGTCCCCACGCCCAAAGAACCGGAAACGGAAACCCGTTGGATCACAGGAAATGTACTTTGATAATTTCCATGTGTCCATAGAAAATATATATACTTTTAGATGACATCTCCCAAATTTCACTTTTACAACTCATGATGAAGGGAGTACTGTTCCAATCTTCAAGTTCTTTGTGCAGCTGCCTTCAGAGCTATCTCTGAGGATCGATCTGCTTTTAATTTTTCCAGGATGGTATGTCATAAAGAGAGGTTTGTTGAATAGTCTTCCAGCCTATACTCTAGTCTGTGAGTAACCAGAAGCATTCTTCTCCCCTTTGGAAATGTGATCAGGTTCCCCTGCTCCCTTATGGCTACATGCACTGATGTGTATTAGTGCTCCTCTTTACCCTGAAACCTCACCCCAGGATTGCTACCTGGATCTCCATATAGGCAATGCAACAAGAGCCTTGCACCCTAGAACCAGCAAAAACCAATTGAAATTTCCTTCCATGCAGTTGTCTAACCCAACCTTACTGTCTGTGGAGGGTAATTTCGTAGAGATCAAATGGGTCTATGTACCTTCTCTGTCATTTTGGCTCCACCCTCTCTCTTTTTTAAAAAAAGAACAGAAATGGGTGTTGTATTTTGTTAAAAGCTTTTCTTCCATCTATGTTCATTACGGATATTTGTCTTTCATTTTTTTCCCCTCCCTGATTCTCCTTAGTTTATGTATCAAGAACATATCTGAAAAATAGAAGTAATTTTATAGTACCCTTTCCTTGATTATTTCTTCAAATAGTTCATGTAATATTATAATTAATTGTTCTTTGAATATTTGCTAAAATTCACTTATGAATTTAGCTAGTCTTGTAGTTTTATGCCTTGGAAGTTCATTTATACCTTATTCATTTTTCCCCTCTGAAATACTTATATAATCATCTATTTCTTATATTAACTTGAGTACTTCATATTTTTGAAAATATTTACTTATGTCATTTAAGTTGCTCTTCTTAGTATATAGTTAGGCAAAATAATTTTAATAAAGTCTTTTATTTTTAAACCCTTACCTTCTGTCTTAGAAATAATACTAAGTATTGGCAGAAGAGTGGTAAGCACAAAGCAATTAGGGTTAAGTGACTTGCTCAAAGTCATATAGCAGGAAGTATCTGAGGCCAGATTTGAACCTAGGACCTCCTATTACTAGGCCTGGATCTCTATCCACTGAGCCACCTTGCTTCCCCTCCCTTTATTTCTTCATAATTTATTGTTAATTCTCCTTTTCTACTTGTGATGTCAAAAATTTGATTTTCCTCTTCTCCTTTTTATTCGTTAGATAATTGTCTCTTTTATTTTACTTTCTCAAAAAAAAAGAAGCTCCTGGCTTTATTTATTAATTCAATTTTTGTTTTCATTTTTATTACTCTTTCTTGATTTTCAATGTTCCTATTTGGCAATTTAATTAAGATTTAAAAATTTTTGTTGATTTTCTAGATTTTTTAGTTGTATTCCTAACTTATTGACCTATTCTTTTTCATTTTTGCTAATAAAAGTCTTTAGTAATGTGCATTGCTCCTTATGGACTGTTTTAGCTTCATTCTCCAAAACTTGCAACGCTGTTTCATTGTTCTTTTATTATCATAAGTGGTTCCCACAAGGTGATAACTAATATTTGTACCTTGCTCAGACCACTCTCTTATCCCATGGTGAAATGAGACTGGTGAAAATCTCCAGCATCTCTCATCCCCTAGATTTCTAGTCACTTGACTAGAACAAGAAAAGAGTCACTCAACTTAGGAAAATTCACAACTTAAAACCTGACCATACTATGAAATGCTTTTGCATACCGAGTCTCAAATTATGTCTATTAAATTGCATCATAATGATATTTTCCTTGTTTTGTTTCAACATTTCTAATAGCCAGTTTAAATTCCTAGCATTAGCAGATTTTCAGTCCTTATTATGTTTTTCATATTCTGCTTATAAGTCACTCAGATGTGTTCCCAGAATGCTATTTTTCACACATATATTGATATTAATATCTATTTTGACATCTGTACCTATATATATCTATTTGCAGTCCTTATGCTCCACAGACTTGTGCCACACCTTACTTAGCTCTATTGTCACTACTTTAATACTGGCTGTGGGGGCTTTTAAATTTTTATTGGATTGCATTCTCAGGTAAATATACATTTTCAATGAGCTGAGTAAAATGTATTTCTTTCTTTGATAAAGAATAACTGGCCCCCTGTGTATAACTAGGAAATTTAATGAAAAAATTTTGGTTTCTACCCTTTTTGCTCTAATTCCTTCTCTCTGTTAAATGCCAATTCAATCTTCCATTGACTAGCATACTTAAAAAAATACGTTAGGGAAAATTTGTTATCCATCCAATTTCAATGAGAACAAATTCTATTAAATCCTAGAAGCAAGTGCATTATGGACATGCTTTCAGGAGCAAGCCCTTGAATAAACTTTTCAGTGATTTCACAACACTTCCATTATGGCTGTTCCATTATAAAGCAGATGAACATTTTCTTGAACAATTAGATGGGGTCATAAGGAATAAAGAGCTTGGTTTGCCTGAGATCAATGAAACCTATCTGCTTAGGTGATTCATTTTCGTACAACTAGACAGCCCATAATAAGCTTTTCTTCTAGAACCTTGTCTTACTTCCCCTTTCAATCAGTGACAATGATGTAAGAATGGGAAGAATGTCTTCTTCATGGCCTTGGGATGCAAACAAGCCTAACCAATAAAGGACAATAAAGAAGGAAAAAAATAAAGGGAGAGGTTTTTTTTCTTTTCTAAAAGCAAAAATAAACAAGTGTATTTCCCCATGACTCTTTACTGTGATGTAAAGTTTAGGATTTAGAGAACTCGACTGATAGAATTAGGAAAGAAAAGGTTATTCTTAATTAACTCCAAACCATCAGGCTATCAGACTCCTAATAAAGGTGATCATTAAAGCATAGATTTAAAGAAGGAAAACACCTTTAGAATCAGCTAGTCCAATGCCCTCAAAGAGTTGAGACCTTACTCAGTCACACAGATGGTAAATGGCAAAGAGAGGATTTGAACCTAGGTTCTTTGACTCCAAATATAAAACATTTTCAATGATATGAAAGGCTTAGATCCTGACAAGTGACATTCTTGTCTCAGATCTTGCTGAAGTTAAATCTATATTCTCTCTGAGAGGGCAGTTTCTATTATTATTCTCCTCGAAACTTGTAACCAAACTGATTAGAAAAGATTTTCTAAATCTTGATTGATATTTTCCAGGTTTCTTTGAATCAAATAAATGTATTTTGTTTATTCATTTGACAAACACTTATTCAGCACCTACTAGGTGTAAGATCCTACGTTAAAAGAGAGGGAGAAGAGAGAGAGACAGAGACAGAGACAGAAACAGAGGCAGAGACAAAGACAGAGAAAGAGAAAGAGACAGAGAGAGATCAAGTATTTATTAAGTGTTTTTATGTGTCAGACCCTTTGCTAAGGAATAAGAGTACAAATACAAGACAAAAGAAGGACCTTCCATCCTAAAGAGAGAAGATATCGTACATAAAAGGAAACCAAAAATGGTAGAGGTGGAGAAGTCTGAAGAGAAGAGCAAAGCTAGGAAAGAAATGAGCATAGATGCACTGCACAATTATGAAACATTGGTCCAAGGTAGGAACTTACCAATCAGAGGAAGGGATTGTAGGAGAGGACACACCTCCAAGATAAGAAGACTATGGTTGCATCAAGGGAGTGGAACAGTCTGAAGAGAAAGCAGCAGACCTATGAGAGTAGCAGTGATATGGAAAGAGACTAGAGGACACTAAAGTATACAAAGGTCCCCAAAGTCATAATGGAGCTTAAGCTTTAAAAACTTAAAATTGCACTAAGATTTTTGGGACTTTCTATAGAGATAAGGTGATTGCCTTCAAACAGCTTTAAGAATTAAGTAAATTCTTCCTTTTCTCTTCTTGTTGTTTCATGTATTCTCCTGTTTCCTCAAACATAACACTGACTCCAAAAAAGAAGTACCTAAGTGTTATCCAATTTTTTCTTTTCTCCCCCCTCAAGCCCTCAATCAACACACATATATGCAATAGAGCACATATTAAAATAAAATACAGATTTCAAGCAGGAGCACCAGAAACAAAGAATTTTCCTAATAGTATGGGATAGTAAAACATTGAAGGAAATAAATAGTAACAAAAATATGTGCTGAAATAAAGAAGAAAGCAATTGTGTCTAAAGAATTACAGAATAAGATTATAAAATCAATAATTTATACATATCTAATAGTTTTGATTAAAAATAGAATCATTTTACTAGAAAAGAGAATAATAGAAGGAACAAAGAAAATAGGGGGAAAAAAACAAGAAAATTATTCCACTTGAAAACTACTTGGAAAAATGAATATGAAAGACTGATATTTTAAAAGCCTACAAATCTGAGAAATTTGCAAGGAATGGCCATACTTTAAGTAGTAAGCACTTAATAAGTCCTTGTTTACTAACATGTGAAACTGACAAAAAGTAGAGATCCACTATAACCAAGTCATCAAGCTCAGTGCTTTAATCAATGGATACTTTATAGTTCTCATTAGTTAGTGAGTATCTCCATGCAATCACCATAGAAGAATTAAAAACCAATAGTAATGTTGCTGTGAGGATAGTGTTGCTCTGGCTAAGAAAAAGATTGGCACAGGGAAGCAAAGAAGGAAGGGGGAACTAGTTTGGGGAAGGAAAAGAATAAACATTATAAACTCACTGGGGCATTCCAGATAAAGAATAAGAGGAAAAATAAAAGAGGCAAACAGGGATAAAGAAATGATTCAGTGATCACTTCCACAGCAAAATTTTTATCTTAATAAGGGATGGGGTAAATTAAGAAAAAATAATAATATTAACAATATAAGGCATACCCCATTTTTTCAAATGGTATGTGTTTAAGGTTAACCAACCATTAGCATTAATGAAATAAGAAAGTTTGCATATCCTACTGACAAAACAAATAATTTACCAAATAATACTTACTTAATACTTAATAGTAAAGGTTGTCAAATTCAATAATTATAATTTAAATGAAACTCCTCAGATTTTCAAAAAAAATAAAGACAATAAATAATTTCAGCCAAATAGCAGAATATAATCACTAGTTCTTCCAATTATTATGGATAAAGTCCACACGAAATTGACAAAAAGAGAAATTCTATTTGTAACATGACAAAATGCCTCAAAATTATTAAGAAATAAGCAAGATGTATAAAATGACAAATAAAAACACTTGGAATAGAAATAAACAAAGCATGAAATAGTTGGACACATAGTGCAATATGTTCAACTAGGTCAAATCAGTTCGGTAAAATATGCAATGTCATTCAAATTAATTTATAATTTTAGCACAATGCTAATCAAAATACTAGGGGGCTACTTCATAAAATGAGATAAAGTAAGAGCAAAATTTAGAGAGGAAAAGTCAAGATTATTAGTAGAAATTAGAAAATTAAATAGAGTATAGTTTGTATTGCCATGTCTTAAATAATAACATAAAACATTAATTATTAAAGCTATCTGCTACCATATAGAAGAAATTATAGAAAACAAAGCAGATGCACTTAACAACATAAAAATGGCAGTTTTATGGGACAAAAGTCTCATCAGACTTCCTTGCTCTCCTTCCTGTGTTGTGTGCAGATGCAAAGCATGGAATCCCTGCAAAGGTACAGGGATACCTCACCCAGAATTCCAGGGGACCCCCCTGGAGAACAATACCTGGCAACACAATTAGTTCTTTAGTATTAAGGCCAGTTTAGAAACACCACCCCAGGGAGCTCAGTGTATTGAGAGCCAGGCTCTCAATGGGAGATGGGAGGTCCTGGGTTCAAATCTGGCCTCAGATACTTCCTAGCTGTGTGACCCTGGGCAAGTCACTTGACCCTCATTGCCTAGCCCTTACCACTCTTCTGCCTTAGAACCAACAGACAATATCAATTCTAAGGCGGAAGGTAAGGGTTTTTAAAAAAAAGAAAAGAAACACCACCCCAGAAGTCTTGACTAATTCAATTTTATAGCTTCACTACTCTAAGAAGTCTAAGACCGGGAGTGAGGTTAGTGCAATATTCACATCAAGGTTATTGGCATGAGCCACTGACTCCTTGCTTCAGAAATCAATTGTCCAATCTTGCTAATGGTGTCAGAAACTGCTACCTTGCCTTTCTGACCCTAAGAATCAATTGCCCTTTTTCATAATCATAATCTTCATTTCCATCATCAATCAACATTCATATCATGACCACTGTGTTCTGAGTACTGTGTCCTGGTTCCTGTCTTCAAGGAACTTGCAGACTAGTAAAGGGATAAGACACCAAGTCAGGTATTTTGCTCATTTTGACATGATAAGAAGGTTATAAAATAAAGTGTGATTCGAGGTCTGAAGGGATAGGTCAATACTGACTGGAGAATAGACTTCCTAAAGGAGGAAACATTTGCATTAACTTTAAAAGATGGATTGAAGTTCATCGAACTAAGAGGAAAAGGGCAGTCAGAGGGAGAGCTGTTAGAGCAAAGAGCATGCTTGGGATGTAGAGTTGGATAGTTTGGTAGAAGCAAAGTGTGGGCTAAGGAATAGGAGGATGTGAGATAAGGTTTAAAAGATACACTGGCACCATTATATGGAGGATCTTCAATCCCAGATAAAAGAATTTAAACTTTACTCAGCAGACAAAGGGAATTTCCTCAACATTTTTGGACAGAGGCATGATATGACTACATGTAGGAGAGAGGTTCTTCTGCCAGTGGTATAAAGAATGGATTGGAGGGGGCAGAAAGTCTCAAGATTTGTAAAAAAGCTGTTATAATACGCTAGGTGGGCCATAATGAGGGTCTAAACTAGAATAGTAAGAGGGATAAGAGAGGGGATTTTGCATAAGTGAAATTACAAGGACCTAGTAATGTATGTGAGAGGTGAGGAGGTGAGGAAAGAGTTAGTTGTAAAATAAAACAGCACAGTATTACTGCTTTATACCTGCCAAACTGGTAAAAAGTAGTTGAAGGCAAAGAAACTCAGTGCTGGAGGGGTTGTATAGAAGTAGATACACTTATTCATTGCTGATGGAATTGCAAATTGGTAGAATCATTTTTAGGAAGCAAACTTGTAGAAGCTTGTGAATGATAACAATCCTCAATTTCTTTTTTGACCTGATATTTCCATTGCTGAGAATGGAGCCTGAAAATGTGACCAAAATCAAAACAAAACAAAACAAAATCTTTTGAAAGATTTATGTAGCAGCTTTATACATAAGTTTTAAAAAAGTAAGTAAAAGGAGTTGCAAGGTTACACAGTAGCTAGAGAGTCAAGTATGGAGTCAGGAGGACCTGGGTTTAGGTATAAATCAATATCTCACATTCTATAACAAGATAAGGTCAAAATGGGTATATAATTTAGATATAATGATGCCATAAGTAAGTCTGAGGAACATAAAATAGTTTACCTCTGAATCTCTGGAGAAGGGAAAAATTCATGACTGAACAAGAGATAGAGAACATTAGACTAAGTAAAATGAATAATTTTAACTATATTAAATTTAAAAGTTTTTGTACTAACAAAATCAATGTAACCAAGATTAGAAGAGAAACAACAAACTGGGGAAATTTTTTATTACAAATTTCTCTGTTAAAGTTCTAATTTCTTAAATCTTTAAAGAACTAAGTCAAAAATTTTAAGACTATATGTCCGGGGCAGCTGGGTAGCTCAGTGGAGTAAGAGTCAGGCCTAGAGACAGGAGGTCCTAGGTTCAAACCCGGCCTCAGCCACTTCCTAGCTGTGTGACCCTGGGCAAGTCACTTGACCCCCATTGTCCACCCTTACCAATCTTCCACCTATGAGACAATAATACACCGAAGTACAAGGGTTAAAAAAAAAAAAAAAGACTATATGTCCCCAGTTGACAAGTGGTCAAAGGATATGAATAAGAAGTTAGATAAGAAGAAGAAATCAAAGCTATCAATAATCATATAAAAGTATTTTAAATCTCTCTTGACTAGAGAAATACAAATTAAAACAACTCTAAGGTACTACTTCACATCTATTAGACTGGTCAATATGACAGTAAAAGAAAGTGATAAATGCTGGAGAGGATGTGGCAAAATTGGGACACATGCATTGTTGATGAAGTTGTGAACTAGTCCAACCATTCTGGAGGGAAATTTGAAACTATGGTCAAAGGGCTATAAAATTCTGCTTACCCCTTGATCCAGTAATACTGACATAAGATCTATATCCCAAAGCTAGGGTAAAGGATCTACTTGCACAAAAATATTTATAGCTGCTTTTTTTGTGATGGCAAAGAATTGGAAATTGAGAGGACGTCTATCAATTGAGGAGTGACTGAGCAAATTGTTTTGTATAATAGTGATGGAATTCTATTATATTGTAAGAAATTATGAATAGGATGATTTTAGAAAGAGCTGGAAAGACCTACATGAATTGATGCAGGGTGAAAAAAGCAGTACAGAAATAGTATTATCATACACAGTAACAGCAATATTGTGGGAATACTGTGAAAGACAGCTATTTTTAGCAATACAATGATCCAGGACAATTCTGAAGTACTTATGACAAAGAATGCTATCCACCTCCAGAGAATGAGCTGTTGGAACTGGAATACATATCAAAGCATAGTACTATTTTTCACTTTAGTTATTTGGCTTTTTATATAGGGGGTTTTGGGTTTATGCAAACATTCTCTTACACCAGTGAACAATATGGTTTTGTATGCTAATACATGTATAACCCAGATCAAATTGCTTACCCTTTCTGGGTAGGGGGAGGGATGGGAGGGAGACAATTTGCACCTTAGAACTTTGGAAAACTGATGTGGAAAATTGCTATATGTAATTGGGAAAATAAAACATCTTTTTTTTTTTTTTAGACCCTTAATTTCGGTGTATTCTCTCATAGGTGGAAGAGTGGTAAGGGTGGGCAATGGGGATCAAGTGACTTGCCCAGGGTCACACAGCTGGGAAGTGGCTGAGGCCGGGTTTGAACCTAGGACCTCCTGTCTCTAGGCCTGACTCTCACTCCACTGAGCTACCCAGCTGCCCCCAAAACATCTTTTTTTTTAAAGGATACTTATGGGCAGATATGAAGCAGCCAATGGCAAGGGAAACATAAAGTTGTAAGAGAGAGGGGATGAGAGTTGGAACTAGTCCTTGAAAAGGCAGCATTGAATGAGATCAAGAGCACATGGGTAAATAACTGGACTTAGTGAGCAACAAGGACCCCTCTTCTATGACTTGAAGGCAGCCATTAAGGGAAAATGATGATGGTCTCAGGAATAGAGGAGAGGACCCAAGAAAGATTTCATTGGACAGTCTCCATATTTTAATGGAGAAAGATGCTATATCATGTAACATTTAATTTGAATACTTTCTTTTTAATTAAATATGATACAACTATGCAAATCTTGCTGTATATATTCTAAGGGTGTTAAGAGGGGTGAGGATTAGAGAAGAGAAGAAAATGTTTGGAAGTCACTGTGAGTAATGAACTAAGGAGTTACTAAGGATAGGACAAGATTGCCTAGCAGAAGAAAAGTCATGGATGATTATAGAGGAATGGTTTAAGACCTAGGCTCTCATTAGCTTTATAATTTTATCTGTTATCTTCTGATAGCAGGGCAGAGCAGAGAAATGATCACAAGAGCAGAAATATAGATCTCAAAATAATCGAATAAGTCCCCCCTCAAAAAAGAAAAACCTATTATTGAAGTGTTGCTGTGTTTCAGGATCAGAGGGGCTGAGAATCTTTATTGAAGTTGAGTTCCTTATGTCTTCCTAGCCTCCTGAAGGCAGGGTGGGATAGAAGTGAACTGAATATGCCTTGTCAGAGTAAGAGTTATGAGAAGGATCCAAAGAGATCATTACTGCAGCAACTAAAATAATCCCTTTCCTACCATTCTTTAGGAGAACTTCTTTTGACCTACCAAGATTTCAAGTATCCCATATTTCACCCATGATAAATTGTAACTAGAAGGAATACATAGATCACATTAGGCCTCTTGATTCTGAGAGGTATGTTGTCATCTGAGGAGTCAGCTATACAAAAGGCTGGCAATCCAGTAGGAGACAACATGTGTGTGTGTATGTGTGTATGTGTGTGTGTGTGTTGAGGGCATGGAGGTGGCTGGAATAACTACTTAGAACAAGGAAAAACTTTGACCAACTTACTTATAGTAAAAGAATACTAGACTTGGGAGTCAGGGAGATATACCTTTGGTGCTTATTAACTATGTACATTCTCAAATAATTCTCAAAGACTGTGAGCTATTGTCTTATTTTATAATGTAGGTGGGGATTGATGCCAACTTGAAGTGGAGAAAAATAAAGGCAATGCAAGACCTAGAATTTGTTCAAACTTCTGTTTAAGGATCTGTAGACAACATTTTAGCTCAAGAAAAAAGAAGAAAAAGGACATAACTTAGTCACATATGTCTCTTGTTTATTCCTGATGAGTGACTTTCTTGCTAAGTTCCTCTCTCTTCATCAAATTAGAAGACAATCTCTAAGATGACTGGATCTTAGAGCAGAATATATCAAAGGTATTCTCCTCAGCCAGCAGTTATTACTGAGAAAAAAATTGGCTGTCTACTGACTATCTTAATTTAATGGAAATTTCCCTTTAACCGTTGGACATTTTGTTGTGGATATATAATTGTGTTCTTAGAAATATAATTGCTTTTCTCATTTTGTTAAAAAAGATTAAAACTGAAAAGTTGAAAAATAAAATAAAATAAAGTGTTCCCCATCTTTTCTCTAAGGTATCAAAGCAGTTAGATCTAGATATATCTTCTTAGATAGATGCTTTCCACTGGCACAAAAGTAGAATCTGATTCACTTTAAAAGCTATTCTTTGAATTCCCTGATACTTTACAAATCCTTTTCAGTACCTTTCAAACCTAAGGCTTTCTCTTGCTCAGTTATTCAGAGGGTCATTGATGTGGGGAAGAAAAAGACCTTAGAGGTGATCTAATCCAAATCCCTCATTTTACAAATAAGGAAATTGAGGTCCAGAAAGATTCATTGACTTCTTTAAAGTCACATTAGTAATAAGGAATAGAACTGGAATTTGAACACAGGCCTTCAGATTCCAAAGATAGTAAATTCCCCCCCCCCCTACACTTTATTGCCTCTTCTCTGTTTTCTTAATGCAACCTGAAACCCTTCCATAAATTTATGTTAAAAGCTAAATCTGTTCATTCTAGGTACGGATCTTTTTTCCAGTTCCTTGCAATCTTTGGAGTGCATGATTTCACTGGGCCTTTCCTTCATCTTCAGTAATGGAAGTGAGAATGTGTATCCCTCATGAAGTAGGACCTCCTTTTGTTTGTAATTGCCACTCCCAGGAAGACTCGTTTTCTTGAGTTCAATTCTGGACTTAAGATACTTACTAGCTCTGGGACCCTGAGCAAGTTGATTAAGCTTGTTGGTCTCAGTCTCTTCGTGTGTAAAGTGAGCTAGAGAAGAAGATAGCAAATTGCTCCAGTATCTTTGTCAAGAAAACCCTAAATGGGGTCACAAAGAGTTGGACACAACTGAATTGACTGAAAACAAAAGCTACTTTATTGTGGAATAATCCATATTCTGGACCCATGAAGAAAAACAATCTGGTGTCTGGAGTCATCTTGAGGCAGTGATTAGAGTGCTGACTTTGGTTTCTGAAAACCTGGATTGACATCCCTCCTCTAAACGTAGTCCGTTTATGACTTTGGATACAACATTTAATCTCTATTAGTTGGGTTGACTCATGCAAAATGAGTATTGTAGCATTTTTCATACTGTAGTGTGTCACTGTCTGTATCTCACTGAGAGGCAGCATGGAATAGCCAATAAGAGGGTTGGTGTCAGTTTGGAAGAGCTGCCTGGGTTTGAGGTCTACTTCTCTCACATACAACTTGTGTGACTTTAGGCAAATCACTTTATGTGTCAGTAGTTGTTCTTTTTCAATCATGTCCAATATATTATGGCTTCATTTGGGGTTTTCTTGACAAAGATACTGGAGTGTCTACATGATTTAACAAATGTAATCTTATTTGATCTTACCAAAATTCTGTAAGATAAATGTTATTACTATCCTCATTTTACAGTTAAGGGAAATGAGTCAAACAGAAGTTAAGTGATTTGTCCAGGATCACCCAATTAGTAAGTGTCTGAGGCAGGATTTGAAGTCAAGCCTTCTTGATTCCAAGTTCAGAGCTCTATCCATTAAGCCAAAAGATACCTCAAAAGAATTGGCTTAGAAATCAGCAGACTTGTATTCTAACATGAATTTTGCTATTAGCCAGTCATATATTAGGTAGTTTAGTATGTCTGAGTCTTAGTTTTCTAAATTGTTAAATGAAGGGGTTAGTCTAGGTAATCTAAGATATTTTGAGAAACTAACAATTGTATGGCTCCAACATTGAAGCAGCATGTTTTAGTGGATGGAGAATCAACCTCGAATTAAGATGAGTTCAAGTTCTGCCTCACACACACACCCGTTTTATGACTCTCTGCAAGTGATCTAACTTCTCAGTACCCTCAGACAACTCAGAATCTATGAATTAAAAATGAGTTACTTATATACATTGACAGGGAGGGAGTTCCCACACTGGTAGTTGTTTATACAAATGAAATCATATGTATAGGCATGAAGAAAGCAAACAAAAACCCAAGTACATCACATTGCTGATTATTGTCCACTCAAGATCCCTAGCCAGGAAAAAGAAGGGCAGAGGCATCTTACCAGATATTAAAGTAAAAATTCTGAAGGATTCATAATGAAAAATACTTTCTACATTCAGAGAGAGAACTAATGAACTCTGAATGCAAAATGAAGTATAATTTTTTCACTTCATTTTCTTCTCTTTTTCAACATGGCTAATATAGAAATATGTTTTATATAATTTCACATGTATAATTGATATGTTACTTGTCTTCTCAGTGGATGGGGGAGGAATTGGAAGGAGAGAGAGAATTTGGAATTCAATTTTTTAGAAAAAGAATGTTTAAGATAAAGAAATAAATTCATTTTATTTTTTTATATTAAACTCTTACCTTCCATCTTAGAATCAATACTGTATATTGGTTTCAATGCAGAAGAGTGGTAGGGCTAGGCAATGAGAATTAAGTGACCAGGGTCATACAACAAGGAAGTATCTGAGGCCAGATTTGAACCTATGACCTCCTGTCTCTAGGCCTGGCTCTCAATCCACTGAGCCACCCAGCTGCTACTACAATAAATTTATTTAAAAAAAAATTAAGTCAAGTTACACATATTTCTCAGGATTGGTCTAACCTCCATTTGGTGTTTTCTTCACTGGAACTATTGGTCATTTCTTTCTCCAGCTCATTTTACAGATGAGGAAACAAGTCAAATGGGCTTAAGTGACTTGTCTAGGGTCACATAGCTAAGAAATATCTGAGGTGAGATTTGACTTCAAAAAGATGAGTCTTCCTGACTCCATGCCTAGCACTATATCCACTGCCCCACCTACCTGCCTCTATGAACTGATAGTCCTAACTAATATTCACAGATTTTAAAAGAACCAAATTTGGAGAGAAAAAAAAAAGTACTTGTAAAAGCTCAGGAATAGACAAGTTGAGGTTACTTATAGAACTTACTTTTCTTTCTTTTTTTGACCATTTGTTTTTCTTATAGTATATTTCCCCCAATTACATGTAAGAACAATATTTAACATTCATTTAAAAAAATTTTTGAGTTTCCAAATTCTCTCTCTCATTCCTACCCTCCCTCTTTTCTTCCCCTCTCTCTGAGATGTTAAGAAATCTGACATTGATTTTACTTTGCAATGATGTAAAGCATTTTTCCATATTAGTCATTTTGTGGAAGAGATCTCAAATCAAAAAAAGAAGAAAGGTAGTGAAATATAGTATGTTTCCGTCTGCGTTCAAACACTATCATCAGTTCTTTCTCAGAGATCAGATGGCATTTGCCATCAAGAGTCTCTAAGATTGTCTTGGATCAAAACATTGCTGAGAAAAGCAAATTTGTTTCATTCACAGGTTGTTGATCAAAAATATTTCTGTTACTGTGTACAATATATTTTTGGTTCTGCTTGCTTTAGTTTGAATCAGTTCATATAAGTTTTTCCAGGTCTTTCTGAAATCATCCTGCTCATCCTTTCTTACAACATAATACTATTCCATCATAATCATATACCACAATTTATTCAACCATTCCCTATTTGATAGGCAACTCCTCAATTTCTGATTCTTTGCTACCACAAAAAGAGCTGCAATAAACATTTTTGTGCAAATAGACCTTTTCCCATTTTTTATCCTCTTTGAGAATACAGATCTGGTATTGCTGCATCAAAGGATATGTAAGTCTTAGAGAACTATGGGCCTAGTTTCAAATTGTTTTCCAGAATGGTTGGATCAGATCACATCTCCATCAACAGTGTATTAATGTCCTAATTCTCTTGAATGTTCTCCAACATTTATCATTTTCCTTTTCTGTCATATTGGCCAGTCTGATAGGTGTGAAGTGATGCTGCAGAATTGTTTTGATTTGCCTTTATCAAATCAAAAGTGATTTAGAACATTTTTTCATATGATTACAGATTGCTTTGATTTTTTTTATCTGAAAACTGCCTGTCCATATGTCCTTTCACTTTCCATTAATTGGAGAATGACTTATTTTTTGTAAATTTGACTTAGGAGAACTTACTTTCTTTGATAAGTAAAGACTCATCATTGTATCTTGATTGTATCTAAGGCAGAAAAGACTGAGAATAGATGGGACTCCCAAATGCTGTTGGGCATCCCTGTTTCTTTTTTCCTGAGACTTTCTTTCTTCAGTATGCAGAGGGACAAGAATGTAAAGGAAAGCAGCTTTGGCCTTAGTTGACCTCAGTTCAGAATCAAATCATTTTAGTGCTTTCTCTTGGAAATTACTTTACCAATTCTCTTGGAAATATCTTGTTGCTTTGTTATTCACCCCAACAGAATATGAGCTCCTTGAAGGAATGGATCATGTTTTTTTTTTTAAACCCTTGTACTTCGGTGTATTGTCTCATAGGTGGAAGATTGGTAAGGGTGGGCAATGGGGGTCAAGTGACTTGCCCAGGGTCACACAGCTGGGAAGTGGCTGAGGCCGGGTTTGAACCTAGGACCTCCTGTCTCTAGGCCTGACTCTCACTCCACTGAGCTACCCAGCTGCCCCTGGATCATGTTTTAAACTTCCCTTGTATTCCTAGTGCTCATAACCCTGATTTACACATAGTAGGTCACTGATGAATGCATATTGACTGACTGGTTGTTTGATATATCAGTCCTTACACTGGTCCTGCTTTATGTCTCTTGTCCAGTCTTTTAATGTCTATTTATTTATGTAGCACTTTACAGATGTGCAATATTTTACATAATCACCTCATTTGACTTACTATAAACTAAAGCCAGAAATATAAGGGACTCTTCCTACAGCTACCAAAATAATCTATCTAATATACAGATCTGTCCACTCCCTCTTAGACCTCACTAGCTCCCTATTGTATAAAAGTTAGAAAAACTCCTTGGGTGACATTTAAGACTCTTCATGGTCTGGCTCAAACCCATCTTTCTCAGTTTACTTTCTTCCCTTCACATACTGTTTTTTGCCTTTACTTTTTAATATAGATTTTTGATTTAATTGATATATGTTCCTCCCTTAAAAGAAAACTTCCTTTACTAATGCAAATTAGCGCCTTCTCTGCATTCATGGTCTTACAGAGAAACTTGAGGCACTGAGAAGTCATCACATGCCCCCAGGATCATGCAGCCTTTACATGGCAGAGGTGAGACATGAATCCAGGCTTTTTTTGACTCTGAGGTCAATGTCTATCCACTACCCTATTCTGCCTCTCTGCATTGTAATTTCCAGTCAAATTAGACCACTTAGCTGATTTTGTGCTTCGCCCACTCCTGAGTTCAAATAAGCCATACTCAATCCCAAAAGACATTTCCCCATTATTTGTTTATTGAAATCCTTTTATTTCCACTTCTCACCTCAGTTGAAGACTTGCTAAATTCTCCAATTGAAAATATTACTAATGATCATCTCCTGGCTCCTTCCTTTGCCTCCCTTACATGTCCCTATCCTATACTTTTTGAAAAAAAGCAGTTCTGTGTAGCAGGGTAACAGTATCCATAGTCTCCTTGGGAGAGGCTCCCCCAAAGCTGGCATCATTTTTCATCTTCGTATCTCTGGTCCTGAGAACAATGTCTTGCACGTGGCAAGCCTTTAATAAATGTCAGTTGAGGGCAGCTGGGTAGCTCAGTGGATTGAGAGTCAGGCCTAGAGACAGGAGGTCCTAGGTTCAAATCCGGCCTCAGACACTTCTCAGCTGTGTGACCCTGGGCAAGTCACTTGACCCCCATTGCCTACCCTTACAACTCTTCTGCCTTGGAGCCGAAACACAGAAGTTAAGGGTTTAAAAAAATAAAAAAATAAATGTCAGTTGATTTGTATAGTACCTCTTTAACCAAGGAGCTGGAGTGTAATAGAGATGGATGCTTACAGGATAGGACAGAAATGTTTGGTGTCTTCTGAATCAAGGACTAGCAGGGCTATGCCTTTGTCTGAAAAAACCTTCTATTCTCATTCAAAAGCTGGGGAAAATGGCAAAATCTCAAGAAAGGAGAGAAGTGAGCATGCCTGAGGTCCTCAGTAGCACTAATGTGGATAATAATAAGGTCATCCAATGTCATTGCTTCCATGGCTACTATTGCCATTGACCCTACTGGGAATGAGATGCTAAGAAAAGACTTAGATTGAATTAAACCAAAGCAACCCAAAACAGATGTAGACTGTCTATAGATGTCTCTGTTCCTTAGAATGAATCTGTTGACACTCTTACCTTACCAAGCCTTACACCACTCTGGCTTTCCTGCTGAGCCTATACCACAATTTCCATTTCTTTAAGCGTTTCTTTGTTTGCTTTATTTAACCTGTTTCCTTTTTTCTTTCTTAACTATCATTTTCTTTTTCAGTTATCAATTTTTTCTCTCTCCTCTCTTCCTTCAACTACTGACAAAGAGAGAGAGAGAGAGAGAGAGAGAGAGAGAGAGAGAGAGAGAGAGAGAGAGAGAGAGAGAGAAACTGGTTTCTCTAAGATATTTGTCAATGTGTGTGTGTCCCTGGCAGATTAAATGCAGATGAGAGGGAGGCTGTGGCCAGCCAGGTCCACAAAGGAAGGGAAGAAATAGATTTTCTTTAATCACTGGGACTAACAGCTGGGTGGTCCAAGATGAACAAAGGCATTTTATTGATGAATACTATTATAGCTCACCCATCTAAAGAATCACAGACACTATCTGGGGCATAGGATAAGCTAGCAGTTTCTGCTTTTAGGAAGTTTGTAAGGGGAATTCATCCTTCTCTGAGCCACCTCAGGCAACTTCAGCTTTAAAAGAACGCTCATCCCTACCTTCACTACCCTCTGAAGACTGAGAGAAATCACTAAAAGGAAAGTCATATCATATCCTCAGTGAATCCTGAAAGGAAGGATGGGAAAGAATGGTACTTTCCAGAGAAGGGTGAGGAGGGAAGGGGAGGGAGAGAAAGAGGGAGAGAGAGAGAGGGGGATCAAGAGAGAGAGGGACAGAGAGAGAGACAGAGACAGAGAGAGAGGGAGGAGAGAGACAGAAAGAGACAGAGAGAAAAAGGCACCAAGATCTGCTGAAAGTGACCCCAGTTCCAGTTCCACAACTCCAGGCAATCAAAGAAGCTGCTAGTTAGTTTAATGTTAGCAGATCAGAATCAGTTATATAACTGACTATACATGCTCAAAATCTCTTCAAGATATTTTCATTACACATCATCACAACTCTCTCAGAAGCAAGTTCTCTTGCTTTTTTCTTGTGGAAAGAAATTGCACCAGCAGTAGCATGCAAATGCTTATAGGGATTAGACTCAATGGCCAGTACTGTTACATAAGTAAGAGCAAAACTATTATATTTATTAACTGTACTTCTCTGCATTTATTAAATCCTTGCCCTCAAAGAGCTTCCATTGGTGAATATGACACATAAACAGATAAGTATATATGTACACATACACATATATGCATATGTTTTGTATGTCTATATACACATTTATAATGTTCATATATACATACACATATACACATATGCTGTATTATATCAAACATTATGTTAATCTATATATTTATATTTTATTATATTGCATTTTATATTTACTCTTTATTAAATTTATTAAATAAAAATTTATTGCATTTTATTATATTGTGTCATATTTTTTAATTATATGTTATATAATATTTAAATTTTTATTTTATTGTCATGCAATAAAATTTTTATATTATAATTCTATTTTATAATATATGACCCAATAACATCTAGGGGAATAAAAAAAAATATTTCTTTTTTGGCACAAGGAAGTGGCACAAACAGCCTTCAGGGAAGCTAGATATTTTAAGAAACAGACATAAAAGAGATATATTCAAGATATAGAAGACAGCCTCCTCTGAAAAAGTCATGAAGGAAGGTTAAGGGAAGAGCAAGCTGCTCATTTAAAATGTAAAGTGAAAGAAAAGGAATAATGTGCAATTCATCTGAAAAGGTATGCTGAATCATTTCTTATAACATAGTAGTATTCCATCACAATCATAGTGTAGGAAGGGGAGGCAAGGTGGGAAATCCCTGGGAATTTCAACATAACAAACTAATTTATTTTTTAAAAATATGCTAAAGCCATATTGTGAAAGATTTTAAATGCCAGTTGACAAATTTGTATTAAATTATACTAGCAATATGGAGCCACAGAAGGTTTTTGAGCAACAGTATGGCCTTTTATTCACCCAACATAAGCTCCTCAAGGACAGGGACTTCATAAATACAGGAAAGTACAACAAACAGTTTGTTTGTATTCTTGCTTATGTAATAGGAACTAGCCAATAAGTCCAATCCCTAAAAGTATGTGCAGTCCTGTGCTTTAGGAAGATTAATTTGGCAGATTCCCCAATTGATAAATGGGCAAGGGATATGAATAGGCAATTTTCAGATAAAGAAATCAAAACTATCAATAAGCACATGAAAAAGTGTTCTAAATCTCTAATAATTAGAGAAAAGCAAATCAAAACAACTCTGAGGTACTACCTCACACCTATCATTGGCTAAAATGATAGCAGGGGAGAGTAATGAATGTTGTAGGGGATGTGGCAAAATTGGGACATTAATGCATTGCTGGTGGAGTTGTGAAAGTTGTAAACTGATCCAACCATTCTGGATGGCAATTTGGAATTATGCCCAAAAAGCGATAAAAGACTGCCTGCCCTTCAAGCCAGCCATAGCATTGCTGGGTTTGTACCCCAAAGAGATCATAGATAAAAAGACTTGTACAAAAATATTTATAGCTGTGTTTTTTGTGGTGGCAAAAAACTGGAAAATGAGGGTATGCCCTTCAATTAGAGAATGGCTGAACAAATTGTGGTATATGCTGGTGATGGAATACTAATGTGCTCAAAGGAATAATAAACTGGAGGAATTCCGTGTGAACTGGAAAGACCTCCAGGAATTGATGCAGAGTGAAAGGAGCTGAGCCAGAAGAACATTGTACACAGAGACTGATACACCGTGGTAAAATAGAATGTAATGGACTTCGGTACTAGCAGCAATGCAATGACCCAGGACAAATCTAAGGGATTTATGGTAAAGAACGTTACCCGCATTCAGAGGAAGAACTGCAGGAGTGGAAACACAGAAGAAAAACAATCGCTTGAACACATGGGTTGATGCGGACATGATTGGGGATGTAGACTCAAAATGACCACACCAATGCAAATATCAATAATATGGAAATGTCTTGATTGATGACACATGTTAAAACCAGTGGAAATGTGCGTTGGATATAGGGGGATCAAGGGGGATGAAGGGGAAAGTAAAAACATGAATCATGGAACCATGGAAAATTTTTCTAAAAAAAAAAATTAAAAAAAAATATATATATTTTGGCAGCTAAATAGAGGATTAATTGAAGAGAGAAGAGAGTAGAAGATAAAAATCCTATTAGAAAGTTGTTGCAATTGTCCAGGTGAGAGACAATTAAGGACTTTTTCTAAGATGGTGATTGTGTCAGTGGAGAGATGGAAACAAATGTTAGAAATGTCATAGAAGTAGAACCAACTGATCCTGACATCGGATTGGATATTGGGGATCATGGAGAGGAAAGAGTTGAGGAAGATAAATTCAGAATGGGTAAATAACTAAAATATAAAGAGGGAAATTATAAGTAAATTAGGAGAACTTAGAATAGTATACTCATCAGATCTACAGGAAGGGAAAGAATTTAAGATTGTAAGGGTGAAAAAGGAGTTTTATGGGTTCAATATTTTAAAGATGGTCTCCAGAAGACTGAACTATTATCAATCCTCAATTAAGAATAATCTCAAATCAAAATTGAGTTTTATGGAAATTTATTTACATGAGAAGAGAGAGAGGAAGTAAGGAAATAAGAATCTATCCCACTAATTAGTCCAGGTAGATTAACCCAGGGTTAAAAGGCCTGAGGCCCGGAGGTGAATGGAGCAAACTTCATTCAGAGAGTCTATAAAAAGAAGTCTCTTAATAGAAGTTCAGGAAGATTCAGTCTTTAAACTCACCACCTGAAACAGTCTCTGTCATGAACCAGCAAAGCTCCCTCAGGACCCCTTCACGAAACCAGAAGCCTGTCAGCAGACACCCTCTTCCACCAAAGACTCCAGCTGACTGAGGACCTTCTCCTTTTAAAGGGGTCACTTATGTGTCACTTCCTGCACCTCCCTCCTAATTTGCATGTCCAATCACAATAGATGATTCTCATAGACTGCCCAGGGAAGGGTTCAGTCGATTCTGATCTGTCACTCACTCCAGCACAGGTGGGTTATGATCTCCCAAGATTGGAGGTGCTCTCACCTTTGGTGATTAAATCTAAAGATGGGCAGTGTAGACTTAATCTAATTATCACAAGATCAAGCAAGAGATAGATAACATTACAAAATGTAAAAGAAATAATTTTGATTACTTTAAATTAAAAAGGTTTTGTGTAGACAAAACCAATGCAACCAAAATTATAAGGGATGCAAGGGTTGAGGATTCATGCTTCAGTGTTGTGGGTTGCAGAACTGGAAAGAGTGTCCATTTTGGACCTGAAAGTGCTCATTCAAAGGAACATGATTTATCTGTGGTAATGATTGAGCATTCCATCATTATTATTATCTGATCAAATATTAACATTATGACCAATCTTGAACTACATTTTCCTCTTGTGGACATTAAAAACTGAGGCAAAGAAATGTTTAAATACTTTTTTGTTGCTGTTGTTTTAGCTCAGGATATGTTTGTTGCTCTGGAAAAAGGAATAAAAGGAATAGCTTTATCCAATAGTACCCAGTAAGAATATGATATTTTCCCTATTGAACCTGCTCCTTAGCCTAGAAATACCCCAAACTGTCCAGCTGTGACTTCTCCCCATTCCAACTGCTTCAGGCTTTATTTGGTCACTATCCTGGCAGTAATACTCCAGTTTATGTGACTAATGACCTTTAGTAGAATCCCTGTTGCTCCATGAAGACAGAATGTTAAGTATGGCATAAAGCAAGTCAGCTCCACTATTTATCACCAAAGACTAGACTGGATGGGAATGCAGTCCTGAGCTTATGACTTCCACAGTTAACCTTTTGGTGGCTGTACCTTTGTGAACTCAATGCAGAGGTCCTGAAATGTGAATGAAGCTTTATCTTCATGTCTGAAAGAGAATGAACTGGCAGTGACTTCTAAGGCAGAAAAAATTCAAGAGGTAGTCTAAAGAGACTGAAGAATTTCTGAAGTAACTAATGTTAATCTTAATTTGGGTTAGCAAATAGCTAGACTTGCAGACCTAAGGTCCAAAGCTGTCTCAGATATATACTAGCTGTTTGAACCTGGGGAAATCATTTTATCTCTTTAAACCTCAGTTTCCTTATCTGCAAAGTAGAAAAGAATAGTACCTTCTTCTTAAGGTTGTCTTAAGCATCAAATGTGTAAATGTCCTTGCAAACCCTAAATGCTATTTAAATATGAATTCTTATGGTTTTACTGTAGTAGTTTCATTTCACACTATGGTATCTCCCCATAGCAATACCAACAAAGAATTTACAATTCGTCATTCAAACTTTATTAAGTTTATTGTTAGAGCTGGAAAGGACATCAGAGGTCATCTAATCCAAACCCCTTATTTTGAAGCCAAATTGGATTAGATGACTAGTGCAGAGTTATTTAGGTGGTAAGTGACAGAAGAAAGATTTGAATTCAGATCTTCTGATTCCATATCCAGAGTTCTTTGCACTGTACCACACTAACCATTAATTGTAATTTTAGCATTATGATGAATGTAGAGAATATCAAGCTGCTAGGCAAATGAGTGGGGGGGGGAACTCAGTAGTGAGAGAATCCCATCACAGAGAGAAGACTGGACTTTGAGATAATATTCTACTCTAGAATAAAGAGAACTTAAAACACAATAAAGTAGATAGGAGACTTCCTATCATGGGATGACTGTGGATAGTTGGAGTAAGGGATGAGAATATGAGAGGAATGAGGTCTTTTCATAGGAAGAGTAAAGAGATTACAAAATAGTATCTTCAGCAAGCTAGGGATCCAACTAGAGAAGAGGGTAAAGGAACTTACCTAAAGGACACAAAAGGGGAGGGAAGTGTCTGGCTTTCTAGAGAAAAACAAAAAGAGTAGGATGTCTTCTTACTGGCCACAATTTGCCTGAAGGCAAACTCTGTTCATTGCTAAAGACTATGCTTCCTCTAACTTCATTCTTTTTATCTCATAGAAACTAGGCTATGTATAATTGAGGTCCTAATACTAGGAAAACTCCCTGAACAGAAGTCCTATGATCAATTAAGATTGTATACCTCACTTCAAGCACTAACTATGCATATTTCTTTTTCCTTTTTTAATTTTTTAAAAATTTATTTAGAATATTTTTCCAAAGTTACATAATTCATGATTTTTCCCATCCCTTTTCCCTCCCCCCTCCCAGAGCTGACAAGCAATTCTACTGGTTTATACATGTATCATTGTTCAAAACCTATTTCCATGTTATTCATATTTGCAGTAGAGTGATCTTTTAATGCCAAAACTCTAATCATATCCTCATTGAACCACGTGATTGATCATATGTTTTTCTTCTGCATTTCTTCTTCCACAGTTCTTTCTCTGGATGTGAATAGCATTGTTTCTTATAAGTCCCTCTCCATTGTCCTGGGTCATTGCATTGCTGCTAGTAGAGAAGTCCGTTACGTTCAATTGTGCCACAATGATCAGTCTCTGTGTACAATGTTCTCCTGGCTCTGCTCCTTTCACTCTGCATCAGTTCCTGGAGGTCGTTCCAGTTCACATGGAATTCCTCCAGTTCATTATTCCTCTTAGTACAACAGTATTCCATCACCATCATATACCGCAATTTGTTCAGTCATTCCCCAGTTGATGGACACCTCCTTATTCTCCAATTTTTTTGCTACCACAAAGAGCTGGGCTATGAATGTTTTTGTACAAGTATTTTTCTTTATTATCTCTTTGGGGTACAAACATTTTATCTTTTATCTTTTTTTTCAGTGGGGGGGTGAGATGGGAGAAGAACAGATTTTTGTTCATTGAAAAATATTAAATAAAAAAATTGTAAGGATATTTTGTTGTTTCTTTATACTTGACTTAGAAATAGCCTTGTAGTGCAGGGATGTAGTGATCATCTTTGTAGGAAGCAAATAAATGTTTTGGAGAAGTGGGCCCTGCCAATTACCTTCAGAGTGTCATGTTAGAATTGGAAGAGACCATAGGTATCATCTAGTCCAACTCCTTGATTTTACAGAGGAGGAAATTAAAGCCCTAAAGAGAAGTGATTTGCTGAAGGTGTAGGATTTAAATCAATGTCCAATATTTCAAGTATTATGTTTTATAAAGTTTATTATCTAACAAAATAGAACCACATGACTAAGTTTTTCTACCTGTTCAAAAAACCTGCTCCACCAAAACTGCAACAGGAAGACAAGAAAGTGAGAGACAGAACTACACAGAATTTATAGTCTGTCTACTGTCAGCACATAAGGACAGGAAGAGAGCGGGCTGCTGGGAATTATAGGTTTTTTTTTTAGGGTAACAGATTCTAATTACACAAAGGCTATGGAAGAGAACTCAAATTTCTTATTGAAACTGAGATTGAGATGAAGTAGAATCCAATGTAATCCAAATGTCATACACTCATAGACTGTTAGGACATTCTTGAATCACCAACTCTATGTTGGATATCTTCAAAATATTAAACTTAACATAAAAAATTATTATCTTTTCCCCAAAACACTTCTTTCCTTTGAACTTTTCTACTCATATTGAAGGCTCTGCTATCCTTCCAGTCAAGCAGGCTTGCTCTATTGGTGTCATCCTCAGCTTCTCATTTTCTTTCAATCTATTGAGAATTCTTGTCATTTCTAACCCCAGAATATATCTTATATATGCCCCCTTTTCCTCATTCAAATGATTGCCACAATGAAATCTCATGCCTGGTGTAGGAAGCAGAGTGATCAGGAGGTTTGGGGGTGCAGTTATTTACCCCCTAGATAGATTTGAAAGGGCCTCTTCTCCCTCTTCACCACCTCTCCCTTCTGGGAAACAAAATGGGGTTCCCATAGAAAACAGAGGACTCCTACTGATCACGCCAGGGTGTGAACGTTAAAGAAATGATATGTCCACAAGGGGAAACGTGTGTAACCCCAATAAGATGTTCCTACAGGCTGGGATAAACAAAAGCCTCCCCTTAGGTCACAGCAGGAGATCAGGCTAAAAATGGTGGTCTGCTTGCCCTTCTTCCTCAACCCCCTCATTCTGCCTCCCACCAATAGAGTACACTCTGATCTGACTAGATAAAACTGAAAGGGTTTATTACAGGAACAACTAATCAAAGGAACTAAAGATGGGGTGCATAGGAAAGGGAGTGCAGGTAATTCCCTATGTCCCCTTCAGTCCTTGACTACATAGGGTACCCACAGAGTTACTTCTATGTTCCCCAAAATCACAGCTTCACTGACCCAGATCACAAACTAGTAATCCTACAGCTAAGTATTGTTATTAACTAGAGGAAATATTGAGGAGCAAAGCCCAAAACAATTTGAGAGTCCCGGGGGGTAGGCTCCCCAAAGAAGTCCAGACACCCCTTGTCAACACTGACGAATCTGTTGTTGTAATTCAAGTGTGTTCAGGAACCAATATAGATCATGGGAAATAGACAATCTTCTTTGAAAGTCTGAGGAAATTCTCCAAAATTCACTTTGAGGGTCTCACAGCCCCCAAAACCTCCTCCCTCCAGGACTGAAACCCTCAAAACTTGAATCAGTTGGCTCTCCTTCCCAGAAGTCTTTGCTTCCAGCCCAACTGTCATGGAATCTTCTTTTCTCTGTGTTCCATCTCTCAAGGTTCCCAAAATGCCTGGCGTAGCCTTGCTTCTTACACTGGACTCCCAGATTTAATATCTCCTCTCCCTAATCCATCCTCCATTCAATTGCCAAAGTGATCTTAAGAATAGATCTGACTATGTTACCCTGCTCCCTTTACTCAATAGTCTCTGGTGCCTCCTTATTACCTGTAGAATCAAATATAAGATCTTTTTTTAAAGTACTTCACAATGTAACCCCTACCTCCCTTTAAGTCTTCTTACTTTTTATCTTCTGCCTACTCTTCAATCTAATAATGGTGACTTTTTTGATGTTCCTTGTGCAGAACACTCCATCTCTTAACCCTGCCATT
This sequence comes from Gracilinanus agilis, assembly GCF_016433145.1. Taxonomy (NCBI): domain Eukaryota; kingdom Metazoa; phylum Chordata; class Mammalia; order Didelphimorphia; family Didelphidae; genus Gracilinanus; species Gracilinanus agilis. The sequence continues at coordinate 329,224,914 of NC_058132.1, forward strand.
TTGTTGGCTATATCCTATGACTAGAATACTCTCCCTCCTCACCATCACCTGCAGGCTTCCCAGCTTCCCTTAAAACTAAGCTAAATTCCCATTTTCTGAAAGAGATCCTGTCTGGTCCCGATTCATCTGCTGTCCAAAGTTAGTGTCTTCCCTGTAAGATTATCTGCCTTTTATATTGTTTTTATCTACCATAAATATAGCTATTTACATGTTATCACTTCCATTAGAATGTGAGCTCCTTGAGGTCAGGGACCATCTTTTTTTTTTTGCCCACTTTCCTCTCCCCAAACCCTAGCACTTAGCACAATGACTGGAACATAGTAAATACTTAATAAATGCTTGTTCATGGGGGTGATGACCATGGACTTACTTCTTCCTCCCATTCCCGAGCAAGTTGATAGGTTAGCTGGGACCTGCCCCTCACCATACCTAGGCTAGACTAGAACTTGAGTATTGATATACTCAGCCTTTGACAAAGGAAGAAGACAATCAAGTGCTTTTTCCTCTCCAGGTCGTTGGGCCTCTTTGGCCATAACTCTACCTTTGCAACATGGTTTCTAGGTCCTTTCTCTGACTTTTTCTTTAGAGCAGACAACTACCTTTAAATTTTTTCCTCTTTGGAAATTCCCTTCTTTATATGGCTCTGGGTCCTGGCATCTCCCACATTGACTTGGGGTAGAGATTGGAGCTTGATGGAGAAATTGACTGTATGGACACACTTTATCAACAGTAATAAGGGTTTTGGGGCAGGGGGAAAGTGTCCAACATGTTCATATTTCTATGAAGAAATGGAGTAATACAAGAAGTACAAAACAGCTTCCCTGCCCTGAAGAAGCTTACAATCTAGCTGGGAAGACAGGTATAATGTAAAGATCACTGTATTTGAAGTCAAAGGACTTGAGTTCAAATCCTGGTGGCAACTTATTATTTGATCTTAGGTAAGTCTTATAGCCTCTCTTAGGTTCTGGTTCATTGTCTATGAAAGTGGAGATTGAAATAAATAATCACCAATGTTACTTTTAGCTCTAAGTCTATGATTCTATGAGGTAGGACTTAAGATGAAACTTGAAAGAATGAATGAGACCTACATAAAAGGAAAGTAGGAAAAAGGTATTCTGGGTAGGAAATTATGTGAAAAAAGATGAATGAATGCACATAATATGTTTAGGAGCAACATTTGTGTGTTTGGTTAAGGTAGAAGAATTAATTGGGGAACAGTGGTAGACAAAACAAGAGAAATAAATAAGGAGTATGCTATGGAAAGTTGAAATGCTAGGCTAAGGAGTTTGAACTCAAAATGTTCAATGAGGAAGATTTATTCTTGTATTTTTTTTGTTTCCTTATTAAGCAGAAGAGTGATATGTACAAACAGATTTTAAAGAATCACTAATCTCACAGTTGTCTGAAGGATGGATAGAGGTAGGAAGAGAAAATGAAAGTAGGGACCATAATTAAATTGTTTTAATGCAGATAGAATTAGGAAGGAAAAGGACTGAAGAGATGTTATAAAGGAAAATTGTTATGGACGTGGTAATTTACTGGATAGGGTTGGGGGTGCAGATAGTGTTGATGATGAGGGTGGCCTAGAGGATAGCTCCAGGGTTTGGATCCTGAAATGATTGCATGTTAGTATTTCTGACAAATACAGAGAAGTCTGGAAAAGGAGGTTGTAAGGAAAAGATGATGAGTTCTTTTTTTACACATAGTGGATTTCAATTGATGTGATACAATTCTGACCAGTTTATTCCTTAAAACTTGATTTCTAGAATAAATTCTTTGAATTAGCTTGTTTTCTTGTCATTTATTTTTTTCTCCTAGAAGGGGAGGGGAGAATCTGAAGGAAAGTTTGTTACTTCCTGGGCAGTATAACATGGCTACAAGATTAATTATTGAAACAGAGAACAAAGTTCTCTTTTCCTCAGTTTGCTTTTTTTTCCCTACCTTCAACAAAATGATTGTGTTCACTGTCACTATCAGACTTTGACTTTCCTGCAGTGTTGAAAATCATCTCTATTTTTCAGCATTGGTGGCTGTTTCAATCTCCTCGTTAGCTTCCTCTGTTTCATTACACTGACTTTTTAGTCTTGAAAATAAGGAACCAATGTTTACATGGTGTTTTAAGACAAACAAAGAACTCTATATATCTAGCATAATGGCTACCCAGTGTAATAGTTAAAATTAAATTATGAGATTGTTAGTAGCTTTAGGAGCTTTATTACATTAAAGTAGTGATAGTAAAGAGAGGGAAATGTAGGAAAGAGGCAGAGAGCAGCTTAGCTAAATACCCTAATTGCCATTCTGATGGATTGAAGGTCACCACTTTCGAGGTTCCAGTCTCTAGCCAGAAGTCCATGAGAGTCTCTTCAGCAAGAGTCACCAGAGCAAGTGTGTCTCTTGAGCAAGAGTCAGAATGTGCTCCAGACCCTTGGTCCCACCTTTATAAGCAGTTTTCTCCAGCTACTAGTTCTACCACATCACATCTCAGGAACCAATCATAGTTCATTAATTTGACTGGCACTGCCCAGGGGGACAGTTTTTGGGGGATCAATTTCCTGTCTCATTGGTTTCAACTTCCTTTCACAGGAGGTGTGTGTGTCCTTGCACATCTCAATAGTAAAGGACTTCCAGGTCCTTAATTGATTACATCAAAACAAAGGGAGGGGAATTCCCTTCTCACAACACCCACTGTGATTCTATTAGGAGACAAACATATTGAAATCTCCCCAAAACTCTCACCAGGCATTGCTGAACTAAGACCACATCTTAGTTGATCTGTTGACTCCAGGCCATTATGTGTCATCACAGTCTATTTAGGTTTCAACTTTGGAGAAGGCTGAGTTCTCTATGAGGAGAGTAGATACCCCAGTCATCACCTTCTAGATCATTCATTCTCACTTTCAATTTGGGTATGCCTAAAGCAATTCTATATTTGCTTTTAGAGTTTTCTCAGAGAGAGCAGAGAGATTAAAAGAAGTATCTCATGCTTCATATGAATTTGATAAAGAATAGGTAAAATTATTCCCCCCCCAAAAAAAAACAATTATTAGCATAGTCAAGTAAGGTCAACAACCAATTATTTAAGACTTTTCATATGCTAGGCATTATAAGTGCTGATAATACAAATACAGGCAGAAAAAAACATATTTGCTGCTCCCAAGGAGATTGCACTTCATTAGGGAAAGATAACAAAGATAAAAATGAGAAGGGTTGGGGCAGCTGGGTAGCTCAGTGGATTGAGAGTCAGGCCTAGAGACAGGAGGTCCTAGGTTCAAATCCGGCCTCAGCCACTTCCCAGCTGTGTGACCCTGGGCAAGTCACTTGACCCTTACCACTCTTCCACCTATGAGACAATACACCGAAAGTTAAGGGTTTAAAAAAAAATGAGAAGGGTGAAAGTGTATTGTAGGGAAAAATGAAGATACACAGAATAAGAACATGGTAGAGAAATTTCAGAGTGGGGGATACAACCTGGAGAGAATAAAAATATGATTGGCCTAGCAACCAGAAGAGAAATTAACCATTTCACATTTTACTTCTAATAAGCATAATTTAATCAAATGCCAGGTATGATCCAAGCATATTCTTTACTAGTGGCTCTTTTCTTTCAAATGCTGACTTTTCCCTTGGTCCCAGCACACTGTTGCTTCTGTTACTACTGCTGCTACAATTTCAGCTGACTGATCTAGTAGATATTCCTTGTTCCCACAACATTAAGAATTTTAGGAATTTACAAGGTCTCCTGGATTCATCGATCTCAAGGTTGCTGCTTAGTCACCTAGATGGGGAATGAAACATAAGAAAAGAGAGGCAGACCAATAATAAACCCAGTTTTGTCTAAGTAAAACATGTGCTCATAGCTGTATGGGGCCAGATTAGAGCAAAGTTTCTGAAATTCCTCTTTCCCCCTCTTGGTTTCAAATAGTCCTCATGTTTTGAACCTGTAAAGGAAAAGGAATGCTAAGAGGCAGGTCATTCTTTAATATAACCATGAAGTTCTGGCTCAACAACCAATTAAAAGACTCCACACTACAGATCTCAATGGTTTCATGAATGACAGGGAATAAACAAAGAATGTCTGTAATTGTTAAGTGGGGTATGGGAATTGTGGGACAAAAGTGGGGAGCCAGTGCACTTGGCTGCAATACCAGCTGAGCAAGCCCTAATGGTGGTGGTGGTGGTGGGGCACCACAAGGAGCTCCATATCACTAGAGTTCTTCTTTAGATTCATATGACAACCTAGAAAAGTAGAACTTTTTTTGTTGTTGTTTGAATCTTTGAAAGGGAAATCCCCTTGAGGAATCTTCTCTTACCAAGAGAAATTGGTAACTATTCTGCATCTTATATTGTTAAAGTTGTCTATAGGAGTTATCTTTTATAGATGAGGAAATTGAGAATGGTCTCAAAAAATATGAGATTGAATTTCCATAAAGCTTTCTTGTTTCTAAAGTATTATTCAGACATGATTTCTTTTGATACTTATAAAAACCTAGTGATGTAGGCATTACAAAAATTATGATTCTTATTTTACAGACATGGAAATAAGTATAGAGTGTTCAAATGGTTTGCTTTGATGGGCAAACTATGACCCACAGGCCAGATGCAGCCCCCTGAAATGCATGGCATTACTCCTAATCTGATGAATACAATGAGTAGGATACAATACAATGAAACTTCCAAAGAGTTGTCTTAGAAACAGACTGATAGATGAGCATTTCCTTTCCTTTGGCCCCCTCTTTAAAAAGTTTGCCCATCACTGCTCTAGGTTATATCTACTGTCTATGCATACACAGCTAGTAAGTTTTGAAGGAAAAATCTAACCTAGATCTCTCTTAGCTCAAAGTCCATTGATAAATGTACACACTTTTCAGCATAAAAGGTACAATATGGCTTGAATTTTTTTTAATCCTTACCTTCCATCTTAGAATCAATATTAATTATTGGTTCCAAGGCAGAAGAGTGGTAAGCACTAAGCAATTGAGATTCAATGACTTGCTAAGTGTCACATGATTAGGAAGTGTTTAAACCCAGGTCCTTCTAATTCCAGGCCTGATGCTCTATCTACTGAACCACCTAGCTGCCCTGAATATGGTTTTAAAACTAAATGTGTGCCTCTGAATCTGATTTTGATCTTTATCTTAATTTTGCTACACTATTTTTTGCAAAACAAATTATATTAAAAATCTATTTTTAGCATTTGTTTCTTTTTAAATTTTTAGTTTGAAATTTTCTCCATCCCTCCTACTCTCTCATCCACTGAAAAAAAAACCTAGCAAGATGATATCAATTACTTATGAGAAATAAAGAGCACCCATAGTGGATGGAACACCTAGTGGTGCCTCCCCTTAGGACATGCTCAGTTGGTATTGTAGTCAAGAATTACAACCAATGTTTCCATATTAGTAAATAAATGAATAAATAGAGCAAGAAAATTAGAATTCAATTTGTGTGATTTAGAGTATTTTTTAATATGGCTTTAGAAAACTTTAATTTCTTCATAAGACTGTTGGTTTATATCATTTGACCATTTATCAATTGGAGATTCTTATTTTTTTTATAAATTTGACTTGGCTCCCAATGTGTTTGCTAAATGAGGGCTTTATTGGAGAGACTGGCTATAATTTTTTTATCTATGTTGTCTTTAATCAAAATGTAGTAAAAAGATTATCTCTTTTAATTAGGTCTATTTTTGCTTTTGATTTGTCTGAGATCATGATTCCTAAACTGCATTTTTTACTTCAGCTGAAGCAAAATCCTTTCTCCTTTGTCCTTTTATTTTAATTTTATATTTGTCTTTCTGTTTCAAGCTTATCTCTCATGAAAACATATTGTTGGATTTGGTATCTAATACACTTAGCTATCCACTTTTGGGCTTTTTCAAAAAACATTTAACTTCCATCTTAGAATAAGTACTGTGTATATTGGTTCCAAAGGCAGAAGAGCAGTAAGGGCTAGATGCTACGCAATAGGGATGAAGTGATTTGCCCAAAGTCACATAGCTAGAAAGAGTCCAAGGTTGAATTTCAACCTAGAACCTCCCATATTTAGTCCTGGCTCTCAATTCACTGAGCCACTTAACTATCCCCTATATTTTATGGGTGAACTCATCCCTTCATATTTACAGGTATTATTACTAACTATTAAATCTCTTTTCATAAATTTTCTTGTATCCCTCTCATTTAGTCTTATCTGTGTATTTTCTCTCTATCCTATTTTCTTTATCCTTTGGTCTCTATTTATCCTGTCTCTCCTCAAAAGTTTATTTTGCTTCTGATCATTGCCACCTTTAATCCACGCTCCCACTTATCACTACTGCCTCTATTGCTCTTAACTCCTTCACCTCCTATTTCCCTATTGGGTAAGATAGATTTCTATATTTAAATGAGTGTGTGTGTATATATACATACTCTCTCCCTCCCTCCCTCCCTCTCTCTCTCTCTCTCTCTCTATATATATATATATTTTTTTTTTCTTCTCTCTCTGAACCAATTCTGATGAGATTGAGGTTCAAGCACTGTGCCCACCATTTCCCCTTCCATTATAAAAGCTCTCCTTTGGATGCCTCTTAAAAAAAACCAACTCTTTATCTTCTGGGTTGGAAATCAATATTGATTAGAAGACAGAAGAGAAGTACAGGCGAAGCAATGGGGCTTAAGTAACTTGCTCAGAATCATACAGCTAGGAAATGTCTGGCATCAGATTTGAACTCAGGAGCTCCTATTTCCAAATCTGACTTTCATTCCACTGAGCCAATTACCTGTTCCCACATGCCTCTTTTATGTGAGGAAAATTTCCCTATTCTAACTCTCCCTTGCCTCTTATCCCATAGCATCTCTTTCTCACCCCTTCATTTTTTTGAGATCACAATAGCATAATAAACTCACATTAATGCTTTCTGTCTATATAGACTCCAACTGCCTTACATGTATCATTTTCCCATATAGGAATGTAAGCATTTTAGCTTTACTAAATCTCTTATAATTTCATGTTAACTTTTTTATGCTTCTCTTGAGTCTTTTGTTAGAATGTCAAATGTTCTATTCATCTCTAATATTTTTATCAGAAATGCCTGAAAAGTCCTTCAATTTATTAACTAACAATTTTTCCCCAGAAGGATTATACAGTACTCAGTTTTACCAGGTTAAATTATTCTCCATTGTAATCACAGTTCTTTTGCCTCCTGGACTATCATATTCTAAGCTCTCCTCTCTTTTTAAATGGAAAGTGCTAAATCTTGAGTGATTTTGATTGTGACTTCATGACATTTGGATTGTTTCTTTCTATTTGCTTGAATTATTTTCTTCTTGGCTTTGAAGCTCTGGAATTTCACTATAATATTCCTGAGAGTTTTTATTTTGAGATCTTTTTCAAGAGGTGGTGAGTGGATTCTTTCAATTCATACCTTGCCTTCTGGATTTAAACAATCAAGACAGTTTTTTTTGTAATTTCTTGAAATATGATGTCTAGATTTTTTTTTATCATGACTTTCAGGTGACCCAATCACTCTTAAATTTTGTCTCCTCAATCTACTTTTCAGGTCAGTTGTTTTTCTAATGAGACATTTCATATTTTTCTTTATTTTTTCAACTTTCTGACATTATTTTTATTATTTCCTGAAACTCATGCAGTCATTAGGATCCTCTTGTACAATTCTAACTTTTAGAAAATTATTTTCTTCAATGAATTTTTGTGCCCCCTTTCCATTTGGTCTACCCTACCTTAAAGAGAGTTCTTTTTTCCAGTGGATTTTGTGCCTTTTTAACCATTTGGCAAATTTTTTAAGATGATATTTTCTTCATAATTTTTATGCTTTATTTATCAAACTGTTAATTCTCTTTTCATAAAATTTCTTGCATCTCTCTCATTTCTTTTCCCAAATTTTCTTTAGCTATCATTATCTCTTTCTTTAACTTTTCTCATTGGGCTTGGATCTAATTAGCATTTTTCTTTGAGGCTTTGTTTGTAGCTATTTTCACATTGCTGTCTTCTGAATTTATTTCTTTATCTTCCCTGCCACCACAATAGTTTTTCATGATAAAATTTTTGTTGTCGTTTGCTCATTTTTCCAATGTATTTCTTGACTTTGAACTTTATGTTAAAGTTAGGCTTTGCTCATATGGGGCTGAGGAACCACTGTCCTCTGAGTTTGTGCTCTGGTCCTTAGTCAAGAAGGCCCCTGCTATCCTGTAACCATAAGCACTAACACTCACCTTAGCCCCAGAGCTGTTGGCCCAATCCTCTCTTCCCCTGTATCTATAAGTACTAGCTATCCTCTTAGCCTTGTATCTTCAACTAGGGTCCTCAGTACCTTATAATCAACCACAGGCACTCTTCTCTGCCCTGGAACTAGAATCTAGAACTGCATATGAGCAATAAAGTTGTCATTCAGCACCAACTACACACAGTATTGGCAAAGGGTACCCTGTACTCTCTTTCTAACTATTTTTCTGATCCCCTTACCATGTCTGGGCTAAAAATTCCTGAAGCTGCTATTGCCACTGTTACAGCTACTTCTGACACCTGCTATTAGGGTTGCTTGTTTCTAGGTTGGCCCCTTTCCCTCTATCATAGATGTCTCTTACCAAGTTCTTAAGTTGTGTTAGTCTGCAAAAATGTCTCACTGTCACTTTTTGTTGGCTCCATCATTCCAAAATTCAATTTGAGGAGTCATTTTAAAGTTGTTTAGGGGAGAATATTGGGACAGTTCAGTTGGGCCGCTATACTCCATCATCTTAGCTCCAATTTGACTCTACTATTTCTTAACAAATTATATTAAAGATTGAATCCTGAAGCTAACAACTAGCTGTCAAGATGACAGAAGTTTGACAAGAAGATTTTAGAAATAAATGGGTGCCAGTGAGTGGTTCATCAATCTTTAGCCTCCATTTCAAATTCCTACTTCAAAGTTTTCAAATATGCATGGCTCCCAAACCAGTTGATCAAATATAATTGAATACCAGCTGAACAGTATCCATTCTATGACCTATAAAAACTACATTTGCAGGTCCTGTGACAAGGTGGAAAGTGTCAATTTTGGTCTATAAGTTTTGGGTTCTATTAGACCATATTGCCTCTCATTTGTTGGATGGTTAGGATTTGGATAGATGGTAGAGACAGAAAGGCAGAGAGGAACAGCATTATAGTGGAATAAGTATGTTGTCCTTGAGAGACCCTAAAAGATTCTGCCTGACTGGTGGGAAGATTTCCACTGGAGGACAGTGGGAAGAAAAACTGAATAGGTGAGATAGTCTTGTAGAAGATACCGAGTTTTGCCCCAGTACTAAGACATTTTAGCGTTTCCCCAGCATGAATGGAACCTTCATGCAATATTCAGGACTGTCTGCAATAGCAGATTATCATAGGAAGTCGAATGATAAGTGCTGATGTCTACCTGAGCCACAAAGACCAGTACATCCAATAGAACTTCAAACTGAGTGCCCATTCCATTCTAAGGAAGCTTCACCTCCCATTCTCCAAGTGCTATGTGGACTATGAATGGAGCCAAACACTCCAAATAGATGACACTGACACATGTTTGTTCCTTTCAAGTTCCTAAATTCCTGCATCATCCCCAGGGAATATCTCTGACTTCTGGCTCTCATTAGGGAAAGAAAACTCAAGAAATAGAATTAAGGCATGAAACAGGAAAGATTTTTAAACTTCCCCAAATTAACAATTCTTTTGATTCCTTTTCTTTTAAATGACCAGAATTAGTCTTGAACTGCTGCCACTCCTCCCCCATCCCATTTATTTTGAGCAAGCCCCTGCTTATATTTACCTTTAACCCAGAAATGGGGCTAGAGGACTAAGCAGAGAGAGCTATTTTTTGAACTTGAGTTTCTTTTTCTTAGAAACATATCTCCAGGCCAGGAGGTCCTCGTCCACACAATGCATTATGTGCAGGAGTGGGTGTGTGGGTCTGTTTCTAGCCAGTATGAGAAATAAGTGCTTCATTACCAGACTTTGTTCTTCACTCAATGGGGCTTTTTTGGTGGGGACTATAGAAACCATTTCAAGGCAAAGGCCTGTCTTGTGCTTTTGTCTTTTCCTTCTCTTTCCACTAGAGCCTTCGCCTAAGCATTCAGCACTGGCTTTTTCCTGAGATGGCTTCCATTGTTCCTTCCTCCATAGACCTGACAGAATGCATGGAAGGTCAGTTGGAAATGAAGCTTCTATTATCTGCAATCTGCCATACACTCTAAGCCGGGTCCCTTCTTCGCACTAAGGCCTAGCCAAGCATGAAGAAAAATAATTTTCCCCAATCTCTGCTCTAATGCACAGCAACCCTTGCCCGTTCTTTCCCCAACTCCCCACCAATCGACAGAAAACCTCACCACAATGACAGTACGGGGAAGATACACATTTCTTAGGTAATGTACTGAATGTGATTCCAACCTTCAATAGTTCCTCATTCAAATATAGCCATAACCAGTGTTTATCCTATGCTAGGAAAGGGGGTGGAGGGGAAAAAGAAGAAAGCTGATGACTATGCGTGTTCTATGTAATTGCAATGGGCAAAGGAAAGAGAACTTGATTAATTCCTCCCAATGAATTATGCATCATTTTTGCCATTCCTCCCTCCCTTCTCAGAAGCTTTATTATGTATATTTTTTGAATGTGATCACCTGTCTTCTCTTTTCTGGGAAAGCAGTTGTCCAACAAGTATCAGTTCAGGCCTCCTACTTAATTCTATATAGCCACTTAATGGTGGCTTCCAAGGTGTTTCCTGTATTACTAAAATGGGAGCGAAACTGGGAAAAACAATTGCAAGGGTAATTCATCAATAACAAGCACAGGATTTAAGGCACAAGCAAAAACTCTGCTGCCTTTTGTTGCTTTTGACAAAAAAAAAATTACACTCTAGAGTGGCAATTACTTTGTTAGTTGCATTTTTAGCTTAATTCAACATAAAAGGAAGTCCCCTTTAATAACGTGGGAAGCAACCGCTGATGCCATTCCAGTGAGATTAACTTTAAGTGGGTATTATCAATACTGGTGACTCCCAGATTTGATCAACCCACTTTTTCATCTACTTTGACTCGTCTACATTTATAAAATATGTTTTCCAATCCCTCCTGAGTGCTTTGTAATGATGATAATAATAATGATCACAATGACAGGAGCTTAGATTCACCTACAGAGATTGGCAGTTTGCAAAGTCCCCTTACATCAGTTATCTCTTTGAGTTCTCAACACAACACTGAAACAAGTAGTATAGATAATATTTTACAGATGAGGAAAGAGAAGCTCAGAAAATTTGTGAATGGTGTCATTAACAATGTTAAAAGCAATATTTATAGAGTACTTTAAAGTTTGCATATTGATTTAATACACATTATTTTCTAGAATCTTCAGAACAACAATTCCAAGTAAGCAAGTTAAGTGTTATTATCCTCATTTTACAAATGAGGAAATGGAGACCCAGGTAGGTCAAGAGAATGACTGGCAACTGAAACTGGCAAGATTTGAACCTGTGTCTTTTAGATCTCAAGTATAAGATGTTATCCATTCTTTTTCATGCTAAAAGGCACAGAGTGGGGGCAGCTGGGTGGCTCAGCGGATTGAAAGTCAGGCCCAGAGATGGGAGGTCTTGGGTTCAAATCTGCTCTCAGACACTTCCTAGCTGTGTGACCCTGGGCAAGTCACTTAACCTCCATTGCCTGGCCTTTGCCGCTCTTCTGCCTTGGAACCAATACTCAGTATTGATTCCAAGACGGAAGGTAAGGGTTT
>NC_058132.1:329244367-329284978 GCF_016433145.1 Gracilinanus agilis
CCCCCCCCCACCAATTTTTATTTATTCTGCCAAGTATTTGTTTTGAAAGCTTTTTCTTGTATGCTACTTAGAGATTGTGGAGCATTTTTGCTAGTGACATCTATAAAAATATTCTTATTTTATTTTGTTTTTTATAAATTAATGTTATACCTGGACAATTGTAAACAATAGTTCAGTCTGTGATGTTGTTTCAGTTTCAATGCAGTTGATTGAGTTCTGAAAGATATTTTGAAGTCTCTATTTGTTTTATGGGAACTTATTTGCTAGTCCATGAAAGATAGCAAATTTTCTGATATATAATTCTAGCTGTGAGGATATGCTTTGCTAGGTATTCAGCAAGTACTCATTTGTTTTTTTCAGCATGTAATGACATGTTGTATAGTTTTTACCATTTTCTTGCATGATCTGTGTTGATCACTAATTCTAGGTTCCTAAAGGATAACCTTTCAATGGCAATGATCTTGTTCTGAATAAGCATTATGTACTCTTCTTTTTCTATAAACAAATGCTCATGACTCAACCATGTATTTAATCCTTCCTTGTGATCATTTTGTTGGCTTAGTTTATGTGAATTTTTGCCTATTGAAGAACATTTGATTTCATTCTTGGAGCATAGCTGCTATTGGGCTCCCTTTAAAGGTAAATCTCTTCAAATCTTCAAGATCCAGGAGTATGTACCCTTTGTCTACCTTTACCCTGAGAAAAGATTTCTCCTCATTTCAAAAGCATTTTTATTGGTTTTTTACATTTGTGTCATGTCTTGAGAATGTTTATCAATCCTCTTTGCGTTCTTGTGGCACTAGTATATGAAAGAGTACCACCCACTTGGCCATGCTCTGTGCCAAACTCATTATCGTGATTTTTTTTTCAAGTAGGACCAAATTGCAACCTAATACATTTCTTTGATTCATAGGAGAAACTGTATCATAATCAACAAGAGTTAAACTAAGAACCTAATTTGCTAAAATTTCAAGGTACTTGATAGACCTCCTATGATAATGAAAAATTCTAAGGCATTGGATTCTGGATAAGAAAAATCAATTTAATGACCAGACTAACAATAACCAATAAATTAATTGGCTGGTAATTTCTCTTGGTTATCAAAGACAAATTCATTTGGCATCTTGAGTCATTAAGGCAGTTTTGGGAGCTCACAATTCAGCCCTCTCCTAAGCACCCCAGGTCATTTTGGAAGATACCTATTGAGGAGGTGCACTAATATTTTCCACTCCCTCCCTGGTCCCTCATGAATGCTGATGTAGGTGAAAAAAATCAGGTTATGCCTGGTTAGAATTGACTTCCTCCCATCTATCCCATTGGGGGACTTAAGGACATTGCCATACTTTCTCTTCAGACATACTTGGCTTAAACTAATTTTTGTTTATTTGACAGCATTGAATTTATATTCTCAATCTTAATTATCCTAAGTTTGGAAACTGTTCTAGGGCAGGGAATGTTAGAGCATTCTTAAGACAAAGGAATGAGGGAAAAGGCTGTGTTAGAAATTAAATAATAGAACATTATTTGGAAATAAATATACAGCATTAGGAATAAATCTTCTCACTCCATAGCCACTGTTATCAGTCTAGTGTATATAAAGTCCTCACTGTACTATCATCCTGGCTGGCACCCTTTATGTTGTCACTGTCTTTTACCTCAAAGCATGGGTTGGTTGAACTCTGAAGATAGAGGAGTACTAATACTATTACTGATACTAGTGTATTGGTTTGAAGAACTCTTAAATGAGGAAACTCCCTCTATTAATGCTACTTCCCTGCAACTTATGGTCTTAGGGACCTGCCTAAGTTACTGTGAGTTTAAAGGCCAATATATGTCAGAGTTTGTCAAAATGTAAGCCTAAGTTCTCCTGGCCCTCAGACCATTGCACCAATGCCTATTATTGTTGGCATTGACATCATTGCAGTAGTTGTTATATCATGTAACATACTTGGCAACATCCAGCTTTCCCTTCTTTAATTAAAAAATTTATATATCGTGAAAGTCATTTTTTCAGTGTGGTACTTGAAAACTCGAAGTCAAAGGGCCTAGAATCAAATACAATCTCTGCTACCTGTATGATCATGGGCAAGTCACTTATCTTCCTTAGGTCACAGTCTCTTTATCTTTTATAAAATTTAATTTAATTTCATACTTTTTTTTATTTAGAATGTTTTTCCATGTTTACATGATTCATGATTCCCCCTCTTCTCCCCCATCCCAGAGCTGACAAGCAATTCTAATGGGTTATATATATATATATGTATATATATATATATACATATATATATATATATTTGTTCAAAACCTATTTCCACGTTATTCATATTTGCAGTAGAATAATCTTTTAACATTAAAACCCTAATCATATCCCTATGGAATTATGTGATCAATCATATCTTTTTCTTCTGCATTTCTGCTCCCACAGTTCTTTCTCTGGATGTGGATAGTGTTCTTTCTCAGATGTTCCTCTGGATTGTCCTGAGTCATTGCACTGCTGCTAGTAGAAAAGTCTGTTACATTCAATTGTGCCAAAATGTCTCTTTGTACAATGTTCTCCTGGCTCTGCTCCTTTTGCTCTGCATCACTTCCTGAAGGTCATTCCAGTTCACATGCATTTCCTCCAGTTCATTATTCCTTTCAGCACAATAATATTCCATCACCATCAGATATCACAATTTATTCAGCCATTCCCCAATTGAGGGATACCCCCTCATTTTCCAGTTTTTTTTTGCCACCATAAAGAGTGTGGTTATAAATATTTTCGTATAAGTCTTTTTCCTTATTATCTCTTTGGGGTACAAACCCAGAAGTGGTATGGCTGGATCAAAGGGCAGGCAGTCTTTTAAAGCCCTTTGTGTATAATTCCAAATTGCCCTCCAGAATGGTTGGACCAACTCACAGCTCCACCAGAAATGCATTAATGTCCCAACTTTGCCACATCCCCCTTTTTTCACCTTCCTTTGCTATCATATTGGCCAGTCTGATAGGTCTAAGGTGGTACCTCAGAGTTGTTTTGATTTGCATTTCTCTAATCAGGAGGGATTTAGAACGCTTATTGATAGTTTTGATTTCATCATGTGAAAACTGCCTGCTCATATCCCTTGACCATTTGCCAATTGGGGAATGGCTTAATTTTTTGTAAATTTGACTTAGTTTCTTATATATTTGGGAAATTAAACCTTTGCCAGAGAGTTTGTTATAAAAATGTTCTTCCAGTTTGTTGCTTTCCTTCAAATTTTGGTTGCATTGGTTTTGTTTGCACAAACCCTTTTTAATTTGATATAATCAAGTCATTCATTTTACATTTTGCAATATTCTCTATCTCTTGCTTCATCTTAAATTCCTTCCTTTCCCACAGATCTGACAGGCTTATTATTCTATGTTCACTTAATTTACTTATAGTTTCCCTCTTTATATTTAAGTCATTTACCCATTCTGAGTTTATCTCAGTATAGGGTGTGAGATGTTGATCTAAATCTAATTTTTCCCATACTGTTTTCCAATTTTCCAAGTAGTTTTTATCAAATAGTGAGTTCTTGTCCCAAAAGTTGGGGTCTTTGGGTTTATTGAACACCAGCTTACTGAGGTCATTTACCCCTAGTCTATTTCATTGATCCTCCCTTCTGTCTCTTAGCCAATACCATATCATTTTGATGACCACTGTTTTATAGTACAGTTTAATATCTGGTACTGCTAGGCCCTCATCCTTTACATTTTTTTTCATTATTTCATTTGATATTCTTGATATTTTGTTCTTCCAGTCTCCCCATCTTTAAAATGAGGACAATTCAATTAGATGGCCTCTTAGGTTCCTGCTGGGTCTGAATCTATGGTACTCTGATTCCATCCCTTCTATTTCTATAATTGGATCAGAATTTAGTCCAAAATAGCAGTTCCCTTTGTTGCTTCTCCTATTTCTTGAGAGATGAAATTATTAAGGGAAGTCAACAATTTGTCCAATGCTCTATAGCTTACAATATTTTCTCCTTGACCTTGAAGGAAGTTTCTATCATATATCTGTGAAGTTAAAGTCCCTTTAAGTGCATTTCCTAATCCTGTTCTATCCACTACCTTAATGAGATAGTACAAAACATATTTTGTCCAAATTTAGCCTTTATTCCTGCATAGAAATCTGTCCCAAGTTTTTGCCTTCTCTAATCATTGGGCTGAATACCCTAGTAGAAAATCTTATTCTTCTTACTCTGAGCCCAAATAGAATTCTAAGCAATACCAAAGACTAACCAAACCCCCAAAGCTTCCCAAAGCAAAAAAATTAAATCCCATTTCTTAGATTTATAATCCCTCCACTTTTCTCATCAAATGTCCCACCCTCTAGTTGTGTGATGTGTGCTGGAAGACATGCTGGGGGGAGGGAAGAGGAGGAGATAATAAAAAGAAGAGTGCCTGACCTCTCCTTTCTAACTCTGGGTACAGTATTGTTCTACCCCATCTATTCCAAGCTTATCTTTTTCATCATTGTTCAGTCTGATTGTATTTCTAGAGTGGCTTCTCACTCTTTCCTGTACAGCTTTGGTGATTATAAGAGGTTCACTGTACTCCATGCAGCACTCTTCACTCTCTTACACTAGTGAGTTGTGTATGTAGATTCACAGTTAACCAGAAAGGCTGCTTAAAATGACCCACCTTGATCTCTGCTGCTGCACACCAGGCAAACTCCTATTACTGTTTGCTTCCTAGTCATTCAGAGCAACTCACTGAGAATGATTTTTCATCCTTTGTAAAAGAGGAGGAAGGCAGGATTTCAGAGGAAGCCCTGGAGTCAGGAAGATGTGGATTCAAGTCCCACCTCTTATATATCCTTGTTGTATGAACCTGGGTAAATCCCTTAACTTCTCAGTGCTCTTGGCAATTCTCTGGGACTCTAAGAAGAGTTGGTACTAACCTAAATTGGTAGAGGAAGTTTCCTTATCCAGGAATTCTTTATATCAGTGAAATCAAAGATCTGGCTTCTATGTCAATACTTTCACTTCTTACCTCCAGGGGTCCTTGTAAAGATAAATGAGAGAAGCAGTGCAAAAAGTTCTTTAAATCCTAAAGCTCTTTCTCCTCCCTTGGACTCCTCTCTCCCAGTTTCTTGCTATTTCTCTGTACATTGCAGTCTTAGAAAACAGTAGCTAACACCCGTGTATATATGTAGTTGTGTGTGTGTGCATATGTTAATTCCAGCTAATCATTACAGAGAAACATGTAAAAATTTTAGAGACAACAGAGTGGAAAAGTTAAAAGATCATAATAAACCTGGTTTTTCAAACAAATAGACTGCATGATAAATTTGTAGATTTAATTTTTCTTGGTTACTTTTCTTCCCTGTTTGAAACCGTCTTGTTCTTCTCTAGAATCTTGCTATTTGGTTTTTCAACCATGGCAAACACTTTGCACGTTATTTCCTTTTCCAGTTCAGTTTAGAGAAGAGGAAACTGAGGCAAACAAGGTTAAGTAACTTGCCCAGGAGGACACAGATAACAAGTGTCTGAGGTCAGATTTGAACTCACAAAGATTAGTCTTCCTGACTACAGTCCTAGCACTCTATCCACTGCACCACCTAGCTGCATGCTCTAGAATCAGGTCCCTCCAAAACCAGACCTTTAATTCCCCAGCACTGGCTAATTCCTTGAATCTATCAAATTTTTTGTAGAATAAAATAGAACTCCAAATCCCTTTCTTATAGCATCTCTACTATCCCTCAGTCCTGTCATTAAAATTCAGGGGCAGGACAGTAGATCAATATTTAATCTGAAGATACTGTGATCATATGTACGTATGTATATATGCATATACATATATATATTTTAAACAAAAATTAGTATTTGTGTTCTAAAATAAACATTTCTTTTGTAGAAACTTATTAGAAATATACTCTCTTTTCTTGAATGTAAGATAGGCTATGAAAAATAAAAAAATATGATAACTGTCACAAATCCAGAGATTCAAGCAGTATACATTTACTTTCAGAGGAAGCTCCAGAATGGATATCTTGATTTCAAGCACTGTCATCCTCTAGACAAGAAAGTCATCCAAGGTAATTTCCCTTTACTATCCTCCTCTATGTGCCCATTGACGCTTTCTGGAATGACACTTTGAGGAAGCTGCATTGAGGCCATACAACACAATGTTTCTACTGATGCTTGAGAAAAAAAAACCCAAATTTAAGTCCAGATTGAATGAAGAGTTTAATGGGTTCTTACCTCCTAGTCCTGAACTGTTTGGGGAGAGATAAGCCAAGGAATAAAATCTCTACTCCAGCCTCTTATGGAAATACAAGTGTTCTTTCAACTGGCAAAAGTTGCAAGATCAAGATCAAAGTAAAATAAAATAAAAAATCCCAAACACCAACTTTGTAATTTTCTGGTATTTATGATGTTATCTTCTTTTACATGCTTACCTAGCATTTTAAGTTCTGTTACTTAACAGTCTGGAAATTCATGAGACCAAGTATTTATTGCAATACGCAAATTTTATGTACCTACAAGTGTGCATCTGGGGATAGGCATTTTCTTAAACATAGTGCAACTCTCAAAGAAAACACACTAAATCAGGATTGCTAGGGGATTCCTAAGTAACAAATGAAGACAAGATTTCAGGATATGTTGTCAGTATAAAAATCTAAGAGTTTAGGCATGCGTCTGGAAAAGAGCTCAATGTATCCCATTAAGATAATGTCTATGATCATCTGGTGCTTTATTAATTATCCTCTTAGAGATAACTGTAGTGGTAAAAATGTGAATGATTTTTGGAAAAAAAATATTGCTATTAAACCCCGTCTATATATAGAGTTGCATTGTAGCGGGGTGTTGTAAAAGAGATTCCTCTTATAGTAAGAACTCTTTTCCGGTAAGGGTTAGACTAAAGAGCCACCGAGGTTTCTTCTAACTCTAAAATTCTGTGATTGTGTGGCAGGATTTGGACATTATGGGGACTGGGGCAGTTAATTGGGGTGACAAGGGGGCCTCTTTATCCAGGAGGCAGAATGTTCTTGATAGGATTCTTACTTAAATAGGAATGGGGACCAGATTGTCTCTTTGATCTTTTTTGATTTGGGGATTTTATAATATTAAGGTGACTTTGAATCATTATAAGATTAAACTTTATAACAGAGCCATCTTGAAACTAAATGAGCTACATCAGAAGGTATTTGATTCTCTACCACAGATACAGAATTTAGAACTGCAACTTAGAGGCCATCTAGTTCAATTACTCTAATTTTGGATGAGGAAAAGGGAGCCTGGAAAGATTATAAGACTTCCCCAAGTTCTCATAGTTAAGTAGACAGTGGCAGAAATGAAATTTTAATATAGGCCCTCTGAATACACTGACTCCAATATCCACTAAAAGCATATTAATGTACATATATACACATATATATCCATTTTGAATAAAATAAAAATAAATCTCTGATGTCTTCCAATTATGGATTTCTAATGAAGATTTTGGGTTGGCATAAGGCTCCCTAATTCCAGAATCATTGAATTATCGAATCATGGAATTAGAGAACTGAAAAGGTCCACAAAAGTTATCTAAACCAAACCTTACTCAAATCTTAAATCCAAGCTCCAATTTAGGAACCTGATTATCCTCCCCTCCCTTGTCACCCCCACTTCTTTTTCCCCTCACCTATCTTCACATCACCATCCACCACTAGCCACAGTTCAACTTCTACAATCCTTTTAACTACCTTTTCTCTTAAAAGAGAGTATCTGCCAACAGCCCTTTAAATTTCTGGTCCTGATCAAATTCTCACTTTGGGACAAAAGCCTTGATCACCCTAGTTGCACCTCTGACACCAAGACTCTCACAATGTAGCTTAAAGTTACACTAGTTTTCCTAGGTGTCATGATACAAGACTGACTCGTACTGTATTCACTAAAATGCTCAGATAATTTTTAGACAAACTCCTAATACTTGTTAGATATTCATATTAGCAATTGTTTGTTCTCAAGGAATCTAGTAATCAACTGCTTTTGTTGTGATGCAAACATAACCCCAGACAAATCACAAAACTCCGCTCTAGCACCCCTTAGTTTCCCTCTGTTTCTTTAAAACCTACTTGTGTTCTGCCACAAACTGTGCATGAGCAAAAACTGCTAAGGACTCAAGCCTTGACTACTGTGGAGACAGTGCAAACATGAAAGAATGGCAATCTCTTTAAGCCACTGTTCTCAAGCAAATCCTTACTTTTCTTGAACATTCTTTAATAATTTATATGACAAAGCTTTCTGTTAACACTAAGCAGAGATTATGATATTCCAGGGGGAGTCTCTTTGCTTAACATGAAAATAAACCTGACAGAAGGATTACAAAACTAAACACGGAACATTACATGAAACACTAATTACCTTCTATTCTTCCTTCTCACTCACCAAAACAACTATTTAGACAAAGAAGCAAAAGGGAGGAGAGAGCAGCACTAAGGTTGTGGGACTCTGCTAATCCCTGCTGCTTTGAGAAATCTTTAATAGAATCATTCGGCATCTCAAAAGTAGGAGGCGTCCCCCAAAATATCTCTTTGCTCATAATTTCCCAGGTCATGTCTATTTATGCTGGTGTCAAGCCCTTCACATAATAGCTAAAATCTTAAAGTTTAAGACAAGAAGGCAGAGTCCCTATTTATTACAGGGAAGGGGAAAGGCAGGGAATAAGAATTTATGTAGCTCCTACTATGTGCCAGATACTGTACTAAGTGCTTTTTACAAATATCTCAATTGATCCACATTTTACAGTTGAGGAAACTGAGGCAAATGGGGTTAAATGACTCTCTGAAAGTCACACAGTGAATGTCTGAGGCCAAATTTGAACTCAGATCTTCCTGACTCCAGACCCAGCTTGCTATCCACTCTATCTAGCTGCCTCTATAGACAAGAGGATCATTGATTTAGAGAACTTGAGAGGTTGTCAAGTCATCTCTTTCCATTTAGAGATGTAGAAACTAAAGCCCAGAGAAGTAAAAGGACTTAGTCCAGGTCAGGGTGAGTAAATAGTCTAGATGGAATTTTTGAACTCATCTCCTTCTGAAACCAAATCCATCACTTTTTTCATCACACTGCTTGGCTGAACATGTAGAGCTCAATATGTGGCCAGGCAAGCAGGAGTCTGAGTTTTCAAAGTATGAGACTGACAGTGATAGAGTGTTTTATTCAGAGATCTTTTCAAGTTAAGGAGCAACCCTTCCTTCTCTATTCCCCTTCCTTCCCCCATCAGCATCTCTGAAAAAAAAAAAGCTGGTAGTCAGAGAAAGAACAGGAATATCTAGCCAGGCTAATCAACACAGAGCTGGATTTTGCAGAAAAGAAGGAATAGGATAATTTTTTGGAAAGAAAGAAAATATGGTTTGGTGGAAAAGTAGTTGGCTTTTGAGTCAGAGGATTGGGTCCAATATCTGATTCCAAATCTGTTGTTTACTCTCTATATGGACTGTGGGCAAGTAATTCAAAATCTTGTGGGCTTACATTCTCTCAGCTGTAAAATGAGAAGGTTTGAACTAGAGGGCTTCTCAGGTCCTTTCTAACTCTACTTATATAATTCTATGTTTTAGAAAGGAAATGTGATGTGTGCCAAGGTGTAGAGACAGAAATAAGTAAATCACATATAAAAATAAACAGTATATCTTGGCTGGATCAGCCTATGATGGACAAGAATAAAAATGAAATTGTTAGGGTAAGGAAGATGAAGCGATAGTTAACCAATGTAAGTTCCCTGAAGGCAGGGGAAGTTTGCCATTTGTCTTTGTATTCTCATTGCTTGTCACAGCACCTGGCACATAGTAGGCACTTAATAAATGTTGTTGATAGATGGATGACAGAAGTCTTTAAGGAAACCCATACTAAGGAATTTGTATTCCCTGTATATTTTGAAAAGCAAGGAGTAATATAAAGAAAATAATATTAAAGAAAGTGATTCTAGGGAAGCTGGGTGGCTCAATGAATAGAGGGCCAGGGCTGGAGATGAGAAGTCTTAGGTTTGAATTTGGTCTCAGACACTTCCTAGCTGTGTGACCCTGAGCAAGTCATTTAACCCCCATTGCCTAACCTTTATGCTCTTCTATCTTAGAACCAAAGTAGGAGATGATTGTGAAAGTCCAGGGTCATCATGGTGAGGTAGTTGACTAAGGTGATAGGAATGGGAATAGAAAAGAAAGAACTGATAAAAATAAATTTTACAAAAGAAAAATCAGCAAATCTTCATGACTGACTAGATATAAAGCGTCAGGGAGGAAAGGATAATTCCTCCAACTTAATCCCTACTTTACTTCTAGTATAAGATAAAATCTACATTACTCAGTTCTCTGGTCATAGAGAAAGTATGGTTAATTCTTTCGGGACCTCAGGTCCATTCCCTCAGTCCCAGGCTAAATCTGTTCTCTGTGCAGTTACCAGAACCCAGTTCAATCATTTCTACAGAATTTGCTCATAGTATTTTTTCAATCTGGCTTTTGATACACAGTCCCCTCAATTAGTTCTCTTCAGCTCCTTTCGTTCTAAAATATAAAGATATGACCCTAAACTTCTATTAAAAATCCAAATCAGAAACTATTATGTCTAATAGTTGTCTGGGAAACTAAGAGTTTATGTGCATTGGCCAAAGGCATGTAGCTGGAACTCGAACCTGCATAATTCATCTTGAATCCAATACTAACCTGGCCACTAAAACATTCCACAATGCCTTTTAACAAGAGTAGAAGTGAAAGGAACACAATTTTAAGTTTCATTACTAGATTTGTACAAGCTTGGATCATCAGAACTCTCAAGAGAAAGCAAGCTCCCTGATGGCAAGGATTGCTTCTTTTTGTACTTGCTTTCAAAGTCTAGCAGAGTTCTTGTTGCCTGGATATTTCGTAGATGTTTGATTGAACAAAATCACAAGAAGTAACAACTCTACTGCACTTGCTCATCAAAGAACATCAAAGATAATGTACTTAGTTCTGCATACCAAATTTCAAGAATGAAATTGTCAAAATTCAGAATAGGCTAAAGATGCTCATCAAGTTAGAAAGAAAAAAAGAACTGAATGATTTAGAGATACTTAACTTGGAGAAGAAAGCATGGGGCAACATGATGAATGTATCCTTCAATTATTGCCTTCAAATATTAGAAGAATTATTATATTGGAGAGGAAGTAGGTCATAAGGAAGAGTGGCAGTTTGTAGTAGAGGATAAAATGCTCATCTAGGTATCAGGAAGACCTAGATTTAAATTCTGTTTTGGTCTTAGTTTCCTAGTGAACACAGGCAAATTATTTAACCAACCTAATTATGACTTTCCTCATCTGTAAAATGGGGATGATAATATATGCAGTATATACATCGTGGCACTATTAAGAAGTTCAAATCAGATAATTCATGTAATACATTTTATAAGCTTCAAGGTGCTATATAAATGCTATTTATTATTATTTACTCTGTGCTGCTTGTGTAGAATTGGTAATGCTACAAATCAATTCTCTGAGGTTTCTAGGGACAAGCCTCTTATGGGCAGTAATAAACTACTATGAATCACTAATGTATCTCATGAACCTCAAATGATGCATATTCTTTTATATAAAACCATTTACCATGAACTCATTATCTCTTAAACATTAAATAATGATAAGGGGGAAAGCAGGAATAATTTTAATCACAGCTACTCAATAAAAAACAAATATAATAATTATCAATGCATAAAAACTCACACATAGATCTGGGTCACAGAGTCCCATGATTTCACATAGTGTCCATAGGAGAAGAGTAAATACATCATTATGGAAACCTAGCAGAGAAGCCTAATAATAAGAAAAAATCCATTTGTTTAGGGTAACTCAAAACTTTAGCCTAGAGGTCTTAATGTTCTTGGTCATTTCAAGAACAATCTGCTCTATACAAAACCACATCTTTGCAAATTACTTTGCTTTTTTTGTTGTTCATTCATTTCTTTTTTTTTAATTAATTAGTTAATTACTTTAGAATATTTTTCCATGCTTACATGATTCATGTTCTTCCCCGCTTCCCTCCCCACTCCCGGAGCTGACAAGCAATTCCACTGGGTTATACATGTATCATTGTTCAAAACCTATTTCATATTAATCATATTTGCAATAAAGTGATCTTTTAAAGCGAAAACTCCAATCATATCCCCGTTGAACCATGTAATCAATCATATGTTTTACTTATACATTTCTATGCTAACAGTTTTTTCTCTTAAGTCCCTCAGAATTGTCCTGGATCATTGTATTGCTGCTAGTAGAGAAGTCCATTACCTTCAATTGTGCCATAGTAAATCCATCTCTTTGTATAATGTTCTCCTGGTTCTGCTCCTTTCATTCTGCATCACTTCCTGGAGGTCATTCCAGTTCACATGGAATTCCTCCAGTTCTTTATTCCTTTGAGCACAATAGTATTCCATCACCAGCATATACCACAATTTGTTCAGCCATTCCCCAATTGAAGGGCATACCCTCATTTTCCAATTTTTTGCCACCACAAAAAGCACAGCTATAAATATTTTTGTACAAGTCTTTTTCCTTATGATCTCTTTGGGGTACAAACCTAGCAGTGGTATGACTGGATAAAAGGGCAGAAGGTCTTTTAAAGCCCTTTGGGCATAGTTCCAAATTGCTATCCAGAATGATTGGATTAATTCACCACTCCACTAGCAGGGAAGATTCAGTTGGTTGATTTGGCTTTTGTTTACCACCTTATTCACTGAATATGCATTTTCCCAATCCCTTCATCTTATGTTCTCATTAAAAAAGTTATTTTCAGGGCAGCTAGGTGACTCAATAGATAGAGAGCCAGGCCTTGAGTGAGGAAGACCTGCATTCAAATATGGTCACATCTCCTTCAACATTTATCACTTTCCTTTGCTGCCATATTGACCAGTCTACTAGGTGTAAGGTGATACTCCAGAGTTGTTTTAATTTGCATTTCTCTAATCAGGAGGGATTTAGGTGTTGGTCAGTTATTTTAGCCATGCCTGATTCATTTTGGGGTTTTCTTGTCAAAGATACTAGAGTGGCTTTCTATTTCCTTCTCCAGCTCATTTAACACTTGAGGAAATTGAGACAAACAAGGTTAAGAGTTGCCTAGGATCATAGAGCTAGTAAGTGCTTATTTGGTCCTTAACCAGTTTCCTGCTAGGCAAATTTTGAATCTTAAATTTAAATTTAAAAGCTTAAACTGAAAAAACAGTGATATCTTTTAAATCATAGTTCCCCTTAGAAGACTACTGAGAATGTGTAATTCTATTATAATGCCAAGCAATTCCTTTAAGGTAGGAAAATGCAAAACTCCTCAGTTGGCTTTCTGGGCAAGACTGACAGGACTATCTAGTTTATAATTCAACAAGATGTTATTTCATCTAATAAGATATCTGCTTATTGGAAAGTCACTGTGAAGTCTTTCTTTCCCCTTCTGCTTTTCCCTCTCAAATCAAAAGAAGGTAAAAGAATATCTAGAAAGGCCCTTTCCCTCTAAAATTATAGATGGCACAGAAGGGGGCAAAAGGTGAAAATGAAAGTAGATTTTCAGTCTTTCTTTAGCCAGTCCACAAAGTGATGTTCCAGTGATGCCTCCTTAGTACAGCAGCAGTAACCCACTGGTTTTGGTGCCTTCTTAATCAAATTCTGCTGCTTGTTTCTGTTAACCTTCTAGTTCAACAGCTACCAGTTTCTCCACTACCTATAATGGATCAAATAAGAGCCTGCTGGTGAGTAGTAACCCATCTTCCCTTTATGAAATCAAACTTCCTATCAGTTATAAAAGTAACAATCCTTATTCAATCTGTCCATAGGCTCTAACTGGTTATTTGACCGACTATTTTATGAATTGTATTTTTTCAGTCTCTAAAATCAATCACTTGAAAATGAACTGAAGGAGCACCATGCCCTGCAGCCTCACTCATTTATGTATCCTCAAAAGGTTCCCTTCAGCCTCTTTATCCCATCCTCCTATCTCTGTCCTCACATCTATATTTTAATTGTTTCCTCACAGATAATTTTTTATCCATTTTTAGCTTACAAAATTTATTTTTCTGTCTATTACAACAACCAAACATTCACATATGAAAGAGTTAGTACCTTACACATTTTACAAGTTTATTCTATACTTTCCCCTTCTATAACAGTTCATTTTCAACCCTCAAAAGTCATTTTATTAACCTTTCAACAACTACACTGCTCATATTGTATACAAATTGGTCAACACCTTACATACTTGTTTTGGATATGCTTTCATATGTAATCATTGACTTTGTTTTAATGTAAGCTTTTTTTTAATCATCTTTTTTATTTTATTTAGGATTTAAATATTTTATTTTTTTAGAAAAATTTTCCATGGTTATATGATTCATGTTTTTACTTTCCCCTTCACCCCACCCCCCATATCCAACGCACATTTCCACTGGTTTTTAACATGTATCATCGATCAAGACCTATTTCCATATTATTGATAGTTTCATTGGTGTGGTAATTTCGAGTCTACATCCCCAATCATGTCTGCCTCAACCCATGTGTTCAAGCAGTTGTTTTTCTTCTGTGTTTCCACTCCTGTAGTTCTTCCTCTGAATGTGGGTAGCGTTCTTTTCCTCAGAATTGCCCTTGGCATTATTGCTAGTACAGAAGTCCATTACTGAATGTAAGCTTCTTAAAGGCAGGGGCTGTTTCACTCTTAATTTCCCTCTCTTTTTTTTAAACCCTCACCTTCCATCTTGAATCAATACTAAATATTGGTTCTAAGGCAGAAAAGCAGAAAGGGACAGGTAATGGGAATTAAGTGACTTACCCAGGGCTACACAGCTAGAAAGTGCCTGAGGCCACATTTGAAACCAGGATCTCCCACCTCTAGGTCTGGTTTTCAATCCACTGAACCACCTAGCTGCCCCGCTTTCCGGATTTCTATCCCCAGTGCCTAGTACAGTGTCTGATAGCTAATAGAAACATTATAAAATCTTATTGACAGAGTGAGTGAACACAATAAGGGAAAGGGGGAGGCACTATGGATAGCAATCTCTTCCCACAAAGCTTCTGGATATCACCGTATGCTGTTTTTACTAGCTGTTAGGTGATCTGGGAGCATAGGTGGATTACTTATTTCTCTAAGGGTAACTGGAATATCTGAAGTGGGGAAAGAGAGCTGAAGAGTCACACTTAAGAGCAAAACACAAGTACTGCAAGAATTCTCTTCTCCCTTCCCCCTTTATTCCTGCTGTACAAACAGCACACGACCAGAGACTCTTGATATGAAGAGTGATTGTCGCCTGGAGAGGCACCAGGGAAAGCACTTATATCAGATTATTTGTTGTACAGAATTCATTTTAACCAGATCATCGTCACTATGGGTCAGGACATGAAATTGCATTATAAAAAATAACCCTTTATTATAATGGTATTCATTGCTACAGAGATTTTTCAGTTTTCCTAGGGACAACAAGTAAAAGACTTGAGTACTATCTCTAACACTGAAAATCATCTCATGTACTGGAAAAATGAGCTGGAGTTGAATGTTCTATGAAGATGAGAATTTGAGTTTGGGGAATTCTAGGTATTAGAATTTAAGAAGAACTTTATTGTATCTCAGATTTAGCTACATCGCATACCCAATTTTGACCTGGCCCAAACTTAAATCTCATTCTTGTCTCCCTTCCACCACTATTTTGAACAGTATTGCACTTCCAAAAAGAGTTGAGGGCTGACCTTAGGCATTCCTAATAATAACGATAACTTGTATTAAAAGGGAATAATTGATTACAATGGTAGCTGACAATCATATAGTACTTGGCAGTTACTAAGCACTTAACACACATGATCTCATTTGAATCTCACAAGGACCTGATGATTCAGGTAGCACAAATATTAGCAGTCCTATTTGACAGACAAGAAAGCTGAAGTTCAGAGGGATAAAACAATTTATGCAAGACCACACAACTGTGGAATATCAGAGACAGAACTTGATCCCAAATCTTCTGATTATGAGATGGGTGCATTTTTCTTTAATGGTTCATGCATAGGGAGCATTTGAAGGCTTAGAAAGTATTTTCCTCTCACCACCCCTTGAGGTAGAAAGAATAACCCCATTTTACAGGTTAGAAAACTGAGGATCAGAAAGATCTAGTGACTTTTCCAGAGTCTCAGATGCTCAGGTGTTGGAAGATGCCTCTATGTTCTTGTTGTGTTAGCCACTGTGTTCCTGAGCCCTTTCTGTCATGTGCATCTCAGTCTCAGTTCCTGACTTGGGCATGGTTTCATGGTGAGTGAGAAGGGTTTTTGGAAGTGTACTCTGTCTGACTATCTGAAGAGGTACACCTGTGCTCGTTTCTATTCAGAGCCATAATGTGAATTGGAGTCAAATATCAACAGTCCATCTTATTCAGTCTATCTCCGTTGAGGATCTGTACTTTGAAAGGAATATTGAAAGTGCTGGCCTAGGAATCAGGAGGAACCAGCTCTGCTTTATTATACAATTCACATTGGTTTTCTGCCCTTTTATTGAACTAGTCACTCGGTCATACTAAACATGGAATAAAGTGAAATAAATAAATAAATAAGTGGAGCCCAGAGGGCACCAAGCCTTTTCATTGCCAAGGGAGCTAAAATGTTCTCCAGGTTTATCAGGGAGCTGGTTGCCCCGGTTAAAATAACATTGTGTAGTGAATCAGAAAATAAGATGTCATGGCAAACTAAACATCTTCACTTTCTTGACAAAAATCTCCGTAGTGTGGTGCATAGACAGGGGCTTGGAGATGACAAGGACCCAGTTTCTCTAAATGTACATTTTGAGTCTCACCAGAGTAGTGGTGAGCAATCAGTGAAATCCACCCAGCGAGGACTTGCTGAGAGAGGGCTGTGCTTTGGGTCTTCTGCTTTTAGCCTACCTTAGATTCCTTGGGAAGCTTTTTAGTATGTTGTGAAAGTGGAGATGTGTACTTTGGCGTGACATCTTATTTTCTGTTCTACTGCACAGTGTTATTTTTACCAGGGCAGCTCACTCACTGATAAACTCATAGGAACTTAATATTGGCAAAACTCTCCCATTAAAATGAATAGGGCATCGAGATCTGCATGTGTGAGAGAGGGAGAGAAGGAATGAGTGAAAAGAGAGACAGAGATAAAGAGACAGAAAAATAAGAGACAGAGTAAGAGAGAGAGAAAGGTAGCCCAGAGAGATAGACAGACATAGAAGGCAGAAAGAAAAGGAAAGAAAGAAAGAAAGAAAGAAAGAAAGAAAGAAAGAAAGAAAGAAAGAAAGAAAGAAAGAAAGAAAGAAAAGAAGGAAGGAAGGAAGGAAGGAAGGAAGGAAGGAAGGAAGGAAGGAAGGAAGGAAGTAGACAGATAGATAGACAGACAGATAATAGCTAGAGAGACTGAGAAAAGAGGGTTATATGTTTAGGTGACAAGAGCCAGGGAGATAAATCTGAATCATTTATATAGATTGTGTGTCTCAACTAAAATTCATCCTTTCATTCTTTTGAAATGGAAAGAGCACCAGATTTTAACTATCCGGAGCCACTGACTTCAAGTACTTACTCTTTCCCTCCATAGTTGTATGACTTTGAATGTCCATTCATACCTTCTCTGAATTTTAGTTTCCACATCAGTAAAAAGGAAATAGTAATAATTCTTATACTATCTACCCTAAAGAAGTGTTATAAGGAAAGAATTTTATTAACCTTAAAGTGCTCCAGAAAATTCTACCATTAGCAGAAAGAGCATTTGACATAGGGTCCAACAGTCCCAGTGTAGGTCCTGGCACAACTATGTGATCGGTATCTAGGTAAAAGTCTATTAATATGGAGCAGCTAGGTGGGGCAGTGGATAGAAAGCCAGGTTTGGAGTTGGGGGCAAGGAGGGGGGGTCCTAGGTCCAAAACAGGCCTCAGATACTTCTTAGCTGTCACACTTGTGACCTTGGGCAAGTCACTTAACCTAGCCCTTACTGATCTTCTGCTAATATTTAGTATTAATTCTAAGAGAGAAAGTAAGTGTTTGGAGAAAAAAGTCCATTAATCTTAAAGTGCAATAGAAATTGTGAACTATTGTTCATTCAACAAATATAGATATAGAATAGTCTAGGACCAAAGCGTCAAACACTTGCCCTCAGTGTGTTCAAATATTCTCCATTGTACAGCCTGAATCAAACCAAAATGTAATTGGAAAATGTTTTTAATAAATAAAAAGACAAATATATGTGTGTGGATAGATAGATAGATAGATAGATAGATAGATAGATAGATAGATAGATAGATAGATAGATAGATAGAGATAGATGGATGCATAATAGATAGATACATACATAGCTAAATAGATGGACAGGCAGATAGAGAGATAGGAAAGTAGGCAGGTGGACAGACAGACAGACAGATAGAAAGACAGAGGGAAAGAGAGAGAGAGAGAGAGAGAGAGAGAGAGAGAGAGAGAGAGAGAGAATGTTAAGTGATTTTCTAAGTCAATATATATCCATAGGGATTCTAGTATATAGTTTAGTTTAGTGTACTAACCCCCTTTCTATTTGAGTTTGACCTCACTGGACTAAAGGATACAGTGCCTACCTTAGAGTCAGAAAGATCTAGCATCAAAAGTCATATTTAACTTTTTTTTTTAGAAAAATTTTCCATGGTTACATGATTCATGTTCTTACTTTCCCCTTCACCCCCCCTTTGCTCCCCCATAGGCGACACGCATTTCTACTGGTTTTAACATGTGTCATCCATCAAGACCTATTTCCAAATTGATAGTTGCATTGGTGTGGTAGTTTCAAGTCTACATCCCCAATCATGTCCGCATCAACCCATGTGTTCAAGCCATATTTAACTCTTAATAGCTATGTGACCCTGGATAGGTCACATAACCTGTTTATATTTCAAACAACTCCCTAGAACTCATCTACTGAATCACAGATGTGTTGTGATCAGTATTGGTAAGAGGAGCTCCTAAACCAATATTTTCTGTGCTGAAAAAATCACAGCTCCTTCAAATATTCCTCTTATTCTCATCTTATATACTACAAGGGAATATGAAGGACTATAAGATACAATCTCCACTCTTGATAGTCTTAGAATCAATCTGTTTAGGAATTCAGGGGCAGCTAGGTAGTACAATGTAGAGAATACCAAGCCTGGAGTCAGAAAGACTGCCTAAGTTCATATCTGGCTTCAGTTAGTAACTAGCTTTGTGACCCTGGGAAAGTCACTTAACTTTGTTTGCTGCAGTTTCCTCCTCTGTAAAATGAGCTGGCGAAGGAAATGGCAAGTATCTTTGCCAAGAAAACTTCAAATTGGGTCACAAACAGTTGGACACAATTGAAAAATGACTGAACAAAAATAAATTTAGGAATTCATGAGAAACAAGCAGGATGATAGCATAGTACAGGAAGTCCTCAACTAACAAATAGTTTGTGTTAAAAAAAAAAACCTCAACATATTTATGAGCTGATCATCTGGAACTCAAAACCCATTTGTTTATAGAAATAATATTGTACGGGGTGGTTAAGTTCCCACCCTAGTACTAAGAACTAGCCTATTGAAGGTAATTAAATTCATAATTCATCAGAAATACAGAACATTTACAATGAAAAAACAGTAAAAACAAAACAAACTTATTTAATACTTTGATGGATCTGTTATCTTACTAATGCTAATATTCACTCAAAAGACACAGATTCCAACCTTTCCATGCCATCTCATTCTGTGGATGTTTATTATTATTATTATTGATATTTATTATATGACATATGGATATATTTATTATATTATTATGGATATTTATTATCCATATTGGCCCCAAAATTTTATGTAGGAGGGCAAATTGGATGAGAGGTTTCTTCTAAATCTCTTGATGTTGTATGCTTATCATGCTTATTATATGGACTGTCCATTGGTTTTCTATCATTCTTGCTACCTGACCATCCCTTCTCCTTTGCTATCCCCAGATATCTCTGAATATCTTCTTTCTGACACTTCTCCCACACAATTCTCTATTTTGATGATATACAGTATGCACCTTTTGTTATCGTAGACATTTTAGCTGCTGAAAAGAGGCAGAAAAAGAACATTTATGTAAGGAACATACAGTTTTTAAAACTTCAGAAGAAACACAGCCTCCTTCAGATTTAGGCAAAGTTTGGGGGGGGGGAGTTCAAAATAGCACTTTTTAAAAATTAGTTTTCATTGTTGTTTTTGAAATAGGATGAGTTTCAATAACCTTGATTTGCTGCTTAATGTAGCAAATTCTTCTGTTGTATCAAGAGGATTTCTGGTTGCATTAGACTTTTTGTTCATCATTCATCACTGATTTTCTTTGCAATTGATTGAGATCTCAGACTTGCACATTTCTAACTGATTTTCATTTTTCCAATGGTTTATGAATAACAAAGATTTTTTCCTCAAAATGTTTTTATTTTGCTTCACTCCTTGGAAACAAACTCAGATTTCACATGATTACTTATTTATTGACATTGGCTTCATAAGTATGAGATTTCTCTGAACCAAGTAATAATTCTTCTCTCTAATGCACTTCTTTATAAGTTGTATGCAGTTGTAACAGAAAATAGTTCTTATTCTTTGTTGGAATTTGTTGTTAGTGTTTCTGTAATAAATTGTACAGTCTTCATTGAGAATGAGATTATTTTTGTGGTCTTTGAGGTTCAAAGTGATTGATGTCCCTTTTTTCATATCTATTTTCCAAAAAAGACACTTTGGAATTCATTTTTGCACACACCAAAACTACTTTCCTCTTTGGACACACATCATTCAGATGTCCATCCAATCCATAATTATAACAATAGACAACTCTACTATTTCTTCATTTCTACTAGGCTAGTAGTGATCTTCCATGAAAGGGCCTGGATCATTGGTGTCTTGTTTCTTGGTTACAACAAATGAGATAGTTTAGTTTGCTCTTCAATTTATCATCAAGGTATGGGGAAGTTCCTGCTCTTGAGTTTGTTTAATCTGAGACAGTCTCTTGCTTGGGTTCTTTGGGCCATACCTGGGAAGACAACCTGTTGACCAGGTTATTTGGGTTTCATCTCATTCAGATGATTTACTATGACAAACAATTCTTTTTTGTAACTGTATGAGGGTGAGTATTGATGATGATGGGGTGTGTATCTGGATTCCCCATTTGATAGTTTTCAATGGGTCAGTATAGCTAACACCTCACCCCTACACGGAGAAGACCTATGAGGGCAGAGTTCTCAAGAAGGCTTCCCCAAATGGATAAGCTATGGTGGGGATATTGACAGATGATATTGGATTTCAATTGAGACTCTGGTGGACTGGGTCCAATCTTTTGTGGCACTAATCTTTGGACAAGCCTCCCCCGACTCCTATTCAAAAAGCTTTTTCTTTTCAAAATGGAGTTGGCATTTGTCTTCCCCTCAGCCACCTGATGGTCTCCTC
Source organism: Gracilinanus agilis (assembly GCF_016433145.1). Classification (NCBI taxonomy): domain Eukaryota; kingdom Metazoa; phylum Chordata; class Mammalia; order Didelphimorphia; family Didelphidae; genus Gracilinanus; species Gracilinanus agilis. The sequence continues at coordinate 329,265,747 of NC_058132.1, forward strand.
CCCTCAAGGTAACAGCCTCAAACTAAAACTAATAAACTAATAAGGATTTATTTGAATGATAAGAGATTTCAGGGACTAGGAAAAGGGTTAATTTAGGGATTTATTTGAGGTAAGAGGGAATAAGGGAAACTACCTTAACAACTAAGAATCCCCCTTTAAGAAATCAGCTCTGGCTTGGTCCCAGAAACTGACTCTCTCTCTCTCTCTCTCTCTCTCTCTCTCTCTCTCTCTCTCTCTCTCTCTCTCTCTCTCCTAACTTTATCACTAGCTAACAAACAAGGGAATAATGGGAATGGTAAAAGCTGGACCCAGAAAAGGTCCCCAGGTGCCTGCTCCCTCTGGAGTCTGGGCACTATAGCCAAACTGAAGCACAACTATCACATATTCCTCTTTGTTGGCAATGAAGATCTGTAGAAAGAGTTTAGCTGTTGTAGTCTCCAAAGGTGCTAGAGAATTTGAAGTTTAGAAGAGCTGTTTCCTCCCAGATCCTCACTGCCACCTTAACCACATAAGCCCCCTAGAAAGAGCTTGAAAGTCCTCGGGAGATTTTGGCAGTTGAGAATCTTCAGAATCTTTACCAAAATCCCTTCTTCAGTGGCCCCTCCCAAATGGAACCTTCTCAAAATTCCATGAGGCCAGCTTTATTTCCAAATCCCAGATATGTGCTTGATTTGCTCCCTTCCAACTCTTATATAACCAAGTCTAATTTAGTATGTTTTTAGCCTTTGTAGGTATACCATACCCTGGTACACTTTCTCTAGTTGAATTGCATCTACTACTTCCTTAGCTTTTACTACTTTCCTATAAATCTTTGTAGTTTTCTGTCTCCTTAAATTATCTTTCCTCCATTTGTGGAGTGGCATTCTGAATCAATGGTCATACTTGTTAAAATGTTCCACCAGCACCATATTGGCTTTCTGATCTTTGCAAGCATTCTTGCCAGATGATTTCATGGACTTCTTTCTTTACACTTTGCATGATTTTGAATGCTAACTTATATGTTCTTGTTCATTTGCTTGGTACATCAGATGCTGTCCTCTTAAGGTTTCCTAATATTCTACCTCTTTTTAAAATTTTATTTAGTTTTTTCTCAGTCACATGTAAAATATTTTCCAACTTAAATTTTTTTAATATTTTATTTTTCCTCAATTACATGAAAAAACAACTTTTAACCTTTGTTTTTTTTTTTAAGTTTGAGCTAAATTCTCACCCTCCTTCCCTCTTTGAGATGATAATCTGATATAGATTTTATATGTGCAATAATGTAAAACATCTTTCTATATTAGTCATTCTGTGAGAGTTAACTCAAACAAACAAAAATGAAGAAATAAAGTGCAATATAGCAAGTCTTGTTCTGTATTAAGACTCCATCTGGAGACAGATGAAATTTTTCTGCATGAGTCTTTAAGGATTTTCTTGGATTCCTGAATTGCTAGGACTAGCTAAATTCTTCATAAATGTTCATCAGATAATATTTCTGATACTGTGTGCAATGTTCTCCTGGTTTTGCTCACTTCACTTTGCATCAGTTCATGTAAATTATTCCAAGTTTTTCTTAAGTCATCCTTCTCATCATTTCTTCTTGCACAATAATATTCTATTGCAATTATATACCATAGCTTCTTCAGTCATTCCCCAATTTATGGACATTCCCTCAGTTTTCAATTCTTTATGGCCACAAAAAGAGCTGCTATAAATATTATTGTCCAAAAATGTCCTATTTAAAAAATCTCTTTGGGATATAGATCTAGTGTTGGTATTGCTGGATTAAAGGGTACACATAGCCTTTTGGGCACAGTTCCAAATTGCTCTCCAGAATGGTTGGATCAATTCAGAACTCCACCATTAGTGTCTCAATTTTGCCACATCACCTCCAGCATATATTATTTTCCTTTTCTGTCATAATAGCTGATCTAATAGGTATGAAATGGTACCCCACAGCTGTTTTAATTTGTATTTTTCTAATCAAGAATGATTTAGAGCATTTTCATGTGATAATATATAGGCTTGATTTTTTTTTTATCTGAAAACTGCCTTTTCATATCTTTTAACCATTTATCAGTTGGGAAGTGGTTGGTATTCAGTTCTTTATATATTTTACAAATAAAGGCTTTAGCAGAGTTACTTTCTGTAAAAATTTTTTCACAGCTTTTTCCTTTTCTTTTAATCTTTATTGCATGGGTTTTGTCTGTGTAAAACTTTTTTAGTTTAAATTTATCCATTTTACATTCTGTAATGCCCTTGTTGGGTCATAAATTCTTCTCTTATCCACAGATTTTTCAGGTAGACTATTCTATGTTCTTCTAATTTGCAAATAATAGCACCCCTTAAGTCTAAATCATGTATCCACTTTGACCTTTTCTTAGAATAGGGTGTGATATGTTGGTATCTACTCAGTCTCCACCATACCTTTCTACACTTATTGTCAAATAGTGATTTCTTGTCCCCAGAGCTTGGATCTTTGGGTTTATCAAACAGTAAATTATTGTTTTATTGCGATCATTTGATGCTTTGTATTGTATAGTTAATCTACTCTACTGATTTGCTGCTATATTCTTAACCAGCACAGATTTCGATGATCACAGTTTTGTAATACAGTTTGAGATCTAGTATTCCTGGATCACCTTCTTTCATATTTTTATTCTATTTCTTTTAAAAATTAATGATATGGGGGCAGCTGGGTAGCTCAGTGGATTGAGAGCCAGGCCTAGAGACGGGAGGTCCTAGGTTCAAATCCGGCCTCAGACACTTCCCAGCTGTGTGACCCTGGGCAAGTCACTTGACCCCCATTGCCTACCCTTACCACTCTTCCACCTATAAGTCAATACACAGAAGTTAAGGGTTTAAAATAAAAAAAAAAATTAATGGTATCGGAGGCAGCTGGGTGGCTCAGTGGATTGAGAGCCAGGCCTAGAGATGGGAGGTCCTAGGTTCAAATCTGGCCTCAGATACTTCCTAGCTGTGTGACCCTGGGCAAGTCACTTAACCCCCATTGCCTAGCCCTTACCACCCTTCTGCCTTGGAGCCAATACACAGTATTGACTCCAAGACAGAAGGTAAGGGTTTTAAAAAAAAAAATTAATAGTATCATGTAAAACCCAGTGGAATTGCATGTTGGCTATGGGGAGAGTGGGGGTGAGGTTGGGGGAAGGGAAAGAACATGAATCATGTAACCATGGGAAAATATTCTAAAAAAATTTTTTTAATTAAAAAAATAAAAATTAATGGTATCAGAACAAATTAGTAACTCAGTAGGTTGAGAGCCAGGCCTAGAGAGTGGAGGTCCTGGGATTTAATATGTCTTCAGACACTTCCTAGCTGTGTGACCTCGGGCAAATCACTTAATCTTCATTGCCTAGCCATTACTGCTCTTTGGCTTTGGAATGAATATACAATGTTGATTCTAAAACAGAGGGTAAACTGCTGAGTTTATACCCCAAAGATAAAATAAGGCAAAAGACTTGTACAAAAATATTTATAGCTGCGCTCTTTGTGGTGGCAAAAAATTGGAAAATGAGAGGATACCCTTCAACTGGGGAATGGCTGAACAAATTGTGGTATCTGTTGGTGATGGATGTTGTGCTAAAAGGAACAATGAAGTGGAAGAATTCCATGTGAACTGGAACGACTTCCAGGAAATGATGCAGAGTGAAAGGAGCAGAACGAGGAGAACCTTATACACTTGTGGCACAATTGAATGTAATGGACTTCTCTACTAGCAGCAATGCAATAATTCAGGACAATTCTGAGGGACCTATGAGAAAGAATGCTATCCACACCCAGAGAAAGAACTGTGGAAGTAGAAAACCAAAGAAAAACAATTGTATGATCACATGGGTCGATGGGAATATGATTGGGGATGTAGACTTTAAATGATCACTCTAGTGCAAATATTAAGAGTATGGAAATAGGTCTTGATCAATGACATATATAAAACGGAGTGGAACTGCTTGTTGGTTACAGGAGGTGGGGTGGGAGGAGGGAAGAGAAAGAGCATGAATCCTATAACCATGGAAAAATATCCTAAATCAATTAATTAAATAAAATTTTTCAAATTAAAAACAAAATAAAACAATCAAACAAATAAATAAATGAAGCAAAGGTAAGGCTTAAAAAAATTAATGATATCTTCTACTATTGTATGATTTCTGTTAGGAACAGCTTTCAGATGTTTCCAACCCAAATGTTCCATATTTCTTCCCTATAAGTACATGGTTTCTTCCCTGAGAAAAATATCTACCCAGTATTATGATTCTTTTATAATACTACACACTATAGAGAAGTCTATAAAATATATAACTTTCAATCACTTCAAATGACTTCCAAGTTAATTCTTATAATTTGCAATCATATACTTTCTCATTTTTATTATTAACTGCATGAAATATCTTCTCCTCCTCTTTGAGAGGTTATCACATTCCAATCACTTTTAAAAACTCCTTTATAGAAAGTTGACAAGGTTATATTTATCTTCTTCATATTTCTGGGCACTTTATGTTTCCCTGCATTTTCAAACACATTATGTAAAATGTTACAAATATCTTTATTATTCCTAAAAAAACTGAAATAATCATAACACTTAAAACAAAAGCAGAAATAATTAAAACATCACATTCTGCCAATAAGCCTAGGTAATAATCTCTTTCACATTTGAAGAAATCTAGAAGGGAAGAAAATGTTGAAGGAAATTAATATTATCAGAGCAACTTAAAACTCTCAACTCTCAGATTTAATATACTTTATATCTTTAGGAAATGTTCTGTACCAAGCATCAAATGATGGCCAAAACTTCATTTCCATTTGCTTCCTTTCTCATCCTTACAACTCTCCTGTTAGCCTAATCTATTTCTTTACTACTCTCAGTCCATTGAAGTAGTTTCAAGCTCTCTATAGCACACAGCAGCCCTTGGCAGGGTCTTGAGAAAGTGTTGCCCACTTTTAGGAGGATGTATTAACATGGCTCATAGGAAAGTATGCAAAGCCTATCCCCCTACTTGTCCCTTCTTAAATTATAGAGAGCAATAAAGGGAAACTCTTCACTTCTAGGGGTAATACTAAAGAGCTGAAGACTCTAATATTACTGCTCACTAGCTCCTATCCAATATTCTCTTTAGTGTTAATTAACTTGCTAATATCAATTAACTTTTTCAAATGACTATTTACCAAGAATATGTAGCAAAGAAGTATGAAAACTTTCCCAACCCACCTCAAACTCATATTATAATCTTCCCTCAGCACACACTTGGTCCTTGGAGAGAGTGGGATCAAACTTGAAGCATTAAAAATATTTGTGTTTACACATGTAGGGAATATGAGAAGCTGAGAAGTATTTCCTGGCTCTTAGGTTCAGAGGACCAAGGGAGCAACTCATTCCCACAGAGTTAACATCTGGGATCATCCTAGCTGATGGATGAATTTTTGCCTTGATCATCTTGTCTGGGCAGGGTCAAGAAGGTTGCACAGTTACTATATAACTAGCTAGTTAGAGTTAGAGTTAGCTAGATTTTTCCCTACACTGCTTCTATGGCTACTGGCTGACTCTGCTACTGACCCAAAGTGCTAAACTTCTGATAACTTAGTTAGCATTTTGAAGCTCACAAGATTTTGGAGGTCACTTGGGTGCTCACATCTCAAGATTCTCATTCACCATTAGGAAAGAGTAGGAACAATGATCGAAGAAATCAAAGTGTCATGCATTCATGGACATATGGTAGCCTGGTGAGGAAAGGGATTATGCTTGTTCAAAAACTGCTAAGGAAGAAATCAAAAGATTGTCCATTTGTACTTTTTGTATGTAGATTGGCTACTTGGGGATAAATTCATTGATTGTGACGATCCACCAAATAGGTACAAATATGAAATGGGTCTCAATTCTCAGCAACTTCCTTCCATTTTCATAATAAATGATAACAAAGAAATCAAAGATAGAGGATAAGGACCTATATTTGTAGTAGCTCTTTTTGAGATGACAAGGAAATGGAAACCTAAAGGACAACCATCAATTGGAGAATGGCTGAATAAGCTATGGTATATAATTGTAAGGGAATCCTATTGTGACATAAGGCATGAAAAACAAACTGGAAAGACTTATATAAAATGATGCAAAGTGAAGTGAGCAGAACCAGGAGAATATTGTACATAGCAACAGTAATATTGTACAATAATCAGCTCTGAATAACTTAACTATTGTCAGCAATGCAAGGATCTAAGACAACTCCAAGAGACCTATGATAAAAAAGGTCATAGAAGAAACTAATGGAGTCGGAATGCAGACAGAATCAGCATTTCATTTTTCACTTTATTTCCCTCATGAATATTTTTCTTGAATAAGCAACATATGTCTTCTTTCACAATATGGAAATATGTATTGCATGATAGCACTTGTATAATATATCATATTATATTGCCATCTTGGGAATGGAGGAAGAAAGAGAGTAAGGAAAAGAACCTGGATCACAAAATGTCAGAAAATGTTACTAAATTTTGCATCTATATGTAATCTGGAAACAAAAAATAATTAAAAATTTTAAGTAACAAATGATAATATTTGTAAAGTGCTTTTTAAACCTTAAAGTGCTCTATAACTGTCAGCTAATAATAAAAAATAATGATACCTAGTACTTATATAGCAACTATTATGTGCCACTACTAACTACTTTTCAAATGTGATCTCATTTTATCTTCACAACAACCCTGAGAAATAGATGCTGTCATTTCACATTTGAGGAAACTGAGGCAAAGATTAATTGACTTGCCCAATATCACACACCTCAGAAGAGTCTGGAGTCTAATTTGAACTAAGGTCTTCCTGATTGCAGGCATAGAAGTGCTCTATCCATTGCACCACCTGACTGACTCTATAGTGATGTAATGGTAGCAACAGGGAATAAAAGTTTAAGAACCTTATATTTTTACACTATTTGCAAATAGTTTAAATGCTGGTACCCATAGGGAGCTATCTTTGGCCAATGGCATTGATATACAGTAGGAGGAGGATGAGCATACACACTTTACTATTCTTTCTAGACCTATACAGCTGATTGGGGATGGGGGGAATGGGCATCAACAAGAATTACCCGGATTTAAAAAAGAATTAATAGGTTACAATCTACACTCTCCCAAAAAGAGAGTGCCCACTTTGATAAGAATATTATTATATTTGTGTTTTTATCTACATGAATTTTAAGTCATTTTAATATCATACATAGATATGACAGAGTTAGAAGAGAACTTGAAGAGGTCTTCAGGTTCAACTCCTCATTTTACATATGAAGAAACTGAGACTGAGAGAAATTAAGTTATATTAAATAGCAGAGGTAAAATTCAGTCTCAGGTATTTCTAACTTCAAGTCTACTGATCTATCTACAGCAACAATCTGCCACTGGTAATCATACTCAGAGGCTACCAAATTTTTATTTTCCACTGAATGAAGGGACAAGCAGATGGTACAACAGACAGAGGGCTAGACCTAGAGTCAGGAAGACCTGAGTTCAAATTCACTCTCAGATATTTACTAGCTGTGTGACCTTGGACAAGTTATTTAATCTCTTTGCTTCAATTCCCTTATCTTCCAAATAGAGAAAATAATAGCACCCATATTTCGGTGTTGCTGTAAAGAAAAAAATGAGATATTTGTAAAGTGCTTTAAAGCACTTCATAAATGTTAACCGTGTTATTAATATTAATTTATCTAGATTTTACAGTAATTCATAGATTTCTTTGTCCAAAGAATCTATAGGTGTATAGTGAATAGAGCACTACTGATAACAGCAACATAGCTAGCATTTATATATCAGTTTAAAGTTTGAAAAGTGCTTTACATATGCATAACTCATTTTATCCTCACAAACCTGGGAAGTGTTAATTTTAACCCCATTTTCTTGATGAAGAAACTGAGGCAGACAGATTAAATGGCTCATCCAGGGTCACCAAGCTAGCAAAGGTCTGAGGCAAGATGTAAGCTCAGGTCTTCCTGACTTCAGGTGTAGATTTCTGCCTCTTATGTCATTTAGCTGCATATTACCTCCCTTCAGTATATCTGTCATCATCACATGCAGAAAATTGAATCCTTCTCTTGATTTCCCTGTTTCTATTCATAGCAACCATTCTTCTAACCACCCTGGCTATGCAATAATGGTGCACAGGCAATATTTGCCAGGTGTGCTCAAGTACACTTGAATGTTTCCAAATAATTTGTATTTTGAAGTTTCTTTTCAAGCCTATATTTTAAGTAACATTAGGTTTAGTAAAGTTTTGTTTATCTTATTTAATGAATAAAACATAGCATCCTTTAGGAATGAATATTCAATAAATGTTTGTCCTTTAAAAATATAATGAAATTCCCTGGGTGCTCACTCTAATAGTGTGTGCCTCTGGTGCCTGTGAGGAATCACGTTTGACTCTTCCCATTCCCTCAGCTTCCTCATTCAATCAATCTCCAAGTCAAAGTCTTAGTTCTTTCCCTATGTCTCCTGCTTCTCTGGTGCCCTTTCCATTTCCAATGCCACCATCCAAGTTCAGATCATTATGATTGTTCATTAGGATGACCACAGTGGATCACTGGCTGTCTTTAGCCTGCAGCATGGTGTCTTCCTTCAATCTATTCCCCATGATGCAGCACCAGCCTAGCTTCATTTGTGCTCTAGATATTGTTGGTCTACTGATGGAGCTGCATACCTGTAGCAAAATCTTTTGTGCTCTCCAGAAAACCGTCCTGAGAATATGTTAATGAATCGTAAGGAAAAGTATGGGAGAAAGAGAAAAAAGAGCTATTTCCCCATTGTCTGAAGTCCCATATGCTCAGGAAGTAGAAGGGGGATGTGATAGCAAAGACAGTGAGCTCAGCATTTTTATCACCTTCACACCGACACTTCCTTCTTTATGTGTCAGAGCTCTTACAATGTTCAGAGGTGGTGGCACTGGGTGTTTCTTCTAAATGCAAAGAAGTCACCCAATAATGATTATGTAGGCTGCTTCCTCAAGAAAGTCCTGGGGTCTCTCTTTTTATCTCAACAGAAAATCTGAAATGCACTTGAATTGGGAAAGGACAGATCAGGCCTCAGCTTCACCCCTATCCTTGACTAGTCTCAACCACAGGAGAAGTGATGCCTCCAATCTTGCTGATCCTGAGACTCCTTTATTATTCATGGTACCTGACTGATCTCACAGATAGGGTTAGGAAGGTCAGCACAACATTAATATGTTGAATTGAGAGATGCTATAGGCTGAAGATTGAACTTGTCACACCAGAGTGATTTTTGTTGAGGGGGATTGATTTGATATTAATATTCATTTTGTTCCCCCACCCACAATCTTCAAGAAGTTTTCTCTTTTTCTCCCCACCATGAAAACTGCTTATGAAGAAGATGCCATTTTATTACATAAGAAGCAATTTGTGATGAAAACAACCAAAAAGAAAAACAGGTGGGCTACATTTGGGGGGGGGGGTGAGGTTATAAAGAAATTATTTTTGGAAGGACTTTATAGGGCTTTAAGTGGGAATGAAATAGTTCCTAATTTTCTAATCCTGTCTTATATAAAGACTATTCCAGAATTGTAAGGGACTTTGAAGTATCATAAGCCAGCATGATATTATGGATATAGTGCTGGTCTCAGAATTATGGAGAACTTGATTCACTTTGTGTGGGATCCTGGACAACTAATGTAACTTCTCTAGGCTTCAGTTCCCTCATCAATAAAACAAGGGGGTTAGATTTGCTGACTTTTCAAGCCCTTTCCAGTTCTAAATTTATGATTCTATGATGCTAGAACCTGAGTCATCTAGACCAATCTGAACTGAAGAATCCACCCTCTCTATAACATCCATGACATCCTTCCTCCCTTTGGTAACTTCCTATCACTCCTTCCTAAGGTAACTCATCTCCCTCTTTTCAGCTCCAAAAACTAGAAAGCTTTGTTTTGTACCAAGCCAGAGTCTACCTTCCTATTTTCAGTTGTTTTTCAGTCAGGTCCAACTGTTTGTGATGTCACTTGGGGTTTTCTTGGCAAAGATACTTGCCATCTTCTTTTTCCAGCTAATTTTATCAGTGAGTAAATTGAGGCAGAAAAGTTAAGTGACTTACCCCAGAATCACACAGCTAGTAAGTATCTGAGGTCAGATTTGAACTCAAGAAGATAATCTTTCTGACTCCAGGCCTGGCTTTCTGTCCACTATGTCACCTGGCTGCCCCATACCTTCCTATATGTTCCTCCTATTTCTGTAAATCAAATCTAATCATTCTTTCTGGTGACATCCTCCAGAACAATGATTATTTCCCACCTAAATTTCCCCTTTATCATGTTACACATCCCCATTTCCTTCCATGAAGATTCAATTGGCTGGTTTGGTTTCTGGTCACCACCTCATTCCCCAAATATAAATTTTCCCAATCCCTTCATCTTATGTTCTCCTTAAAACAATTATTTGCAGGACAGCTAGATGGTTCAGTAGATAGAGAACCAGGTCTGGAGTCACAATTACCCACATTCAAATATGACCTCAGATACTTTCAAGCTGTATGATTTTAGGCAAGTCACTGAGCCCCAGTTGCCTATCCCTTTCCACTCCTCTGCCTTAGACCCAATACTTAGCATTAATTCTAAGACAGTATATAAGTAAGTATAGGCTAAGTGTATCAATGAGTTTAAAAAAAAAAGCTGAGATCCCAGAATAACATCCATCCTTGGTAATTAATATTCACTGTTAGTCTACATAATCACATAAATGACTATTTGAAATTAATTCAAATGTGTGTGTGTGTGGGGGGGGAGGATGACAAACCAAAGAAATGCCTGTGTGTGTCTTTGTGTGTATCCATGTGCAAACACATCCACTTTCCTTTTTAAGGGACAAAATTACAAGGTCAGTCTGCCTGAGGAACAACCGAAAGAAAGTGAAAGAATCATTTAAATGGTCATTTATTTCACCTATAGAGAACCAAGAACTGGTTTGATTATTTTGTTAATTAGTTAGTTGTTTTATGTTGAATCAATTGAAAATTTTACTCAAAGGACTAAATGATACCAGAAAGAAACAACTTGAGGGAAACTGAGATAGTTTATTTCCATCATTTAACATTTTAAAATGTTGACTGGTATTCTGGTTTCTTTCCCTTTTCTCTTCTCCCATTGAGCAACTTGGGAGAATTATTGGTTTTCCCTACTGGACATGCATGCCTAATGGCTGCAAGAAGCATACTCCATTGCTGTTAGGTAGGTCTGGTACAATAATTGGCAGAAAATACTGACAACTTTAAGTAGCTTAAATAATTTTACTCAGTTGCTTTTGAGGCCTAATGGGAAGTAGTCACAATGTTTTGTCTGTTCCTGAAATAGTCATGGAAGACACTCCTCTAAGTTGGATATTGAAGGTGGGAGAAGAGGAAGGACATGACCATTTATGGTGCCCATATTTCATCCTGGAGTTTGTGATCAGATCTTTCCTGAAATTGGTGACCAAGAGAGTCTGCTCTGGGGAAAGTTAAAATGCGGCCAAAGATTCATAAGAACAGTGATAAATCAATACAACTGGAAAGATAAAACCCTCAATTTGTTACTGCATCACTAGACATTTTCTCCTCTCTAACAAAGGATTTCTGAGATTTTGACTCGTGTCAAATAGCCTGCTCAGTAAAAAAAAAAAAATCTAACTCAACAGAGACAGTTTGAGGTCCTTGAATGATTAGAAAACAACTGTGGGGTGGTACAAGAGAGAGACACATACCTTGGGTCTACTTCCAAGAGCAAGAGAGAACTGCAAAAGGTTTTAGACAGATTATGTCTTCTTACTGAAGAAGATGGAGAAATATTTATTAGAAAAGTCAAATGTATTCAGAAATATTTAAATGTAAGACTCAAAGAATAGTTGTTTACTGTGGCAAAAGTTCAATAGTGGAGCACCCAGGTGTCTGTTTTTGACTCTGAGCTGCCAAGTATTTCTGTGAATGGCATGTATAAAGGCATAAATGGCATTCTCATCAATTTTCAAATGATACAAAGCTGGAAGGGATACATTACACAGCAGATGATAGAGTCAAAATGAAAACTGATCTTGTCAGATTAAAAACATTGGGCTGAATATAATATGACGAAATACCATACAAATATAGCCTCACACTCGGACTCAGAAATTTACTTCCCAAGTATAATATGGGATAGACATGGGAAGATATCCATTGTTCTTGGGAGAAAAATGATCTGGTGGTTTTAGAGGACTGAAAACTCAGTATGATCCACGAATGAGATGCGTCAACCAAAAAAAACCTAATGCAACCTTGGATTCCATTAAGAAGGAGCATATACCTTATGTAAATAGGGAGATGACAGTCTCATTGGACTTCGTCCTCATCAGACCTCTAATGGTATACTGTTTCAGTTGTGGATGCCATGGTTTAAAAAGGACATCAATAATCTGGATGGTACCAGGAGGAGTGCAACCAATATGGTGAAGGGCCTTGAATGCTTGTCAAAAGAAGATTGGTTAAAGGAACCAGGGATGTTTATCCTGGAGAAAAAACTCAGGGGAGACACTTTTTCTGTTTTTAAGCATTTAAATAACATGTGAAAGATGGACTAGATTTGTTCCTTTTGGTTCCACAGGAGAAAACCAGAAGCAATGGGTAGAAACTGTAAAGAAGCAAATTTAGACTTGAGATTAGGGAAAAATTCCTATCAATTATAACTTAGCTCTCCAAAAATGGCAGCTAAGTGGTGCTTTTAGAATGACAGATTTGGATTTACAAAGACCTTAGTTCAAATCTAGCCTCAGACACTTACTAGCTGTGTAACCTAGGTAAGTCACTTAATTCTGTTTGCCTCAGTTCCTCATCTGTAAAATCAGCTGGAAAAGGAAATGGCAAACCACTCTAGCATCTGCCAAAAAATATCTAAATGGGATATTTAGTCAAGCATGACTGAATCAACTGAATAGAACAGAACAAAAACAGAATGGATTGCCTAGAAGATTGACAATTTCCCCTTCGTTAGAGGTCTTCAAGCAGTTTGGGTGACAGCTTCTTGGGTACATTATTGTGGTGAGGGCTTCTTTTATTCATAGATTAGACTCAATAACCATTACGGTCCCTTCTCACTCTCAAATTTTGTGATTTATGAAGAAGCCTCGATGAAGAGCAATGGCCTAATGATACCTGCTGGGAACAACAGAGTATTCTAGAGGGAACTACTTTTTTGAAGCCATTGACTTCACTATGCCAGTCAGTGGCAGAACTACTCACACAGTCATATTTGAATCCAGGATCTCCCATCTCTAAGCCTGGCTCTCAATCCAGAGTCACCCAGCCACTCCCCTTTTTTCTTAATATTGTGTACATAAGGCTGGCATGGGGAGTTGGTGTATTATTCTATTAAAGGGTAGCAATTAATGACTTTCCCAGAGACATGAATGAGAATAAAAATGTAGAAATGATTTCAGCTATTTATTACTTTTCTGAGTCTGTGGCCCCCATTGAGAAAATGTATAATTGTAGAGACATGAAATTTGGCAACTGTTGGATAGTGTTGTGAGGGTTTATTTAGTAATTAATTTAGTAATAGTGTTGGACCTAGCAGGAAGGGCTGGAGGATTCCAAGATGGAATGAAGGAGTAGGAAGTGGGCTTGTGCTCTGAGAGAGACTCCATTAGTGGTTGGACATAACTGTTGCTAACCCTGGGAGATCTCAGAGTTAGGGAAAAACTGCATCCTTTTTCCCTGGGATCCTGAGAGGTGAAGGCTTTCAGCAAGTGGAAAAGACCTGCAGAGCTGGGGAAGTGATTTGGGATCTGGTGGATAGCATTTCAAACTCACTCTCCCTACCTGGGTACCTTGGATCACCTTGGCTCTTGGCATCCTGTGACCATCCTTGGATTACTGTGAGACCCCAATTGCCTTTTAGCTGTGCTCACCAAACCTGACTGGAACCAGGTTTGAAGAATCCTTCCCTGTGACTCCAATACTGCTCCCTTGGGCCCTGCCTGGCTTAGGTCTATTAGGATAGAGTAGTTAAGACCTTCCCTGCCCCCTGTGTTTTGTCCCTTAGATTTTCAAGTGTAGAATCCCCTATCCCATCCTTTATTTAGTTACCCTCAATTAAACCTGTATAAACTTTTACCTTGCCTGCTGGTTCCATAGACCCTGGCCTAGGGTGAGCTGGGTGTCTGTTGGGCCAACTGCCATGTTGTGTCTGATAAAATAGTAGACCCTGGTCTCCCTATCCTGGTTGGTCCTGTCTTTCCTTCAATCCAGTGTGTACCCCCAAAACATTTAGGTTATATTTTAACATCCCTGGTGCTTCACTTTTACAATAGGAGAATGAGGGATAGTCAATGACAACACTAAGATTTCAAACAAAGATGGCTCTAAGAAAAGTTGAGCCACTGACGCAAATAATAAAGTCAGAAGTGGGATTAAGTTTAGGAAAGAAATGAATTAATTTTATTTGGAACAAGTTGAATTTGAGGGGTTAGTGAAACAGCAAGACAGAGATCCTCAGCAGATAGTTGAAAATGTAGGTCTGGAGATCAGGAGAGATGTCAGGGGCAAAAACTAGAGATTTGGGTATCTTCTACTCATGAGATTGGACACCATGGGGTTGAATGAGATTGCCAAGAGGATTAAGAAGGAAGAAAAACCGTTAAAGAAGATGGAGAAAAAGCAATTTAACCAATAGTCAGAGAGCAAGAAAAATGAATTCTGTCTCACAGAAATCAAGGAAGAAGACTTATAAGGAAGGTGTTATCCATATTTTACATTGCAAAGAGGTCAAAAAAGAAGAGGAATAACATAAGAAAAGACCACTGGAGTTGGCAATGGTAGCTTTTGAGAGACTGATTTCCCGGCAATAATGAATTTAAAGGCCTAGACTTCAAGAGGTTAAGGAGAAAATGGGTGGTATGCAAGTGGAGGTAATAAGTAGAGACTACTTCTTTGAGATGTTTGAAGTGGATATTATTCATTGTGCTTAAGCGTCACTTTTTTTTCATTTGTCTTAATCTCATCTTTCTCAAGTTTCAATATTTCTTAAGTCTTAATATTCTAAGTTCATGTATCTGTCTATTCCTTCCATACTTTATAGATTTTGGTCATTTTACCTCCTCAAACTCATATTTCAAAGTGGAAAAATCTATTTAATTTGTCCTCACACAGCAGTCCCCACCCCTGTGCCTTTGATCATTTAGCTTTCTCGAGAGTTGTAGACATCTGATGATCATAGATTTATTATGGTTAGTTTCAAAGGAGCAATCAATTTTGGAGGAAAGAAGTATCTATAAGTCCTTTCTTTCATGGAAATTCCTTAGATAAACAGCCAAAGATGGCACTAGAACAAGGACAAGCAGCATCAGCAGAAACTATTCAAAGGTCAATAATTTGAAGATCTGTCTTATAGCTTCTTATCACTTGGAAAGTCTACAAATGGAGAATTCCTTAAGGAAAAATTTTCTTTTAGCTAGAAAAATAAGACAAAAGAAATCTTCAAAGAAGCAAAAAATGGTCACATCTTTGCCCATAATCCTTATATAAATGTACACTGAGGAATCTTTTGAAATGCAGTTATGCAGAAAAATTAGTCTTCACTTACATGTTTCAATCCCCGCCTCCAAGTAAATAAGATAGCACAACCCTGATGCATAAGAAAAATACTACTGGACACTTAAAAATGAGCAGTTAGTTGATCAAATTTCAACATTTAAATAAGTAAACAAATTAAAGCATACGAAGGTAATTTGATGAAAGACTTCAGTTTCCAATTTGAAAAAAGAGAGATTCCCAGTGCTAGTTCTGGTGTATGAGATGGGAAGCTGATCCTCCCATGGAGGGAAAAAATCCCTCAAAGAGACAGAATCATCTTATACATAAGCACCTGGATGTAAAATTGGTGACAAAGAGGATGCTTTAATTTCCTCCATGATATGGTTATCTTCATGGATGAGGGAATCCAGAGTCAGGAGGGAATCTATCTGACAATGAAGAGAATATCTTCAGGAGCAAGTTGGATTAAATCAGGCTGGATAACTATATGTAGATGAGTATAAATGTAGTATAAATGAAAAGCATCATTGTTTAGGGAGGAGATAGGAAGGCTAAAATAAAGAAAATGTGACAAGTAAACATAAAAGACAAACCCTTCAATTAATTGTCTATAATTTTTTTACAAAATAAGAATGGCCAAAGAAGATGTTATTTTCTAGAGAGACAAGGAAGGAAATCTTTTAATACAAAATTGAAAATGGTACATATTCAGCTTTTCTTTGAGTTAAAGTCTCACATCTCTAGCTGCATATCCCACTAATACCTCAGACTCAACGTGCTCTAAAATGAATTGATCTTTACCCTTAAACCTGGATCTCCACCTAGCTTTCTTGTTTCTGTTTTTAGCATCAGTGTTCTCCCAGTCACTGAATCATAATCTCAAAGTCCTATCTGATTCTTTTTTCTCCCTATCTTCAATATGGGGATTTTGTGTTATCCTAAACATAGAAAAAACAAAAACAAAAACATGAACTTGAACACTTTAACACCAATTACTTCCTAAACTATTGGTCCTTTTTTTCTTTCTCTACCTGTTAAATGAGGGGCAGAATGGGTATTCCTTCCACTTCATGGGGGTTAGGGGGCATGGTGTCCCTGTGATCTGGAAATTGTAAAATTTTTTGACTTCCATGTTTCTTTAGCAAACTTTAACTTTTTTACTATTTTTACTTTTTATAATTGCTTATGTTAATGGTATCAAAAGATGAATATCTTGATATTATTCATTATTATGAATATATTTTATACATTTCTGAGTTTCTAAACTTTTTTCTGTGTCAGCTGGCCTTCATGTGTTGTCTGTGGCTTCCACAAAACTTGCCCAAAATTCTCATTTAATTTCGTATGTCAACCCATGACATATTAAAAGTATGATGGGGAAAATTGTGATGTGGAAGGGATACCCGTAGTTTCACATCACATTAGACCTCTTCGCCTTGCAAAATCACTATATGCTTAGTAATCCAATCCAATGGGTATTTATTAAACATCTACTATTTGTAAGGCATTGTCCTAAGCCCTGAATACTAAGACAAGACAAAACTGGTCCCTGTCCTAAAAGAATATACGTATTGGTTCCTGTCTCCTGGCAGAAAAAAAAAATTCTCTATTTTATTACAAAGCTTTGGACACACCTCCCTGATACTTCTGCATCTATCAAAGTTTTGATGCATGCTTTTCTCAGGGGCCCCAAATTATCTATACTAAAAATATATGTACGGCAAAGGATTTCCTTTTCTCCACCCCATTCAATTTGTTTCCCTCTGAATATTATATGTTCACTCTGATTACTGGCCAGATAGTATAGGCTCCTCTGCTGTGACTCGTTAACATTTCTGAATGTTTGGTCTCTCTATCCTCCATGAGAGATCTACTATCATTATGCATACTAGCCTGTGGATGGGTTCTTTGCATGGACAGTCTGGGGTAAATAAAACTAGCTCCAACCTCTACAGAATTTGACTTCATGGGTAATCCCTATCCTTTTGGGTAGAGTAATAAGGGAGACAGCCTCCTGATTCAGCTCATGTCCCCTACCCAAGGAGAAGAAGATGGTTTACCGAATCAGCACTGGCAGCTTTCCACATTCTCTGTTAGCATACTTCAACTCAATTTCTATTTCATCCAGATCTTGCCCTAGATTGTTGCCATCTGGAACCAACTGTCCAACTGATGTGTAGAAGAACTTTGATGGCGACTGGCTATTTCACTCTTCAGATAGAAGAGTGCTTCCACTCACACCCACACCCACCCAGTACTTTTGTTCATCAATGAGAATATGAACAGTTCTGTGAGGGGAGAAGGGGACAGTGTAATGTATTATCAATATCGATGTTGGATCCCAGCCACTCTCTGGCATATATATATATATATATGACAAAAATAATATAAAAAATATGACTATATATATATATATACATATGTGTGGAGAGAGAGAGAGAGAGAGAGAGAGAGAGAGAGAGAGAGAGAGAGAGAGAGAGAGAGAGAGAGAGCAGAAGAGAAAGGAGAACTAGAGAGAGAGGTTGGGAATCAAATTATATATACCTGTCATAGAAACTTGATGGAGTAGTGATGAATGATTCTAATTATCACAAACCTTATGCAGCTCACTTTCTGACCAAAGTATAACAACTAATTATTTCTTGACTTACTTTAAAGAAAATTTCATCCTCAAAAGATAGAAAAACCAACATGGGGAAATTCCATTCTGGATCTCATTCTCACTAATTGTTGTAGTGAACATTATGGAAATCCAGTGGAAAAGTGACCACTCCTTCCTATAATTTGTGATAGAAGAGAGTCAGACATTGCCTAAAATGAACATTGAACTTGGAGAGAGGAGATTTCAAAAGAGTTCAGGGCCAGGATATATTGGATTTTTGACCTATGATTCTGAATGGCGAGTTAGCCCAGGAATAATGAGAAACTATGAAAAATAAAATTCTAAAAATATCGATAAAATTCCAAAAGGAATTGACTAACAATACTAATTCAGATGTCAACTACCAAAATTTAAAAGACATATACTGAAGATGGAAGCAAGGGCATGTAGCCAAGGATGAATGCAAAAGAAAAATTGGCATGATCTTATAAGAATAGTGCCAGCACATCTACAGCTCAGAATAAAATGAGGCTGTTAAGAAATCTAAGAATCACCAAAAGATATTTTTGGCTTTTTAAAGGTAAATTTAAGCAAAGAGGAAAATTAAGAAAAGAAAAAAAAATTGATGCTTTAAATGATTATGAAAACCAGAATGGAAGAAAGTTGGGGCTATTCATCTTTTAATTTGTTTTTTTTCTTTGTACTGGAAAGAATGGAACAAAAAAAGACTAATCAGTAAGAGACACTTCAAATTAAAGAACAAAGATGATCAAGATAGTACCTAGTAGCACTCACTGAGTTCAAGTTAGATGTGATTATACTCACAGCGATCTTTGAAAGATTATTAGTGGGAAGTTGGGGCGGGGAGGGAGTAGGCAAATACCAGAAGAATAAAAAGTCAAATATCTCATTTTTAAAAAAAAACAAACTAATGACAATAGAGTTTGTAAATTACAAGTCATTGACTTTCTTTCCTGGAAAATATATTAGAATATAGTAATAAAAGGATGGTTATTGAGCATCTAAAAAGGAAATGACGAATACAATAAGCCAAGAGTTTTCTTGAGAAGAGTTCTGTGTTCTGGGGTAAATTTGACTTCATGGA
>NC_058132.1:329308518-329352793 GCF_016433145.1 Gracilinanus agilis
GAAGGAAGGAAGGAAGGAAGGAAGGAAGGAAGGAAGGAAGGAAGGAAGGAAGGAAGGAAGGAAGGAAGGAAGGAAGGAAAGAAGGAAAGAAAGAAAGAAAGGAAGGAAGGAAAGAAGGAAAGAAAGGAAGGAAAGAAGGAAAGAAAGGAATGAAAGAAGGAAAGAAAGAAAGGAAGGAAGGAAGAAAAAAGGAAGGAAAGAAGGAAAGAAAGAGCTAAAAGGAAGAAAGAAAGAGAGAGCTAAAAGGAAGAAAGAAAGAGAATGAGATCTGGTGTCAGGTCCAAATTTTGGTTTTGATACTTAATAGTATCAACCATGGATATTTAAAGTATTTAAATTATAATAATGTAGAGTAAGAGATAAATCACATCCTTGCTAATTCCAGCAGCAGAGGCCCATGGCTTCCATTCCAGAAGATCCCTTGGCAGCCCTGATAAGATTAGTTGAACAGAAAATGCCCAGCCAGCCATTCTAATGAAGTAATGGAGGACATCCTGCCCTCCTGCTCCTCTCCAAGAATTGATCAAGAGCCGGCCATCCCTTTCCTGCCTGTGGTTTTAACCTTTAAAAGCCCAGCTCACGGACCCCTCAAGTGGGCAGTTTCTCCTGTGAGGAGGGACTTAGCCCAGCATGCATGGTTAACTTTTCTCTCTGGAAAAATTCTTCTGATTTTGAGACAGATTTGCCTTCCGAATTATTTGCCAACAATAACTGTGCAAACTTGAAGAAGCTCACTTAGCTGTTTTTGGTTCCTCATCTTTAAAAAAGGAAAAATAACAGTTGTACTACCTCCCTCATAGACTCTGAGGTACTCTATAAGCCATAAATTGTACAAAAGCCATGAGCTATTTCTTCTTCCATATACATACCTATATGCATGTAATATTCACCTGTACATATGTAATATTCCAGTCTCCTTACACCTTATTTCCCCTGTAACCATATCCCCTTAATGCAGTGGTACTAACCTCCTTACTATTTCTCACACCAAGGAAACGCAATCATGGGATTCAAGGCATTTTCTCTGAATGTCCTCTAGGCCTAGAATGCTCTCTGACCTCATCTTTGCCTTCTGGCTTGCCTGGTTTCCTTCAAGTTTCAGCTAAGATTCCTGCTTCTGCAGGAAGTCTTTCCTGATTTGCATTAATTTTACCATCTTCCTTCTCAGATGATCTCCAATTTATCCTGTGTATAGTTTTGTTTTGTTTTGTTTTACTTAGAGTTGTTGATCTTTTGTCTCTCCACTAGAATATAAGTTTCTTAAGAGCAAGGCTTTTTAGTTTTAGTTTTTGGCATCCCCAGCACTTAGAACAATGGCTGGCGCATAGTAGGACTTGAATAAAATTTTTTGACTGACATCAATATCTATACATTTAAACCTAAAACCATTTACATCAGAGGCTACAGTACTAACTTATAGGTGGATTCAGATTGTGTCAGCTCTTTCATTTCTATCACTTAAAATTTGAAATCTATTTTCTTGGAGAAGTAATGTCATAAGTGGTAGTTTGATTCCCGGATGAATCTGTCAACACCTATTTAATTTTTAATGGACTTTAAAAAAAATGGATTCCTACAAGGCAGAAAGGAGGAAAAGTGGGCTGGATGGCAAATAAGATCCTAGCTGACGTTA
The DNA here is from genome assembly GCF_016433145.1 of Gracilinanus agilis. Classification (NCBI taxonomy): domain Eukaryota; kingdom Metazoa; phylum Chordata; class Mammalia; order Didelphimorphia; family Didelphidae; genus Gracilinanus; species Gracilinanus agilis. The sequence goes on from NC_058132.1 coordinate 329,310,152, forward strand.
TGGTTATATGTTTCCAAACATGCTAAAAAGTGATAGAAAGCTTAACCTCCATTTATGCCAGTCACTAATGTGTTTAGAGTTCCAGCTTGGGATGGTAGAGTCAAATCAGCACTCACTATTGTCTTAGTTTTCAAAGCAGAGATGATAAATATAAGGGGTCTATGAGGCCTCTGTTCTACAAGCAGAAAAAGAATGAGATATAAATATTTGGACATAGTGTAAGAATTTGTTTTCTTTTGATAGCTATATTTATTATGGTTTATTATGAATTTATAACAAATCATATTATTATATTTTTATCTTATATATTATATTGTGTTAGATGTAAAAATAAAAATAAATGGTAGCCAAAAAAGAAAGATAGAAATGTATTTACTAACAAATTTGTTAACAAAATAAATAAAAATACAATAAAACATAGATAATACTACTTAAAACTAAGTCAATATGTGGCCCACAGGGATTCTTAGGTCTGCATTAGTGGCTTCTTGCTTGTATTTGAACTTGACTTCTGGGCTAGAGCGCTACCCTAGCTTCAGTGTAGACTCTACTGGATGGGATTTGCATGGTTGTGTGTGGAACTCCAGCTGGGGATGGTGGTGAGGCTAACAAGATGACTGAGAAAAAGATCTCCAGTGGCAGAAAGCAAGGGCGAAGGTGGGGAGAAGAAAAACCAGTTACTAAGGTTAAGAAGGCTGAGAAAAATGAAGAATGGGAAATTGAGAGTTTATGGGGTGGAGAGGAACTAAGGAACTGCAGAACAATGCTTTGGTGTTTTGATTGGGGTTTTTTTCCCTTTTTTTTTTTTTTTTTTTTTTTACAAAACAGGGCGGACTAGCAGCTTGGTTAAAAGGGGTAACTGAGTTGGAAAACAATTTGGGCAATGCTGGTCAGAAGGTCATAATAACCTTTAGCAGTTTGCTAAATTTTTGGTGGGGAAAAGGGCATCTGGGTGGTGCAGTATATAGAGAACAGGCCAGGACTCTTATCCTCCTCCACTATTCACTAGAGTCTAGTGACTAGACTCTTGGCTTGAGAACCTGAGTTCAAATTCAGCCTTAGGCAATGACTAGACATATTATTTAACTCAGTTTCCTTCAGTTTCCTCATCTAAAAAATGATCTGGAGAAGAATATGGCAAACCATTTCAGTGTTTTTGCTAAGAAAACCCTAAATAGGGTCATGTTAGAGTTAGGCATGACTAATTGAAAAGAAAAACAAACCCACAGAAGGAAATCCCCACTGCAGCACAAAGAGAAATGAAATTCCTGCACCTAATCTTCTACCCATGCCACATTGTCTCTCAATAATTTTTTAAGGTGGGGCAGCTAGATGGCTCAAAGGATGGAATACCAGATATGAAGTTGGGAGGACCTGGGTCAAAAATCTGACCTGAGATACTTTCTAGCTGTGTGACTCTGGATAAGTCACTTAATCCTGTTTGTTTAGTCCTTGGCCATCTTCTACCTTAAAACTGATACTAAGACAAGGAAAGGGCTAAAAAAAGTACTGGATATCTTTCTCTTTAGGTGCCCTGGAAATGTTAGCTTGTTAGTAACTTCATAAAGGCTTTGTTTCTTCCTAGGATAATATCAATGACTTATCAATTGGGTTAAATCAATAGAATGTAGAGAACTCCAAGGCTGTGTTTCCAAGTCATAGAAGTTTCTCTTTCCTGACGATCACAGAATCATAGCAATTTAAACTAGAAGAAATTTTGACATCATATAGTCTAATGTAACTGAAGTATAAAGCAAAGTTAAATATAGGTGACAAAATTGTACCAACATTATTATGTCCTTCAGAGTTTATTCTACTTTTTGAACAATTTAAGAAGTGCATTAAGAAATTACATGGTTTTTTCTTTTAGTTTTATGGCATTATGTCTTTTTAGAATGACTCTTGGACAGCTAGGTGGTGCAGTGGATAGATTCCCAGGCTTGGACTCAGGAAGATTCACCTCCTTGAGTTCACATCTCACCTTAGAAACTTACTAGCTATGTGACCCTGGACAAGTCATTTAACCCTGCTTGCCTCCATTTCCTCATCTGGAAAATGAGTTGCAGAAGGAAATTGCGAGCCACTCTAGTATCTTTGCCAAGAAAACCCCAAATAGAGTCACAAAGAGTCAGACACAGCTCAAACATGTGCTGTGTCATAGTCTCTCACAATCTCATTTCCAAAATAAGAATGATAATTATGCAGTCTGTAGCTGTGAGGATCAAATGAGATACAGCATGTAGCATCCTTTGCACACTTTAAATGTTATATAAATATGTTTTTATTATTATTATGTCCTACAATCAAGACTAACTAATATATTGTTCATGGCTTATTCCAAGAGCTCTGGGCCCTTCTACCTCATTCTGTCTTTGAGTATCAAAGTTCCTCCAAACTCAATTCACACTCACATTCTATTAGAAATCTTCCATAATTTACCCATAGGTACACACATATAAATAGCCTAGCACTAAAAGCTTCTCCATTTCATACTTTTATACTTAGAATTATAAATTCATTTTGCTGATAGATTGCTTTGCAAATATATATGTTTTCTAGCGGATATGTTGTTTGGCCAAGGCAGATAAACTTATATACTAACCCAGGTGAATCTAATAGATCAAATCAACTAGTCAATTTGATAGGGGGAAAAAAAACAGAAAAAAAGAAACAGAAACTTCCTGTCCACAAACCTCTTTCTAAGTGTCACTGGAATCATCTAACTATACTTGAGTCCTCAACCAATTTTTGCAGATTGTCAAGTGGTAATGAGTTAAATTTAAATAGAAATAAGGTATATAAGTTCTTCAAAACTTTAGAGTTCAAATAAATGTCAGTTATTATTGCTATTTTTCTTGGTCTTCTTATCTCCTTTATGGGAGTCAAGGAAAAGTCACTATACCAAGATAAATTCAGAATGGGTAAAAGACTTGAATATAAAGAAGGAAACTGTAAGTAAATTAAGTCAACACAGAATAGTATACTTGTCAGATCTCTAGGAAAGGAAAGATTTTAAAATCAAGAAAGAGAAAATTACAAAATGTAAAATAAATAATTTTGATTATATTAAATTTAAAAGTTTTTGTACAAACAAAAAAATGTAACCAAAATCAGAAGGGAAACAACAAACTGGGAAAAAAATCTTTATTACAAAAAATTATGACAGAGGTCTAATACTCAAATATAAAAGGAACTAAATCAATTGTATAAAAAATCAAGCCATTCACCAATTGATAAATGGGCAAGGGACATTAACAGACAATTTTCAGATAAAGAAATCAAAAGTATCAATAAACGCATGAGAAAGTGTTCTAAATCTCTAATAATTAGAGAAATGCAAATCAAAACAACTCTGAGGTATCACCTCACACCTAGCAGATTGGCTAAAATGATAGCAGGGAAGAGTAATTAATGTTGGAGGGGATGTGGCAAAATTGGGACATTAATGCACTGCTGGTGGAGTTGTGAACTGATCCAACCATTCTGGCTGGCAATTTGGAATTATGCTCAAAGGGCTATAAAAGAATGCCTGCCCTTTGACCCAGCCATACTATTGTTGGGTTTGTACCCCAAAGAGATCATAAATAAACAGACTTGTACGAAAATATCTATAGCTGTGCTTTTTGTGGTGGCAAAAAACTGGAAAGCGAGGGTATGCCCTTCAATTGGGGAATGGCTGAACAAATTGTGGTATATGTTGGTGATGGAATACTATTGTCCTCAAAGGAATAATAAACTGGAGGAATTCCATGTGAACTGGAAAGACCTCCAGGAATTGATTCAGAATGAAAGGAGCAGAACCAGGAGAACATTGTACACAGAGATGGATACACTGTGGTACAATAGAATGTAATGGACATCTGTACTAGCAGCAATGCAATGATCCAGGACAATTCTGAGGGATTTATGGAAAAGAACGCTACCCACATTCAGAGGAAGAACTACAGGAGAGGAAACACAGAAGAAAAACAACTGCTTGAACACTTGGGTTGATGAGAACATGATTGGGGATGTAGATCCGAAAGGACCACACCAATGCAACTATCAATAATATGTAAATAAGTCTTGCTTGATGACACATGTTAAAACCAGTGGAAATGCGAGTTAGCTATGGGGGGGGGGGTTTGAGGGGCTGAAGGGGAAAGTAAAAACATGAATCATGTAACCATGAAAAATTTTTCTAAAAATAAAAAATTAATTAAAAAAAGAAAAAAGTAAAAGTCACTATACTGTTATTTTTTCGTATTTAATGCTCTGTGAACTGTTACCCAAGGGGGACAAAAATCACTTCTTTTTGTAATTGAATGAGAGCATTTGGATGCAAGGTGATCTTCTATAGACTCCCTGAAACTACTTTTGGAATATTATTACTATTAATCATCATCAATTTCATCTCATTCTCATCTTTTCCAACGTAATTTAGATATAAATGGCCATGGAACAGGTTGCTATCCTGATATTATTCTTTTGCATTTAATGTTCTGCAAACTATTGCACAGGTGAATATAATAACTGCCTTTTATACCTGGATGATGATGGGAGGAGGAAGATGACTAATATAGCTCTCTTCCCATGAGGGAAAAAAAAACACTCCAAGGAAGATAAAGTGTTTCTACCTCTATTTCATATTTCACAGATAAGGAACTTAAGTGACTTGTTTGTAGTGTTGGAGCTAATAAGTACCAAAGCCAGGATTTAAACCCAGGTTGCTTGATTCTAAACCTGCCACCTTTTTTTTATACCACAACCTCCAACTATCAGATATAGAATATTTACTAAACTTTTCTTCTCTCCTCATTATGGCAGGACAGAACCTACATTTTCTAACCATAAAGATATGATCCAAAATCCCTGCCACTTTCACATTTTATTTGTGTCTACATGGAAAAGAATGTAGAATTATAGAGTATTAGAATTAGAAAGGACCTTAGAAATAATTGAATCTCAACCCTTTTTTTACAAATGAGAATATTGGAGCCCAAGGAGTTGAAATGATTTAGGCAAGATGAATCAGCTAGGTCAGTGATGGGCAAACTTTTTAAAGAGGGGACCAAAGGAAAGGAAATGCTCATCTGTCAGTCTGTTTCTAAGGCAACTCTTTTGAAGATTCATTGTAGTGTATCCTAATCATTGTATTCCTCAGATTAGGAATAATGAAACAGGCTGGATAGAACATTTCAGGGGGTCCGAATCTAGCCCTCGGGCTGTAGTTTGCCCATCACTGAGCTAGGTAATATTGAAGTCTCACAAGTTGGGTTAGTTGGGCTCTTTCTAATACATCACACTGTACTTTAGAGTCTCTCTAGAAAACTACATACATGATTGAAGTTTAAAAGAAAGAACTTTTAAATATTGAATGCTATGGTAAGGAGGACAAAAAGGATGGAAAAGTTTTCCAAATTATCCAAAGAATTGAAAAAATTTCCACATTTATTCCAGACAGATCTATGATGGACATGAATCTAGAGAAATAATAAGCTATATCAGGAGAAAAAAATCTGTGTTCATTCTCTTCTCTAATGCCTTAGAGAAAAGAAGAACCAAAATATCAGGAAAGCTAAGGGATCATCATGAAGAAAATGTAGGTCAAACAAAGGAAGGAAAGATAGAATGATAAAAAAAGGAGAGGAAGAAGAGTTGAAAATTATATAAGTGTTAAGAAAATCCTCCAATGGAAAGAGATGAAAGAATGCATCTCCTTTCCTTTTCGGAGGTGGGGGACAATCAGTACAACTATTATATATGCAGTTAGATTTGGTAAACATGTTTTATTTTGCTAAACTCCTTCTCCTCCTCTTCCTCCTCCATGACATTTCCTTGGGTAGGAGAGGGGAGGGGAATACATTAAAAAAGTTAAATAATTTCAATTTTTATATTTTGCTCTAAAAGACTAAAATGCATTTTTCTGATCTAAGACCGACTAGGGAGAAGGAAAGATAATTGTGTGGGAAGAATTTTGAGGAAGAGGAGAAATGATATTCCTTTGATTCTAGAAGTGAAGAAAGTCATGCTAAACTTTTTCCTTTAATTTTCTAAATTCAAAAGTGCTGTAAGATCTTTTATAAGGCCAGAAGAAGTGTGATATTAGATAAAAATGAGTGAGAATGAATGATGACAGGCACCTATATAAAAACACACACACACACACACACAGAGAAAGAGACAGAGAGAGAGAGACAGAGAGAGAGAGAGAGAGAGAGAGAGAGAGAGAGAGACAGAGACAGAGACAGAGACAGAGACAGAGACAGAGACAGAGACAGAGAGACAGAGAGAGACAGAGAGAGAGAGAGACACACACAGAGAGAGAGACAGAGACACAGAGACACGGAGACACAGAGACACAGAGACAGAGACAGAGACAGAGAGAAAGATACACATTTCCCAAAGCCATTCTATTTAGTTTTCTTTTAATTTCACTATAAAGAAACCTGAGAAAATTTAAATATATTTGAGTAGGAGGAAACCAGTGAAAGTTGTCTAGGTTTTATATGTCTATCAATCTATATATCTATCTATTTATCACTCTATCAGGTCATTATCACAAAAAATCAAAATAATCAATTTATTTAAAAAATAAATTCAATAAAATTTCAAAAATCTTTGTAGTCATTCATGGCAGTGAATAGAAAGACTAATAATTCAAGGTAATTCATATACTATGGCTGAGTTTGATATTTGATACTGCAAGGAAGAGGTTGAGCATGGACAAATATATACTATGCATTTCTTTAAACTGTTACCTTCCATCTTGCAATCAATACTGTGAATTGGTTCCAAGGCAGAAGAGTGTAAGAATGGGGGTTAATTGACTTACCCAGGGTCACATAGCTAAGAAGTTTCTCCAGCCAAATTTGTACCCATTACCTCCCATCTCTAGGATTGGCTTTCAGTACACTAAGTCACTTAGCTTCTCCCTAAGCTATTCATTTTTCATGTTAATAGGGAGAATGGAAAAAATGGTGCCAATGACATTTCCATTCTCTTCAACAGAGTATATATAGAAGAGATTCCTGAATACTAAATAGGAAGAGAATAACTTATTGTAAAGAAACTTAGGATGAATAGTACACACATGTGCACAAATGAAGAATTGAAGAGAAATAACAAAGCAGAAAAGAAGAATGGAAATAGTAAGTAGTAGGGCACAAAGGTCAGGAAGGTAAAGTGCACAAGGACATTAAGAAGAAAAGATACCAGGGGGCAGCTGGGTAGCTCAGTGGATTGAGAGCCAGGCCTAGAGACAGGAGGTCCTAGGTTCAAACCTGACTTCGGACACTTCCCAGCTGTGTGACCCTGGGCAAGTCACTTGACCCCCATTGCCCACCCTCACCACTCTTCCACCAAGGAGCCAATACACAGAAGTTAAGGGTTTTTAAAAAAAGAAAAAAGAAAAGATGCCTTCAAAAGGTAGATGTTATATACTAAGAAGAATGTAAGATAGAGATATAAATTATATGATTTTTAGCTTTGTAAGAGATTCTGAGACATAATTTCTGTGATGATACCAAGAACAGGTCAAATTCAGAATTCAAGGACTTATAGACAGGTCTCTGATCAACCTCAGGAAGGAGAATGAGCTATATCAATCAACCAATACAATACAATTGTTCATCAAACAATTGACTTTTTCATCCACTGAATTTATGGTTTTACTGTCAGCATGAGAGAATAATATCAAATCAAAATACCTATTCCTATTATCAAGCAACTACTGTGTCCTTAGACAAATGCTAGATTTTGGGGGAGACAGAAAACTAAGATAAGAAATAGCCTCTGTCCTTCTGTAGCTTATAGTTCAGTTGGAGAGAAGAAATTCAGACAGAGATGTTGATCAGGCAATGTTATACTCTAAGTCCATTGGAGAAGCAAAAACATGGGAATTGAAGAGGGAATTTGTTATTAACCAAGGATATCAAGGAAGGCTTTAATATCTGATTTGGATTTTAAAGATTAGACAAAAGTTCAACAAGGATAAGATAGACATTTCAGTTGTGAGAAACAGCATTGGTCTTTGGTTCTATTCCATCTCTCATTCAGTCCTTCTCCAACCTCCTATCCTTTTTCTTTACTATTCCTCCCATTCTTCCTGTCATCATGCTGCTTTCTTATTCCCTAAAGTCACATAAAAGTCCCCTGAGTTTCAAAATTATCTTTTTTTCCTCCTTCATCTCCCCCAAAATGGAAGAGCTAAAAGGGTACAGGGAAACCCTACCCACAGCCATAGTAGTTTGAAACAATAGTCTGTCATTAAAGTAATTCACAGACAAAAAGGAGTGATAGGCTTAATCTTCTCAGGAATATTTGCTTTTATTCTCTAACAAAACTGAATCTTTAAATATTAGGCTGTGCTGTCACTGTGAGGAAGGATCATAGATTTAGAGCTCCTGGAGAATTGTGAAGTTATCTATTTCAAATTCTTTATTCTACAAATGAGGAAATTCAGGTCGAGGAAGGACAATAAAAACAGCCCTTGACTTACTTGGACATCCTTTTGTGAATCACTTCACCACCTTCTTCCACCCCCTTCTCAGCTCCACTTTCTTTGTTTCCTTTTCCCAAGGTTCCAAATATTATTCTTTGTAAACTAACCATACTCCACCAAAAATACCATTTCACTACTTTTTGCATTTGAGTCCAAGTTAACCATAAGTTACCATGACTTTGGAGTTACCCCAGGAGACAGGCCCTGCAAAAGATAAAGGGCTCAGGGGCAAGCTAAGTAGCTCAGTGGAAGAGTAGCAGGCCTGGAGGTGGGAGGTCCTGGGTTCAAATCTGACCTTAGACACTTCCTAGCTGTGTGACCCTGAGCAAGTCACTTAACTCCAATTGCCTAGCCCTTACCTCTCTTCTGCCTTTGAATTGATATATCTATCAATTCTAAAACAGAAGGCATGAGTTTAAAAAAAGATAAGGGGCCAGAAGGAGAAAGATGTGGAGTTTCTTACAGAAGGTGAGACAAGGGACATAGCATTATGGTTGGAGGTGAAGAGAGTTGCTTAACCATTTGAGTCTGGTTGGAGATTCAAATCCTGGGATTAGAGAAGCCACTGTCCACCTTGATTAACTAAGCATCTCTAATAGAGCTGGAGGGTATTAATTTTAATCTCCTTCTTTGATCCCAAAATTTCCAAGACAAGCTATGTGTAGAATGATACAGTAGAAAGATCGCTGGCTCTGAAATCAGATGACCAAGGTTCCAATCTCTCTCCTACTGCTTATATTCCATGAGAACTTAAGCCCTAAGAATATGTTTAGCCCTGTAAAAATAGAGGAGCTGGAATCAAAGTTCTCTTCCACCTCTAGATCTATGATTCAATCTGGTCTCTGGAAGAACATAGTGGCTCTCCCTAGTAGAGGGACAAAGCAAATTTGAAAACCTAGTCTCCTTCCTTTATTCTCTTTATCTCATGCTTCAAAGAAGTCAGGCAGTCTGGACATCTGGGTTACCATGGGATGCAAGGATCCTTTAGAATTGAAGTCTTAAACTAGGGTCCATGGGACCTAGGCATACTAGGATCCTAGGGGACAAAATTCAGAGGTTGGTGAACTTAGTCAAGGAAAAAATACCATCTTTATTTTCTTATTGATATTTAGCATTTCATTCAAATTTGATCATTTAAAAACTATTCCAAGAAGGGGCTCCTGGGCCTCATCAGATTGTCAAAGGGATCCATGACCCAAAAAAGGCTGAGATCACCTGCTTTATACGGTGGCCTCCTCCAAGCCTCAGCTCAACAGCATCTCTGATGAAGATTCTAATGTAATATATGTGGATATAAATGGAATTGTTATTTTATTTTATTAATTTATCATATAATGTAAGAATACATTTTATATTATTTTGAGCTCTGTCATTATATTTTGCATTTCTTTATAAAAAATGAAATATGGGCATTCCTATCCTCTAATTGATCTTGGTGATAATGTCTTCATTTTTTTTTTGTTTGTTTGTTTGTTTTCAGAATATACACCACCTTTAACTCAGGCTCCACACCACACCATTATATAAACACAAATGTTAGAAGGTGTATGAAATTTGATGGGTTAGGGGCACAATGTTTTTAAAGAATAAAATGTGTCAATGGAGTGAATTGAATGTTTGAAAAGGGAAGGAAGCAGAAATCACTCAGCCAGTTCAGATCCTCTCTCTCTCCTGAAAGGTAGTGTGGTCCTGTGGAGAGAGGGATGGATATAAAGACAAAGGACATGGGTTTGATTCCCATTGTGAAGTATTCTGTAATTGTCTAGGGGTAAGGCTGAGTGAGAGGAGGGATAAATAGGTGTGTCCCAAAAGTTTTAGTGCAATTTAAGCTATTAAACCTGAAAACTTCACTAAGATTTTGGGACAGCCTATATTGTGAGGGTAATAGAAATATATCCAAATGAAGTATTTTAATCATTTCCTCAGAATATAACCAGGAGAAGCAAAGCAAAAAGCCAATAGAAAGTGCCATCCCACGTAGACACAAGATATTTCATCTAATGACCAGCAGGCAAACATTGTTTCCATTTTTAGAAAAAGAATCTGATTCACGGTGGATAAAAATGATTCAACCCTGCGATTCAGTGAGAAAACCATAGGATTCAGAGCCAGAAGGAATGGGATTATGCCATCCAATTTCCTCATTTTACAGACCAGGAAACTGAAGTCCAGAGTGGGGCAGTGACTTGCCTAGGTCCCTCAAGCAACAAGTTGAAGAATCAGTATCTATAACCAAACCCTCTGGACTCTTAAGTCCCAGTACTCTTTTCATTATAGGGTACCATCGAAAAAGGAAGACATGTTTGTAACTTGAAGATGTCAGAAGATCACAAAAAAGAGAGCTGGAAGAGAATTTAGACACTTTCTAATCCAACACCTTTATTTTAAAGATAAGGAAATTATGGCTCTGAGAGGCCAGTGACTTATCAAAGGTCACACAGAAATAATAGTAATAACAGTATTCGCACTAGAGGTGGGAATTGAAACCATGTCCTTTGACTTTAAATCCATTCCTCTCTCCACAGGACCACATTAACTTTCAGGAAACAGAGGAACCTGAATTAACTGAGTGATTTCTGTTTCCATCCCTTTTCAAACAGAAATATTTTCATTGATTCTCCCCATCCCCCCAAATTTTGACAGTGGCAGACACTTTAGAAAGGGTGTGAGTATTATTTACCTCTCAGGCCTCATGGATCCAGTCATCTATGACCTTGTACCTTGCATCCAAAGTCATTATCTTTGGTGATATGCTAAAGAAAAAAAAAAGAATAATCCTTTGGACAAAGTTTTACTGGGGCCCTATCCAAGGGCCACATAAGATTAGGAAAACTTCAGAATTCCCTCAAAGCATCCATGAGAACTATGTGAGTTTATGAATAGTTCTAGAAAGACATAAATAGTCAATTGAAATGATGCTGATCTGCAATTAGTCCCTACATCTTAAATTTCAGGTTGGGGTATCCTAAGCAACACAACTTTACTCTCTCTCATTCTGAATTACCTTATTCCCTTTTCTCCTCCCTCTCCCACCAATTATCTTTCACTTACTGCAAACCCTAAATCATGGTAGCTGTAAGCCTCCGGCCAGTACTCTCTCTCTCCTGGATCAGAATGCCTCTCTCTAGCTACACCTTGGATTTATAAAGCCATTTCTAGAATAATTTAGAACATTCCCTATCTTTGCTAACAGAATACACCTTCCAAGGGAAAATGGGAACAAATCTTCAGTCTGTTGAAGTAAAAAGTAATCAAGTAAAAAATCCCTAAGCACATTTTAATGAAAAATCTGGTTCAGAACCAGTTTCCTTACCTAGTTAATATGGATAGAATCATAGTTGTGTTTTTTCTCTTCCACTGATTTTGAAAGAAATCAAAATTTGACCTCCCTTCTGTTATTGCTGAATCAGTTTTAGATGCAGATCTAGATTTAAATCCTCTATTTTTGAATTAAATATGACTCCCCACAAAAATGTCTTGGAATTTTATGGTGGCAGAGGGACTTTTGTATTAAAATGATTTCATTACATTCAGATTCCATTACATGATTTTCATTCTTTACCATCCTGCATCCCCGAAGTGAACTTCCATTCCTGGCAACATCTCCAGTGAGCCTCTAAGAACCAGCCAGTCAAGTCATTTTAGACTATCCTGTCGAGGGTTGCTTTCCTGCTTCTTAGGAGTTTTGTTTTCTTTCTGTGGTGGTCATTATTTTTAGGAATGCATTCTAAAGGTAAAGAACATGTGAGAAGTTTTTAGTTAATATGGTATCAAATGGAAATTGTGTTTCTGTGATTAACTTGGAGTGAATACCATTCATTTAACAATCCTCTATATCTAAGCTTGGAGAATAAGAAAACAATAATGGAAATAGATATGATAAATGGAAAAGAGTACAGGGGTACTGAATATTCAAAAATATTATTTACTGTCATGTTTGAATTCACAAAATTATCACATATTCAATTATATTCATATTGAATACCTATTTTGGTAAATAAGAGATTTTCCTAGTAAAGGGTTAAAAATCCAGAAGGGTACACCTCTAGGGCTATTCTCAGCTCTATCTTCACTTGATAAATCTAACCTTTTTTTAGGTCTAAGAAAACTTATTTAGAATACACATATAACTATGTATGGTCTCTATATACACATATGTGTGTGTATTTATGCATTGTGTGGATATGTATATTGTGTATATGTGTGTATTCCATATACATATATATATACACATATATAGGTTAGCACTTAAAATATATATGTTATATATAAAGGTTAGAGTATATTATATATTGTTAGAGTATATATGGGGGTGTATATACATATATATAGCTTATGTTTATATAAAAAAAGAGTATATATCTTGTACACTTTTTAGGAAGTTATTCAAATTACTCCCATGACCTCAGTTTGCCTAAGTTCCCTTCAATAGACTTAGGCTTTAGTTATTGATGCATACTAGATTCAGGAGTGGGGTGGTGGAGAGACAGAGAAATTAGGATAAGACTAGTTCGTTTTATCTCAATATTTAAATGAAGCTTTTCAGGAGATTAATAAAAAATATGTTATTAGGAAGCCAAGAGTTCAAGTCCTAACTCTGACTATATAATCCTCATTGGTCGCTTGACCTGACCAGCCAGTCCATGAAACTCTCTAATACTATGAATTGCAGAATCATCGGTACAGAGAATTCAGAGAATGCCAACACTGATTCTTTAGGCAAGAGACCATAATATATAAAGGCTGAATCTGGAGCCCAAGGACCTGTGTTTGAATCTTGGTTTTGCTGCTACTACTACTACTTCCTGAGATCTGCTCATCTACAACATGAAGGAATTACCAGATGACTTACCTCTAAGGCACCTTCCAGCTCTAAATCTATGACCCAAGGACTTCAGGCTTTAAAACTTAAAAAGAGCTCTTCTTGCAACAGCCCTGTGAACTAAACAATGAAAATATTACTGCTGGGGCAGCCAGGTGGTTCGGTGCATAGAGAGTCAGGTCTGGAGTTCAAATCTGGTCTTAAATACTTCATAGCTATGTGACTCTAGGCAAGTCACTTAACCCTCATTGCCTAGCACTATAGCTCTTCTGCTTTGGAACCAATATTTAATATTGAGTCTAAACCAGAAGATAAGGTGTGGGTTTTTTTTTTAATTTTCTTTCCCACATTTCCCAGATGAGAAAGCTAAGATTTAAAGAGGTGATGGGACTTTCCCACAATATTAAGGCAATCATTAAAACTCCCATTTCCTAACTCCACCTACAGTGCTTTTTCCATCCAGGTCTTTTGAATCCAAGGCTAGTCCTCTTTCCACCACATGCTATTTTGTGTTGTACTGTACCATGCTGCCTCCAACATCTTCCCTTCAAAAATACCTGTGGGTTTGCAAGAAGGTGACCTTTCATCACTCCCCAGGGAGAAGAAATAAAAGAGACTTGACTCACCAAATATTGGCATGAGAACCATTACACAGGCTGTCAGCAGATAGATAGAATAGATAGCATGGGAAAGAAGGGAAATGGAAGTTGGCACACAGAGAGAACTTAAACTGCCTGGCATTTCGATATGCTACACGTAGCCCCCTGAAGTTACATATATTTATGAGAGAAGCAAAGCTCTCAAGCAAACTATTAATACTTCTTTTGTGTGTTTGTTGTCCTTTGAATTTGATTCTTCTTGTCATGGAAGCCAGTCATACCAGTTATACAGAGTAGAATCCTGTCCTAATAGCATTCATTGTTTCATAGATTCAGATATACTTCAAGTCAAACTATATACTCTGAAACATAATGAATATAGAACCAACCAAAACCCATTAAACAATAGTTAACCTATAAACAAAGTGTTAATACTGCAGTCTAATACCAGCACTGGAAAGAGAATTAATTTTATTTCTGACAATGCTGAGTTACTTTTTGGTCCAAGTGTGTAATATGGGCATGCATTTCTGACTATACGAAAGCATCACAATACTATACTACACTCTGATATATTCACATAGATAGAAAAGTTAACTTACCCAGTCAAGCAGATACTCCGGAGTTTTCCAGATCTCCAGAGGGTTGGGTTTGTTTTTGTTTTGCTTTGTTTTGTTTTTTTTTTTTGGTATCACTTGTGGAATTTTCAAAAATAATGCAAACATCTCACTGCTAGAAGTTACAATTACAGGAAACCTTGCAAAGAACTCAAGCAGGAAGAGACATTAGTAAGAACTTCCGCATCATCATAAAGGTGTAATGACACCTAGCTGATTGAAGTGTAATGACTGTTACCCAAAAATCATCCTAAAGAATCAGAGGTAAGGCTTTTAATGTTTGACATTGTTTGAAAAGCATCACTGACCAAATTGTGTCCCTGTGCCTTCTGTATCATACTCATTTAGAAATATGACTAGAAATTAACTCATTAAGAAAACATTATCCACTTGAGGATGAAAACCAAGGCCAAGAGGAATCATACATGGTGAAAAGTTGAACCTATACATTAAAATAGGACCTAAGGAGAAACTCTTCTTATTTGCCAGCAATAGTCACATCTGGAAAAAAACAAAAGGATTATTTTCGGCCAAGCAAAGTTTCCTCCTGTAAGAATACATTGCTATTTTATCATTATTCTTCATTGTTTTCTTAATAAGGAATGACTGTAGCTTGGTTATTGTTCATTTGTTTGGGTGTGGTTTCAAAATTCCGAATACCCATTTTGGTTTCAATGGCTCAATTTCTGAATATGTTATTGAAAATGTGGGCAGTGTCCATGTTTTGGCCTGGCTCAGTTCTTTCACAAATGAAGATGGAGGAGGTCTCTTGTTAGTGACTACTCATGCTATACTAGTAAAGTACAATACATTCTTAAGTGATCTTCACAACCACTTTAAAGTCAATCATTCCGGCTGCTTCTTTAGTTACTTTTCTCAATTGATGCAAAGTTTTTCATGTAATGGTTTTAATTCAGTAATATTAAAATTCATAGCTTTAAAAGGAGGCATATCATTTCCAAATATAAACTCAAGAATTTGTAGACACTGCAACACATTAACTTGTCGGTTTTAAGGAAACATTACTTTACTGGCCCATTTAGCTGCCTTGTACATAAACCATTCATCCATTCTCCATTTAGAAAAAGGTTTTTAACTCAACAAATAGACTTTTCATTGCACACCTTGAATGGAAGAATATATATGTATGTAGACACACATATTTTGTGGTTTTAACTTTAAAATGGGTGTGCATCCAACTAAATTGTAGTAAGAATTTTAGAATGTAACACTTGAAATTTTGCTTTTAAAAATCATTATGTTTAATTCTTGGAAGAAAAAAAAAAGTCCTCTCTTTACCTACCTCATCTCAATCTCATATTATTTTAAAGAAAGGAAACTTCATTCCATATTCTAGAAAAGTATATTGGTAGGGTAAGGTTTAACAGAGCCAGAGAGAATGTGCAAGGAGTGAGAAAGTGAATTGATGGATGGATGGTTAAATGAATATAAATGAACTGACACCTTTACAGGAAAATAACATTTCTTTTCTTTTTTTATTCTATAGATCAGTGGGTTTTGTATCTGTAATTCTTTCATATCAGCAAAGAGGAAATAAACTCTCATGTAAATCATTTTCCCCCCATCTGGAAGCATATTAAAACCATGCAGTTTTTTTCTTTTAAGCAGAGTCTTTTTTCCCTATTTGCTTATCAGTTCATCCACCATTACATTTTAAATGAAATTGCAAGACCCTCCTCCCTCCCCCAAATTCCAGCCTGATGTAGAAAAGTGGGAAGCAGACTTTTCCTGCTTTAGAATAGTGACCTAGATTCAATTACAGATAGACCCAGAAGAGAGAAATGACACCTCACAATTTTCTTAGAGGTCTTGAAAAATTAGAAATCCCAAAACAATACCTAATAGAAAAGGATCTGTTTATTTTTCCATCCTTCTGCCTTACCCTTTCTCTCCCTAAATTACATTTCTTTGGCCTATTTAATTGTTCCAGATATAACATCACAATAGCTTTCCCAAGGGATTTTTGGAATCATTAAAAAAACCTCAATTTTCCAAGAAATTTCTTTCAGAGTTTTAGTTTTTGTGAGAAGGTATGTATCTTTCTTGTTATATACACAGCCTAGATGAAACCAGTAGTCTAAATACAGACAATATAAAATGTAAGTGAAAAAAAACAACAAAACCCACATCTTTCATAGTGTCACAGCAAAAAATAATATATCAAACTAATTACATTATAAAAGCACCTATTACAATTATGATGTGGTCAAATAAAGCATTGAACAGGCAAGTATATTTTACTATGTTTTCCCAATTACTCTGAAATATTTAATCAAAAGAAATGGGAAGAGGGGAGAATCCTCTGATACTTGCCTATTGACTTTTATCACTAAATTAAGCATATAAATGACCTGAAAGGATGGCTTGCTGTATTAAATTAAAAAGAAGAAGAAGACAATTATTCTCTCTTCTTTTCCCCTCCCTTTCTGATCTCAGCCTGAAAGGAGTCTCAGCGAGATAAGAAAGATGGGATTCAGTTCTGGTGCAGCTCTACCGGCTGTCCTGCTTATATGAAATCAACTAGGAAACACTAGCAGTCAACTGCCTTCTGTGTACCATTTCCATTTTGTTGCTTAGCTGACCAACCTCCCTCAAACTCCAACTCCCTTTCCCTCCTCTCCAACATCCCAAATCAGAGCTTTGATGTTTGGGACGTTTCTGAACCCTATAAGTGAGAGAGAGGCAGGATGCAACCCAGGCTGGTACGAATATATTTAACCCTTTCTGATAACCTCGGAAAGAGTCCAGCGTACAAAGAAGGCACAGATGGTCTTGCGTTTCGGTGACTCTTCGGAATCATAAAGCGTTGACTTCTTGCTAGATCCAACTGGAGAATCGTACATAATGCAAGCTATAGCTGTTTCAACTTTATCCGGAGGCATAGGAGTAGGGCAAAAGGGAAATACAACACAGGCTCTGGGCGATTTTTATGTTGTAAGGGGCTTCTGGGTGGGTGCTTATGTGGACTCCCAGCGGGAATTGGATCAGGGTAATTCGTAGTCCTCTCTACCGAGTGCAGGAGTGGGGAGTGTGAATGCCCCTCCCTTATTGGAGAAAAAAAGTCTCTACTCTGCTGGTGGCTAGTAAAGAAGTCAGTTAAGGACCCGAATACAGGAACTGGTGGTTCTATTTCAAAGTGAAAATCTCCAAGCTTTGGGAACCGATATTCAAAAAATATATATAATCTTCATATGCAGTTCAATGGAGGATCCTTATAATTTACAGCACCAGATAAGGATAGAGGATGTAATAAAAAAAAAAAATTCTGAAGCAATCCTCCACCCCCTCTACTAGTATCTCCCCCCCCCCCCCACCTCAACCTCCTATATTGAATTGCACCTTGGGCAACGGTGCAGAATCCAGAATCTTAACTTCTCTCAACATATGTTTCTAGTAGATAAGTAAACAATCTGGACGTGAAATGAAAATTTTAATTAATGCAGTAATGCTATTACACCTCAAGTGTGCAAATCCCATTGACTTGCCCTGCGACAACTGGGGGGGGGGGGGAGGGAGGGAAAAAGCGGACAAGCAACCACCACAAATTCTAATCTGCGCTTGCTTTTCACCCAGTCCCAATTGTTTTCATAGTTTGCTTCCTTTGAATTAATCTCATCTTATATTTCAATAATTACCAGCTACTCATCTCCCCTTTCTCATACACTCAAAGGCTGACTCCCTCTTCTTTCCTCCCCCTTTTCCTTCTCTCTCTGTTTTCCTTTTATTGAAAAAAAAAAAGTATCTTTTTTTTAGGTTGACATCGACCTGTATTAATTCCTTAGTGTTTTTTTTTTTTTGTCAATGTACAAATATGAGAGTTGTTGGAATGCGATAGCTTGAAATGCAGCGCGTTATTTCTTGTTTAGCCTTTCAGATGTGGTATGTTCAGCAATAGCGAAGTATGTGGTTATTTGCCCTAATAAAAATATTTTCGAACAGGCTTAAATTCTTTCATGCTTCCCAGCTTAACCAGGAGTGACAGCAGGGGAATGATGGTAAATCAAAATTAAGAACCGAAAGGGAGGGGAGTTAGGGGGCTGGGGGGGGGGGGGGGTGAGGGAGAGAATTGAGATACAGATAGAATAGGGAAGTTTTAAAGCAATTTTCCCCCCTGTATCGGACTCACAAAGATTGCACTTCCAGTTGTTTCAGCAGAGACGTCTAACTTACTCGGGAGCTAGAGTCCGTTTTCAGACTCTCTTCTATTCTTTTAGAGTATTTTATTGTTTGCTTTCTTCCGGAACTTTTACTTTTCCCCAGTGTTTACCTCTTCCTCCTCGGCTTTCCGCTCCCACAATTTTTGTCTATCTTTCTTTCTGTCTCTCCCCCCACCCCACCCCCGGGTGTATTTATCTCACCAGTTCATAAATTGGGTTCATCTCCAGTCTTTTCTTCTCGTGCGACTCTAACTCTTCTAAACAAACACAGGGTCTATAAAACCAATCGCCACACCCTTTTCTTATCTCCCACACCCACCTCCGACCCAATCCCCAGTTTGGATCTTTAATAGTACCCTCCCTTCCCCATTGGCTATTTCCAGTTAGAAGAGGAGTTTGTCCAAGACTTCTTTTCTCATCTCCTGGATGTGAAAGATTCTGAATTGACATTAATTTGTCTGCCACCCAGACCCCACCTCTGAAGGTTCACTAGAGTCAATTCCACTCCGCTTTAAGAAGGGAAGATAAAACAAAAAAAAAAAACCTCTCCATTTTCTTGCTGCCTCCAGCTATGTGCATCATTTTACACTTCTAACTTTCTAATTTACCCTAGATACAGCTCCTTTGCTTTGTTGTCTTGAAAGGAAAGTAAAGAACGGAGTTGGAGCAAGGATGGGAGGAGAAGGAGGAGGAGTAGAACACAGCGCCAGGTGAAAAGAGACCAGGAGAAGCCACTATGATGAAGGTAAGAAAGATGACAGTCCAAATGGAGGCAAGACTGTCTCTTTCTGGAACCGGGAAAAGTTCTGAAAAAGTCTCTTCTGGAAGCTCGATCAGTTGTTAGCGGAGAGTTCCAGATGTCTTTCGCTAGGCTACCTGTCATCTCTTACAGAGGCTGCAAAGGGAAGGAAAGTGGAGGAGAGGTGAAAGTGGCTGGGAGATTTCCTCTTTCATTCACTCTTTTATCTTGATTGCTCCCGGATCTACTTACCTGCCCCACGGGAATACTAGACCTTTGAAGTGGTATCTACTAACCAACCAGGTTGCCATATTGGGCAATAGCAACTCCAGAGTGGAACTCACAGTCTACAGGAGGCTGGCTCCACGCTTCGAAGGAACAGCTGATTTAGGGATTTTCTCCTAGTTTTCTTTTCTTTTCTTTTCTTTTTTTTAATTCAATATTTTGAAGACGGAGAGAAGGTTGTTTCTGACCACAAACTGTTTTGGAGTTGGCGATTTATTTGCTTATTTTCCCAAATGAACACCTAAGGACAGTGGAAAGATGAAACAAACCCCAGGAAAACCATATAGCTATTTACTTGAAGCCCCAAAAGACTATGGCCCAATTTCAGGAAGAAAGCCCTCAATATATGTGTTTTTCTCTTGGCGGAGCTGAACCCTGATTAGCAGTAACAAATGGATAATGAGGGGAAAGCTATTTATAACTTCGGAAACATTTAAATAAGGTCTTGAATAAACCTGATAGAATTGATGTCACATATTCTTTTTCAAGACTTGCTCTCCCTTTCACTCTCCCTTTTCCATCTCTCTCTCCCAGAACAAATAGTGAGATCAAAATTCTTTACTCTTATGAATTACTTGATATTCACATTCAAATTAGTAAAAATTCTTTCACCAAAGGAACGAGAATGACTAGGCTGAAAAGTGAACTCTGAAGGGAAGAGAATAACAATATTTTCCTGATTCCATTTAGCTGCTGGCTAAAAGGAGAAAGAACGATTTCACTGCTGCACCAAAGAAAAATTTCTGCTGCCAATGAATTACTTCTTCAGTAGCCTTACACAAGTTGTCAAAGAAGAAAGAGGAGTAGGGATCCACAATCCCCACAGTGAGAAACTGGAATAAAGAATGATATCTAAAGTGACGTTATTTGAGGAGAAGGGAGATATTTCCTTCATCAGGCCTGAAATACTTTCTTTCATCGCAACTTCAACAATTACTGTTTCATTTGTGTTCAATGGCTATCTCTCGTAAAATGAAAATTACGCTGTGGTTAAGTCACATCTAGTCACTCACCCTTTAGTGTGAATTATTCTAAACGTATGGTTTGACTCCCTCAAGAAAACAAACATCAAGGACACTGATCTAATGAGAGTTTCGATGAGAGGGACTGGACTAGTCGCAAGAAAAATTCTTGAAATGTGGGGAGGAAAAAAGGGAAAGCAGTTCGGAATGAAGAGGTACAAAGTTACCGAGGACAACTTGAAGGCCTTGGGCTACTGGGAGTGGAGGGGCAGGACCGAGGAGATGGGGGGGAGGGGGCGAGGGGAAGGGGCGGAGCGCCAAAGTTCAAAGTTCGGCCACTTCTTGATTTTCCCCTGGCATCTAAGAATAATACAAACAGAAACTCCCCTCCCGCCTCTTCTCCACTTTCCAAGTTCCGAGGAACTGACCTGGGGGTAAAGAGAAAGGAAAGTCTCTTCATTCAACTTCACTGCACTCTTTTCCTTCTAGCAAGAAGAGAAAGAGCATAGGACCTCTCGACTTTTCTATTTTAAAGCTACTTTAAGCTAAAAAGAGGATGCTCAAAATCTTTTGTTCTACAGGAATGACCCAAAATCTTAGTCGGCAAATCAGAATCATTTCCTGCTAGCCTTCTGCTTAGTCTCGCTGCTGGGGAAGGGATGGAGACTTCAATGAACATCGCCTGGGCACGCGCAAGTGCTCAAGCAAACCCACAACCCACAAGTTGCTACTTTCTTGTGGATGAAAGCTAATAGGTCGAAGGCAACTCTTTTCTGCAACATGGTCTCTGAAAGCGGCAGATTCCAGACTGCAGGCGGGGTTGTTGGTTATCCCTACAGGCATTGTTTAATGATTTTATTGAAAAGAAGAGACAGTTGTGAGAAAACAGGTTTGACAAGGAGCGGCGTTTTCCCCCATCTCGAGGGAATTTCTTTTTTGTCTGTTTCTGACATCAAAGTCAGTAATCGGTTCATTTCAATGTCATGATGATTATTTAATGTATTTATCTGTGCTGAGTAACTTGCTCCGCACACTGGAGGGAGGGCGGGCAGGCGGGGGACTCTTCCAGGGAAAGCAAAGACTGAAATGCCTTAAAAGGTACATGCAGCTATAGTAAGAACAGGTTAAAGGCAATTGTTGTAAGTAAACGCTGTAGAAAGGAAGAAAAGGAGGAAGGGGGGTGGGAATAGAAAAGAAAAAGATTTGGATAAACTCTCAGTATCTCAGGGTTGTTGAGCACCCAGCTCTCCATACAGAATATTACTGGCTATTGGTCTCAGCATTAAAAAAAAAAAAAATGTTTTTCTCAGCACTCTCTTCACACCAACTCAACTTTGATGCTATTTTGATCAAAGTATCCGCCAGTGGAATGAAAAGAGTTTCGAGATCCTCGGAGTTTTTTTCTGTTGCGCTTCGAGTCAGACTAAGATGCTTGTCCTCCAGTCTCAAGACGATTCTATAGATCCACTGATCAGATATTAACCACTGGGCCATGGGATCTTCCCCTGAAAGACTCCCATCTTTCCAGCCTAGGGCACTCAACTCCCTTGAGGCTGATACCTCCGGGGAAACACGGTCCTTTAGTTACCATTGGATACCTGATACACACTTTCTCCTGAACCCCAGTCCTCCTCTCCAGCAGGGTCTTCTCTGAGACTGTTTCTCAACTGAGCTCTTCCTGAACACCGACCCCTGTAAACCTAATCTAGGGAGATGTTAAGGGACACTGAGCTATGCAGAAGATCAGAGAGGCTGACAGCTACTGTCAGTTGGGGTTAAATCAGAGACCACACTACTTCACATCAAGTTCCCACTTGCAGGCTTACCTCCATTTCCGTATTAGGGGAGGAAGAGACTTTCTCAGAGTGTCCCAAGTCACCCTCCCTGATTGCAGCCTCAGTCAAGCCAGTCCCTAATTGTCTTGATTTGTAAGAGGGTTTTTGTGATGCTAAATAAGCGTGGTTCAGCCATTCTACCATCCCTTTTCATGCCTCCTCCCCTTACTCGGCCCTTTGTTTACCCTAGCCTGATCTCTCTTTTATTTATCTATCTATTATTTATACGCTTCCCCTCCTATTCAGGCCCCCGTGTATGTTAATTGTGTTATACCATTTAATCCTAACATTGGTCTCAAAAGAGCACTTAATGAGAAAAGCATATCCAACACGGATCACTCTGCTATTCAGCTCAGCCAGATGGACAACTGCTAACTTTTTTTTTTTTAATGAAAATCCCCTTTTAACAAAGGGGTTCCGATGAATAGGCTTCAAATAGTACCTCAAACATTGCTAATTGTTTTTAGGACAATATGCTAATCCACTAGTTTCGACTTCAAATTCTGTTTATAATTTCTCCTTCTCCAATCCACCTCCAGATACCTACCCCCATGGAAACATGCACATAACATAACAACAACACAAAGAAAAAATCTAAACAAGAACCCCCACCCCCATGACCAAACATACACACATACACACGCTTTCTTCCTTCTCTCCAGGCTTTCCTAGATTAAATGCAATGCAAAAGACATACATTCTGGTGGGGGGTGGAGGGGTGGGATTGATAATGTTGCTACAGTTATGAGTGATGAAAAAGGCTAAGGAGTGTGTGTGGAGCAAAAGGAGATTCAGGTTCCTGTTTAAGTAGAGAGGATGGTAGGGGTGTGGAATCATCCTCCTTTCCTTTAAATTTTTCCAGAAAACAGTCACCTTGGGGTAAGGACCCAAGGGGAAATAAAAGAAGCATTTGCGCAGAAACTGCTTCAATCTCTCTTTCTCTTTCTCCCCCCTCCTCCCTCCCTCTATGCCGTCCTTCCTTCCTTCCTTCCTTCCTTCCTTCCTTCCTTCTTTTGCTTTTTTTACTCAAGAACTTCTTAGGTTGTTTGACTCCCTAAAGGGCATGCCTCATGATTCTGTAAAGATGGTATTAGGCCATTGGTGGGGTCCATCAGACTCTTTGCTCAGATGCTCAATTCCAAGGAAGAATTCCTGGAAAATTCCAAGAAAATTCCAAGGAAGAAGAGCCATGGTGAAATTTTTAAACGGTACAGAAAGTTCTTTAATCCTTTTCTTTTGCCAAGCACATAAAACTTAAATCCCACCGACACTGAAAAGATGCCAGGAATATTTTCCCCCCAGAAATGTGTTTTTCTTCTACTTTCCCCAGTGATTTATTGTAGCAACCAAGTCTTGACTTTGACTTTAAAAATATATATATATATATATATACACACACACCCCTTGATCAAAGATTTAGAACCACTCTTAGGTAAAACCCATCCCCAGATGTAGACAGGGAAGAGCAGAGATCTTTCTCTACCATGACCATGAAAGAGAAGACAATTCCAAATGTATAGGGAGTCCCTATAAGAAAGAAAAACAAAACAAAACAAAAACAATAATAATGATGTTTGATTGATACCTGCTACCTTTCTTTCCACTGAGTATATAAACATGCAATTATACTTTCCATATATGGACATATACATAGAGAGATAGATCTAAGATGCTAGCATAGCCCTGAGCATCCCTCATTCTAAATCTACTTGTCTCTAAATTTTAGACTCTAAGATTGTGAAGGAGACAAGGAGGGTCTGGGCAAACACTACATCTCAGACTGTATGAACACCACAGGTTACTTTTTGAGGACAGATTGTCTTTATTCAAAACGTCTTTGTTCAACAAATGAACAGAGTAAAGAGGTAAAATCCTTCTGGGTACATTTTCTTTTCCAAGACATCGTCAAAAACATATTTCAATGACCACTTAGGATTTTTTTTTTTTTTTTTGCTTTTAAAAAATTTTTTATGATTCTACATCCTGACTTCATAACCCAACGTTCTGTCTAAAGTAAACTTAGGTCTAGCTGCACTGGTTCACACAAATTTAAAGACTATGTGGGTTCTTTTAATTTTCATTTAAAGAAGCAAACAGTATCATATCATGGTTTGAAATAGAAATACTTCCTTCTTGTGTAGTTTTAAACTTTTAAGCCGTTTAAAATTCTGACATGGAAAGCAAATGGCGCCTAGTCCTGTCTGATGGCAAACACAGCTATGACACGGCTAATTTCTGTCTTCAGTGTGCAAAAGAAAAAAAAATATATGTATATTTCTATATATATAATACCAGGGCCTGGAAGATTAAAGTCCAAAGCACATCCGAGAATATAGAAGAGAACATAAATAAAAGCAAAATTGCCTATTCTTTTGTCCAAAGGGGGTCCAGTCAAAGGTTTGTTTTTGTTTGTTTGGGGGTGGGGATGCGTGGTTGTCAAAACACTTTCAAGTTTCTGGCACCTGTCTGAGCCTTGAATCTTGGGAGGACTACCTCCCCCCTTCCCCTTCCTCCTTTCACACTCAGGTGAAGAAAGAAAAAGTTGTAAGGGGGGGGCCGGCTGGGGTTTGGATCCGCCAAATTTCTGTAGTTACAGAGGAGTCCTCGCCCTTGGAACAGAGTGGCAGCGGGCTCCAGTGGCTCAGGTGGGCTGGAAGGGCAAGGGGGCATAGGGCGGATAATACATGCAACCCCCAGCCACCCCATCCCTGCCCCCCGAATCCCAAAGTGGTCCGACTGCTTTCGGCAGGGATAGGTCCGGGGAGGGGAGCCAAGATGGGAGCAGGGTGGGGATCGAGGGGGTTACATGGCCGTCGCGTGGGCTGAAGAATAAGGGTCTATTCCAGTCTTGGTCATGCCAGGAAAGAGGATGTAGGCAACAGGGGGCTGCAAACTGGACGCCGACCAGGCAGTACAGTTACAGGGCACCACATAGCCCGGGTTGGTAGGGGACGGGTGGGTATGGGTGTGCTGGCTGGGGCAGCTGAGACTGCCAAAAGCCCCATTTTGGTAACCCAAGGTGGACGCGTACGGCAGCGTGCTGGTCGCCAAGGTGTGAGGGACCTCAGTCATCTTCTGGATGGCGCTGGAACTAAACTGACTGGGGTCCAGGAGGGAGTAAGGTGCCGAGGTGGGGGGCAGGAACGCCCTGGCTTTCTCGGGAGAGCCGAGGAGACTGTCCGTGGTCCCCACGGGCAGGCCGGCTGCTTTGAGGGGATCAGTTTCTCCGAGGTAAGGTAAAGGGAAGACGTACCTGTCCTTCTTGAGCAGGTTCTTGGGCTTACGTCGCGGCCGATACTTGTAGTCCGGGTGTTCCTTCATATGCTGAGCGCGAAGCCTCTTGGCCTCATCAATGTAGGGGCGCTTCTCTGCTTCTGAGAGCAGTTTCCATTCGGCCCCTAGACGTTTACTGATCTCCGAGTTGTGCATCTTAGGGTTCTCCTGGGCCATCTTCCGTCTTTGGCCCCGGGACCATACCATGAAAGCATTCATGGGTCTCTTGATATGGTCGGTGGGCTTAGACATGGTCCCGTAGGCTGGGGAAAAGGGGAAATAGGAGTTTCTTGAGTGATCAGAAATAGTCTCTCAGTCTTTCTCTTCTCTCTCCCTCTTCCTCTCTCTCCTTTCTCCTAACTCCCTCTTGCCTTCTTGAATCCAGGGAGGGGGAGGGGGGTCAAAGGAAGCCCCCCAAAATACTCCCCCTAAATGCTCAGCTAATCATACCAGTTCTTCAGCAAATCCAGTCCTTTCAGAAGCTTCCTTCTCTGGGGGGGAGTAGGGATGAGGGGCCGGGTGGGGGGGTGGAAGAGGGAGGAGAATGTAAACAGAGCGTGAAGAGAGGGGTGAGGGGAAAAAAAGCAAAAAGATCCAGAAGTATTTGAGGTCTCAGTGATTAAGCTTTCAAGTATTTGTATATGTGAGCCTGAGGAAGCTCCCCTTCTCTCTCTTTTCTTTCTTTCTTTCTTTCTTTTTTTTCTTTTCTTTTCTTTTCCTGGAGATGTCTAGCCTTGCAAAGCACCTGGCTGAGAATGAGGGAAGTCTGATGAATATGAGCCAAAAGCGGTGAAGTTCAAAGGCGAGGTTGCTTGGGACTGCACGCAATCTGACATAATCGTGGGGCGTTGACTCCCTAACCTGAACGCCCAATCAGCATGAGAGAGGCAGAGAGAGAATACCTTAAAAGAAAGAAAATAGGAGAAAAGCGAGAGGCAGAGGGAGGGAGGGATGGAGGGAGGGAGGGAGAGGAATGAGGATGGGGGACAGACAGAGAGAGAAAGAGAGAGAGAGAGAGAGAGAGAGAGAGAGAGAGAGAGAGAGAGAGAGAGACAGAGAGACAGAGAGAGAGAATTAAGTAGAGAGGATTAAAGGGAGGACTTGTTAGACATTGCACTATTTCGCTATTAACAGCAAATAAAACTCTTCACGCCTTCTTGCTTTATTTCCAGAGTGTAGGGAATAAATACTACTTAAAACACAAAGAATAGGAGGATGGGAGAGAGAAAAAGAGCGGGAGGGGGGTGGCGGGTGGGGGGGAGCAGCAGGAGGTTGATGTATGCTTATAAATTGGTAAGCATCTCAAATTTAAAAAAGAGTACTGCATTCCTCTCTCCTCCCCCCACAACACATACACACACGCATACACACACACACACACACACACACACACCTGTCAACGACCCCTTCTAAGTTAAAATGTGGGTAAGATTTGAAATTAACTTTTTGTAACTGCTACTCAATCTTAACCCTCCAGTTCCCTTCTCCAGCCCCAATTCCTCACTCTTCTCTCCTCACTCCTTTCGCCTCTCTGTGCCACCTCCAACCCCCAGCGGAAGAGCTGAGTAGGAACCTAGCAGCCGAAAAAGTGGCCCATATCACAGAGCCGGGGGCATAGGAGATTTCGTTTCCACATAGACACCTGGTGGGCCATCAGAAGCCATAATAAGTGTGTAAAGCTTAAAAAAAAAAAAAAAAAAAAAAAAAAAAAAGCAAGCCCCGAAGCTATAACTATTTGCTAAAGATGAAAACAATCTGTTATTAGCTGAGAGAAGATTTGACTTTACAATACTAGTTTTCACCAGCTTGAGTTAAAAAAAAAAAAGCTGGTTTCCCCTCTGCACCCCTTCTAAATTGGAAAAGAATAACGAAACCCAACACTACCCTTTGATTAATTTGATGGGGTTTAAGCCAGCAACGGAGAGCCTTTTACCTTCATAATCTTTCCTGAGCAATGGTACTTTGTACTTGGCTTTTATGCCACACAACCCTTCATAAGGTTGCGCTCCTACTGTCAGACGTCTTTGAACCAAAGGGTGACTGTTATTATTATTATTTTTTCAATAGATGGTAATTCTCTGGGTAAAAAGCACTAAATAACCCCGAAGAATCAACCTGCCCGCCTGTTTCCTTTGAATAATTGCCTGCCTAATGTGAAATGCCCTTGGGGAAAATATTTATTAAATGGAAACAATTGTCTTGAGTCCGGTGGGACCTCAGTTGGTTAAGGGTTTACTGGCTTTTTGCACCAGGCTGCTTAAAAAGAGATTGGTCCACCCGCTTCACATACCTTGGAAGGTTTTTCTTTTTACATTAAAAAACGCATTTAGGGCAACAACTTATAGGGGACAACTTTGCATTTCCTCTTTTGCCACCAGAAAACCCCTATTCGGAAATTGTCCCGACTTTGAATTAGTAAGGAACGGTCAGTCTCTCAGAAGATGAGACAGTTACACGGATAGAAAGAGTGGGTGAGGGATTTCTGTGAGTTTGATGTGTGCTGTAGCAAAATATGAAATCTCAGAAGTGAATAGGGAAGCCTTAAAGACTGTGCAGTGTAGATAAGATGCCCATTTTTGGCTCTATTAGGTAAGGTCTATTTATTTCCCAGGCGCTCTAACCCAGAGAAGGACATTTTTTGCTCTCGATTCTCTACATGCCCACACCTATGCATTTTCTGCTATGCATACACATATACGCCTAGGGAGCAGATGTACAGCCTTTGTATTCCTCTTCGCCCACATTATTTCCCCAGATGCCTTAGCTTCCTTTCGCCATCCTTTGCATTTCTGTGCAATAAGTTCGTTCATTTGGCGTCAGGGTAAAAGGGGAAAGGAGAAATGATTTAAGGTCCATTCACCTGTATAGCTTTCAAAGTGCTTCAGGCACCACCTGCTACTTATGTTGTACTCACGCACTTGGAGGGATGTGAACAGATTATCTGTTATACACAGATATGGTCGGTGAGCTCATTATTCTAGGTGTAACTGGCAAGCTTTAATAAAGGGCAGTGATCCCGCAAATATTGGGAAGAAACAGATTAGTCTTTAATATTGCTAAAAAAAAAATGCTCATCTAGATTAATTCACACTCGGCAAGAACGGGAGCATTGTGCCACTAAACATTTGCAGCCCTTGATATATAATCGGAAACTCTTCGGGGGTGTTGATGGAGATCAATGCTACAAAACCTGTCTGTTAGAGCGCACAGCATCCCCACCTACATCTCCCCTCACCTCCACTTCCCCACCCCGCCCCAATCTTAGATTCCAGTGTGCACTGATTTTATAAGGATTCTGGTGAGGAAGGTACCTTCTTTGTGTATTTTATTTTTATTTCTCTCTTTGATGCTTTCGCTGACCCTTCGCAGGAGTGAGCTTTTAAGTTACCTCTGAACTCCACCCCCTTGAGTCTCTGGTGACCTCCATCCTCCCCAAGCTGATAGTTCAGCTTAAGTCTGGTCAAGGAGTTGCAGACACAACCTTTTTGTCACAGATCCTACAAGGAATCAATGATTCCCACACTTTCCAGTGAACTCTTCTACCCCTCCTCCCCCCTTCCGCAGTGGCACTTACCCCTAGCCAGCGTAGGGTGATGTCACAGTCATTCTGTTTGGATTGGGTCCACTTCAGCTACTCTCTGGCAATTAGTTTCAATATCGCAACCAGGGCTGTGCCTGGGAGCGCAGAAGGTCTTGGAGGGAGGAGAATGGGGGCCTAGGGGGGGTGGGGTGGAATATGACCGATAAGATTGATTTACGCCAGATGCAAGACTGATATAACAGCATCCCTATCCGCCGCCGCGCCCCGCCCTCCCTTCACACACACACCCCTCCCCGGGCCCAGCGTAAACTGGCAGTCTTCTTCCTAACAGCGGAGCTCAGTCGCTTCCCTTCGGCAGTTTTCTGGGATTGAGTGGGGGGGAGGGGAGGGAGGAGGGGACGGGGATGGGGGGAAGACAAGGGAAGAGGGAAGGAGAGAAATCCTGAGGGAAGGCTGCTGCAACTTTCTAGGTCGCCTTTCCAGCCAGTGCGAAGGTGGTCCTGAACGCTAGGAAGAGGAGTCTTTTACCCAAAGTGAAGCCTTCTCCGTTTAGAACCTGTTTCTCTTAGCACTGCTACTTCCACTCTTCTCTCTTGTCCACCCCATATCCAAGCTTGCACTCTTCCTCTCTCTTCTAGCCCCATAATGCACCCAACTTTTCCATCTGTGCTCCTGTTTCCCCGTTGATGTTTTCTGGGATTGGCAAAGTTACCGAGGAGTAGGGAACACTTCTCCAGTCCTAGTAAGTTTGGAGAACAGGTCCCTTTCGCCACATTTATACTAGCGACAGGTAAACACTGCTCCTCCCTCCCCCCCTCTCTTCCCCCCCCCCCCCAACATAACTCCTTGTGTACTCAATTCTCAAAGGTGTCTGGGGGAAACTGTCTCGGAGTGCTTGAGCTCCATTCGGAAAGTCAGTGCAAATTGTCCAATCCCACCAGACTTTGCTCAGGACCAAAGTCTACTTTGCCTCAGTTGATCCAAACCAAATTAGAACTGGGTCACGGAAAAGTCTTGAAATTGAGTTCTAGACCCATTTCTGCTATATACTAGCGGAGCGATCTTGGGTGAACTTAAATAATCTTTAGCGAGCTCAGTTCCTTCACAAATGAAATGGGGATAATAATGTTGTGAAGACCATATGTGTTCATGAATCTGAAAGTTTTCATCGGTAACAGCCATCAGCGTGATCTTTGTCATCATTACGCCTGCCAGTAAATCTTGAACGTCTTGTTCTGGCCATTAGCTCTTTCCAATAACAGGACTCATTTATCTTCTTTCTCCCCACTCTCTTTTCTTGGCACCCCTTTTCTATCCCCCTCCTTTTCCTCCTCTCCTAGGTTGCTCCAAATTTACTTATTCAAAGGTCTCCGCAACCCCCCTGCCCCCAAACAGATTTCCCAATCCTCATATATTTAAATTAAAATAAATTTATTTTCACAATAATTTTCAAGCACTGCAATGTTTCTGCGTGGGGCAAGAGCGACATGTAGAATACAGACTTAGAAGCCAATAAGCAAGGAGCCAGTGAAGTGATTTGTTCGTCCCGTTTCTACCCCACCACAGGCGGAAACACTAGCTCCCTGGCTTCTCTAGCAGTCAGAGCTTCGCTACACTTTCTGGAGAGCTGTTTTCTCCGAGGGCCAAAGGCCGAATTCCCGCTCCCTGACATCTTTCTCAGTTGGGAAAGCAATATCTCGGGGACCTCAGGGAATTCGGAGCAGGAAAACAGTCAAGTCCACGAATGGGGGAAAAAAAAGGGGGGGGGGGACCTTAAATAGCGGATACTCGAAGTTCCAAATCTGATATCATGAAGCCACTTTGGGGCTTCCTAAAGCACATTCTTAAAGTGATTGAAAAGGCTCCTCAAGGGAAAGGAAAGGATAGGAAAGATTTCTGAATGGTGGGCAACAAAACACATTCATGCCCTTAGGCCAGAGAATTACAGATTGGAGCAACTCGGACTGTGTTAGGGGCTGTCCTTGCCCTCTGGGTAAAGGAGATACAGTTGGGTAAAGGTACTGAATTTTGGTGCTTTCTCTTGAGATTGAAAAAATTTCGGAGGGTAGGAAGAGCCAGTCATTTCTCTCTCTTTTCCAGTTCCAGAATCAGACACCCAGAAAGAAACCAGTTAAAACTACAGGAAGTGGTAGAGGAGCTGAGACCCCAGGAGCAAGTATTTGGGAAGGGAGAGTAAGAGGCAAAGAGTCTGATCCAATAAATACCAGAAAACTGAGATTGGTGTCCATGATGTTGTGATGACAAGAGAGGGTAAAGGGACATTGACCTCTTGTCCTTCCTCAGGTCTCACATCCCCACCTGTGACTTCAATAATACTTGAGTTTATCAAATCTCTCCAGTGGGAGAGTACAGAAGTGGGGCCTCCAGAAGTCTAGTTGCTCTAGAAAATGCTCTAGTCTCTTTCCTGGAACATGCTATTATCATAGTCATTACCAAAAATTGATAACATTATCAAAAGCACCAGTCCTGATTGGTGTCTATTATTGTACCCTGGCAAAATTAGGGGTGTTATTAGTAATAACAACTTTTTTCTTCATTTATTTATTTATTTGTTTGTTTGATGTAAGCCTTGCCTCCTGTCTTGGAATCAATATTGTGTATTGGTTCCAAGACTGAAGAGTGGTAAGGGCTAGGCAATGGGAGTTCAGTGACTTGCCCAGAGTCACACAGCTAGGAAGTATCTGAGGTCACATTTGAACCCAGAACCTCCCATCTCTGGGCCTGACTCTCAATCCACTGAGCCACCCAGCTGCCCCCAGTAATAACTTTTTAATCAAATAATCCTGAATCTCCCTTTCTAAGTAGAGGGAAAATGCATACCCTTCTGACATTTTTGTATTTTCTCTTTTAGTTATTTAAAGAGAAAACACCCTCAGATCACAGAATCCTAGATTGAGAGCTGGAGAGGACCATAGAGACCATTTTGTTGCATCCTCTCATTTTACAGATGAGGAACTCAGGGCAAAAGAAGTTAAATGATTTGCCCTGGGTCACACAGAAGTGACTGAGACTGGATTTGAACTCAGATATTCCCTTCCCTTTGCTCAGCATTTTGTCAATTTTGCCTCTCAAATATAAAGCTATAAAAATGCTTTCTTTTTTCACTCCATTCACATTCCTACTTGCCTCCAACACTTTTCTTAGTCTACTTGAAGATTTTTTTTCTGTACTTTTTGAGTGGTTTTTAGTGTTCCCCTTGTTATTTTATATATTCTGAAATAATTTAAAAATACTATATGTAGCCAAGATAGCACAACAAAGACCTATGGCATCTATTTTTTTTAAAGTTCATCTCGGGACTTGGACTTTGGAGAGTCCTTCCTCTGAGTCAGGTCAGTGTTGTTTATAGATGGATGGGAAAGGATACTTGGATCCAGTACTTTGTCTTTCTTGAATGACACTTCCGTATTAATCTGCTATCTGTTTACAAGTAAGGATACCTTTTGATACTTCAAATTCCCCTTTACTGTAGTTGCTAGCCTCTTTGGGAAGCAGGAATTCTGTAAGGGGTCAGCAGGACATTGATTTGACACAAGGAGTGGAGAAGCTCAACAACATTTGATTCAGCTAGTCCTCCAGAATTATTTGTCATATGAATCCTCACTAAGTCACTGACATATGTGGGAATGGGAAGGGATAGTCAAGGGACTCAGTTTTGAAACTTCCTAGCTATACCTGAAAGCCAGTGAGCAAACCAAATACAATTGGAGTGATCAGAGGTTTTGTGGTTTTATTGACCAGTGGCCTGCTCTTCGACAAAGGAAAAGGATAACTAGATGCTACCTTAATTGCCCTAGGGTGGTATAAAGAAAAAGTCAATGACCTTGGTGTCAATAGGCCTGTCTTAGAATCCTGTCTCAAACATGAGCTACTTGATGAGTGACCAAGCCATTTAACCTCTTTGAACCCATTTCCTTATATATGCGACCTCTAAGTTTCCAGCTATAATCTATGATCCTTCAATTTTAAAAATTGGTACAATGCTTGTAGTAACTATCTCATAGACTTGTTGTGACATACTCTCTGTGAAAACTTCATGGGACTATGTAAGCATGAGATAGTAACATGTTTCTGGGAATTTCCAAATTCCAAATTCCAGTCTAGAAGACTGAGTTATTCTTTCTATTTTTATCAGTGAAGCATAGAATGGCAAACTTTACCTTATGATAGGGAGCTATGAGAGGGAGTGGTTTAGAAACACCTAGCTTCCAGTAGGTATGTCATGAATGTCAACTTCTGCAAGGACAGATTTTGAGAAAGAATAGCAATGCTGGCTGTTTTAAGTGACTAAACTTTTTAGGCAGAAAAATTCAAGCAGATCCAAAAATAGTGGGATATAAGTTCATTTCATGTAATGGAGTCAAAGAATTGTCCATACAGAATACCTTTTTCTTCAGATGTAGTTTTTGAATGATCATATGCTTCTTTAATTTTCTTTGTGGTAGCTAGAGCATAGGACTTCAAGTCAGGGAAAATAGCATTAGAATTGGTCTTAGGACAATTGCAGTTAAAGCCAAAACAGTTGCAAGTGGAGCCAAGATGGAAGAATAAAGGCAGTATCCAACAGAACTCTATCAAGATTTCGTTCCAAACAACTTTAAAATAACACTTCAAGTCAAATTATGGCACAGTAGAGCCAACAAAAGGTAAGGGTGAAACCTTTTTGCCCAAGACAACTTAAGAGGTCTCTAGGAGAGGTCTGTGACACTGGAATGGGGTCTGGCTTGAACCCAACACTGGGAGTAGTCTCAGAGGCAGCTGTGACTGCTATAATAGCTTTCTGGAGCTCTCAGTCCAAAGATAATAACAGAATAAGGTACTGGTTAGAAAAAGGTTACGGGAGACCTAGATCTGACACTAGGAGCTGGATATGAGCAACTCTATTGCCCATATGTAGTTTTGGGTCACAGTCCCAGGACTAAAAAAGAACACCCTATTGGTTGTAAGATCCCTCCTTGGGCAAAGACCAGAAAATAGACCAGGAGAGCAGTGATTACATCTCTCCCTAAATCTCACCACTATGGAAGCAATGAAAACCCCTAGAACTAGTTTGGAAAACAACAGCATTAAAAAACCAAAAGTTTGGAACAGTTCCTCTTCATCACAAGGTGAGCAGAGTACAACTTGGATATGAGGTTCAAAGTCAATAAATAGGTTGAGAAAAATGAGCAAACAACCCCCCAAAAAGTTGACCATAAATATCTTCTCTGGTATCCTGGAAGAAAAAGACACAAACTCAGTAGAAGATGACAATGTGAAAAGAGCTACAAGTTAAACTTCAACATGAAACAAAGTAAAAAGATGGGAAAAAATAGAAAATGTGATACATCTCTTTGGAAAAACAATTGACCTGAAAAATGTTGAGAGATAATGTAAGCATTACTGGACTACTTTAGAGCCATGATGAAATAAAGCAATAGACACCATCTTTCAAAAAATTGTAAAAGAAAACTACCCTGATATCTCGTAACTAAAGAAACTGAAAGGATCTACTGAAAAAATAAGGCAAGGACAAAATATAGCATGTAGCCAGAAAGAAACAATACAAATATTGTAGAGCCACAGTCTGATCACAGAAGATTTAGCAGTTTTCACATTACGATATCTATAAGGCAAAGGATCTAGGATTACAACAAAGAATAATCTACCCAGCAACACTGAGTGTAATATTTTGGTGGGGGTGAGGGTGGGAATCGTAATTTAATGAAATAGAGGACTTTAAAGCATTCCTGATGAAAAGACTAGAAGTGAATAGAAAATCTGACATTCAAACACAAGACTCAAGAGAAGCATAAAAAAGTTAAATGTGAAAGACAAAACTTAATGAGCTCAATAAGGTTAAATGATTTACATTTCCAATAGGAAGATGATGCATGTGACTTTTAAGGACTTTAATATTATTAGGGCAGTACAAAAAACTCTGCATGGACAGATGGTATAGATGGCTGTGATGTTCTAAAAAATTGAAGAGGGGGCAAAGAGGGATGCACTAGGATAGGGTTTGGCAATGTATGGCTCTTTTGAGGGCCAGATATGGCTCTTTCTGCAGGAGCCATAAAGTCAATTTTTTTTTTCTGGAGCTGTTAAGGGAGCGCGCACTGTTACAGGAGCGTGCACTGTGAGCACTGTACAGCTCTCATGAAATTACATTTTAAAAAATGTGGGGTTTATGGCTGTCACAGCCAAAAAAGGTTGCCGACCCCTGCACTAGGAGAAGAAAGAATGAAGAAGACAGAAATCATCTCACATAAAAGAGATACACAAGGAATAAATTTTAACAGAGGAGGGGGAAATAGGTGTGATTGGCAAAGATTGAACACTCTCAGTTACAAGAAGGACTGATCTCTCTCATATAGAACAAACAAACAAACAAAAAAAGGAAATTAACATATGCTGGAGAGGATGTGGGAAAATGGGGACACATACATTGCTCATGGAGTTATGAACTGGTCCAACCATTCTGGAGAATATTTGAAACTTTGCCTAAAGGGCTATAAAACTGTGCATACTCTTCGACCCAACAATACGACATTCCAAAAAGATCAAAGGAAAAGGACTTATATTTATGAAATAGTTTGTAGCAGCTATTTTTCATGGTAGCAAAGAATTGAAAATCAAGGAGATCCTCATCAAATGGGGAATGGCTGAGGAAATTGTGGTATAAGATTGTGCTAGAATACAATTGTGCTATAAGAAAAATGAGGAATGAGTTTTTGAAAGACTTGGAAAGAACTGTGTGAACTGATGCAAAGTGAAGTGAGTAGAGCTAAGAGATCATTATATGTAGCAAGAGCAATATGGTAATGATGGTCAACTAAAAGACTTAACCACTCTGACCAAAACACTGATCCAAGGCAATTCTGAAGGACTCCCAATAAAAAATAGTATCCACCTCCAGAGAGAGAACTGATGAACCCCGGATACAAATTGCAGGATAATTTTTTGACTCTCTTTATTTTTATTTTTTTGCTTTTTTGTGATATGGCTAATATGGAAATATGTTCTTTATGATTTTATACATGTAATTGCTTTAATATTGCTCACTTTCTCAATGATGGTAGAGGAGTGGGAGGGAAGGGAGAATTTAGAACTAAAATTTTTTTTTAAATGCTAAAAATAAAATTAAAAACAAAAATAAATAAATAAAGGAGTTGGCCTTAGATATGAACTGAATGACCCCAGTCTTCAGTTTCCTTTTCTGTAAAACAAAAGAATTAGGCACAATGACCTTTAAGTTTCTCCCCCAAAATTTCTGATCTCTGAATACAAAAATACTTGGCCAATTTATTTCAGAAACATAGCTCCTTAATTAAATTCCTATCTCTAACTCTCTACAAGAAACTAAGCTATTAAATAACTAATACCCTTCTTTCTTATTTGATCTAGAATTAACCATGATAGACAGGGATGGGAGATAGTCATGTAAAAGCTAATTAATTGGCAGTCAGCTCAAAAGAAAAAAAGAAGAAGATCCACTAGCCCTTGACTTGGTTGAGCTTCTTTTCTCAAACTAATGATTTGCTGAATAAAAAGATAAATATTAGGAATTTTTAGAACATAAAAGTTAGTCAATTTTATTTATGATTTTTAGCTCCTGTTTTTAAGCCATTGTTTTGATGAACCAACATCCCAGAAATACTACTTGCCCTTATTATTTATTTATTTTAAACCCTTACCTAGGTATCAGTTCTAACACAGAAGAGGCTAAAAGGTAGGCAACCAGAGTTAAGTGACTCATTCAGGGTCATGCAACTAGAATGTGTCTGAGGCCAGATTTGAACACAGATCCTTCTAACTTCCCTTCTGATATTCTATCCTCTGCACTACCTTGCTGCCTCCTTATTATTTATTTGCCCAATAAGCAAATAATTTGTTCCTTTTTCTCCTTTCTGGATAATTTATATATACATATAATATAATTATATACATATAAAATATATGTATTATATGTATATATAATTCATATATATGTAAAATACCTCAGAGGGAACCATAGTTCTGTTGTTGTTAGTCTCTCACTCTTTTTTAGGTCATTTTCCCCAAATACTCTTCTTATGCTCTATGCTTGGTCTCCACTATTCTGAGCAATGTTATCTGATAAAAGACTGAAGATACCACTCTTCCAAGGGATGTGTCTATTTAAAAGGGGATTCTGTCAGTTGAAAAGTCTTCCAACTTTAAAGTGGCAGCTTCGAGTAGAGGAATCAACTCATTTAGCTTTGTGCCAAAGGATATGAACTTCATCAATTTAAAGCTAGAAGGAAAGGACCTTCGAGGTTATCTACTTAGTCCTTCATTTTAAACAATAAGGAAACAGAGACAGAAAAAGGTCACGAAATGCCAAAAGTTTGATAGTAAGTGGCAGATCCCCGGTTCAATTTGAATTCCATTCACTCCCTTTTGGGAATTCTTCCCAGCTTTGCACAATGCTGTCTTTCCAGCTCAAGTACTAACTTTACTAACTATATGACCTAGAATGTCACAATACCTATGGACTTCAGTTTCCTCTTATGGACAGACTCTAGCAATATTTAATAATGAAAAATATGTATGGAGATTTAAGGTATATTGCCCAAAATTTAGTAACCTTTAAAACTGTTATTTCCACAAGTATCTATTCCTAACAATACAAAAGAATTATACCTTTCAGTTTTGCTCATTAGTGCCTCCCTTCTTTTTACTTTGAGGATCTGAATGACTAAGTAAGATGAATAAAGGAACTTTAGTGATTATTGTCCTTCATACTCGAAGGGGACCAAAATGGCATCACTATGTTAAGGCCAATGTACAGTGTGTCCAACCATGCCTGAACAGTATGAGCTCAGAAAGTTCTACTACACGTTGAGCACTTATAGCCCATTTGGGATGGAAATATCTCTATATTTGCAGATCTCATAGTCTTTTTGAGTTACTGAAATACGGCTTTGTTCATAGGCCACAGTGCCTTCTTTGATGTGGGTATGCCACTCAAGATGGTCCTCTGTCAGTGCTTCCCATGACTCACAGTTGATACCAAAATTTTTCGGAGAGACCGGTGTGAGAAGCTGCTTTGTATGAGTTTTCTGTAAAATAGTCTTTTAGGCAAACATATATTTGGCATTTGAACAACAAATGGGACCATTGAAATTGCATTTTCTATAGCAGTGTTTGAATTCTTGGCGCTTTGGCAGTGTCTGGGATCTTATCTTGCCAGGTGATTTTTAAAATCTTCCTAAAACAATTCATTAAGAAAACATTGACTTTCCAGGCATAAAACAATGAAGCCAGCACAAAGATGCTGTAGACCTTCAATTTGGTAGGCAGCCTTTTCTCCTACACTTTCTGAGCCTCCCAAACACTGAACTAACTCTGGCACTGTGCATATCAACTTCATCATCTCTATATATTCCTGGAAAGTATACTGCCAAGAAAAATGAACTTATCTATGGCATTTTTAGTTTCTCTATTTGCTGTAACTGATGGTTCCACATATCGATGGCACAATACTGGTTGGTAGAGAATCTCTATTTTCTTGATGTTAATTTTCAGACCAAAATTAGCACAAATGGCAGATATTTGATCCATGTTTTGTGGCATCTCAGGCTGAAAGATTGCATTAAATGCACAGCCATCTTTAAATAGAAAATTTTGCACCAACTCTCCTTGCACTTTAGTCTTGACTTATAGACTTTTCAAGTTGAATAAAGAATTTACTGTTAGTGTGGTAGCGTACCTTGATTCCCTTTTTATCCTCATTGAAGGCATCTGACATCACTGCAAACATCATGCTAAAAAGCGTGGGAGTGAGCACAGAGGCTTGCTTTTCTCCATTGGTGCCTGGGAAAACTCAAGAGCTTCATCTATTTATCTGTGTAAGTGTGGTATTGTGGAGCTAGCAAACAATACTAAGGAACTTGTACAGGGAGACAGGAGGTTCTAGGTTCAAATCTGGCTTCAGACACTCAGACACTTCCTAGCTGTGTGACCTTGAGCAAGTCACTTAACCCTCATTGCCTAGACCTTACCATTCTTCTGCCTTAGAACCAATACTAATACTTCTAAGTATAACCAATACAATACTTCTAAGGCAGAAGGTAAGGGTTAAAAATGAAAAAAAAAAAAGGATGTAGCATTAAAGTATGATGTTAAGAGATGAATAGTAATTGAAGATAAGAAGTTGAAAATAGGAAATTACAGAAGCAATAAAGCACATGATATATTCAAGAAATAAAATGTAGTCTAATTTAGCTAGAAAATAGCATGTATCCTTGAAAATTGTCCAAGATGAATCTGGAAGGTAGAGTACTACCATAGAACCTCAGAAAGTTGACTATCTAGTCAGAGGATAGCTTTTTACTCTGAGAAGTATTTAAATGGCCTCTGCTTGAACATTTCTTGTGAGATGACCAGATTATGAGGAGTTCGTTTAATGTATTTTATAAATCACTGAAGATTATAAACTGAGATTTGGTGTAACCAGATCTATGCAAAAGAAAAAAAAATGGTAAGGGGTTAAGATGGCGGCAGAGTAAGAAGCAGCTCTTAACCTCTCCTGACCGAAACACACAAAACT
This sequence comes from Gracilinanus agilis, assembly GCF_016433145.1. Lineage (NCBI taxonomy): Eukaryota > Metazoa > Chordata > Mammalia > Didelphimorphia > Didelphidae > Gracilinanus > Gracilinanus agilis. The sequence continues at coordinate 329,350,058 of NC_058132.1, forward strand.
CCTCAAGGGGACATAAAAACAAGTCCAGACGAACGGAGGAACCCCACAACAGGGCACAGCGTGGAAGGTACGTGGAATCGAGGCATCTCCATGCTATAAAGGGGTGAAACAGCTCTCACTAAATCACGGGCTGAGCAACCACCCCACCCCCACCCCCTTCACACACAACACCTATAGCGCCAAGGCCAGCTAGGAAGAGGTGGAGCAAGTTTGGGGCACCCATTGAGTCATTGGCAGCTCCGGGGCCTGTTCCTGAGAGCAGCGGGATTTGGGACCCCAGGAAGCTAGCGAGTGCACGCAGAATTTGAGCATGGGAGCAGGATGCCGGGAGGAGACACAGGGCTCAGAGCACGGGCTGAGAGCGCAGGCACGGGTGGAGGCGTGGGTGGAGGCAGACACAGCCACGAGCTAAAGCTCTGAAACCCCGAGTGGGGAACCAGTGCAGACTGGCATACGACTGTGGAAGCAGCGCCCTGAGACTTGTCAAGAAACCTCCAGCAGAGGATCAAGCAAGGGGGTCCACCAGGGGGCTTGACCTTGGAAAAAACCAGACAGACCTCAGGAGCCAATAGACCGCGGACAGACCCTGAGCGCAAGGATAAACCTGAGAAGCTGCTGGGCTAACGATGGCTACCCAGTCTCAGGAAGCTCAGAAGAGAAAGATTAACAACAAGAAAAAGAAGTCTTTAACAACTTTTACACAGAGAAAATCCAGACAACCGAGCAAACAGAGGAGGAGAACAAACAAGCATCTGGACCCTCCTCAAATAAGGAAAACTCCTCACAAGCTATGGAAGAGTTCAAAACTGAGATTTTGAGGAAAATGGAAGAGACCTGGCAAGAAAATAACAGTTTAAAAGGTAGAATCTTGCAATTGGAAAGTGAGGCTCAGAAACCAAATGAACTGATAAGTAAATTGAACAACAGCAATGACCAGATTGAAAAGGAATACCAGAAGATTGTAGCCGAAAACCAGAAGATTATAGCTGAAAACCGAAAGATTATAGCCGAAAACCAATCCCTAAAGGCTAGAATTAAGCAATTGGAAGCTAATGATCTCTCAAGACAACAAGAACAAATAAAACAAAGTCAAAAGACTGAAAAAATAGAAGGAAACATGAAATATCTCAATGAGAGAGTGACAGACCAAGAAAACTGGTCTAGAAGAGACAATTTGAGAATAATTGGTCTTCCAGAAAAACCAGAAATTAATAGAAACCTGGACTCCATACTAACAGAAATAATTCAGCAAAATTGCCCTAAAGTCCTACAACAAGAGGGCAATATAGACATTGAAAGGATTCATAGAACACCTGCGACATTTGATCAAGAAAAGAAAACACCCAGAAATATAATTGCCAAGTTCAAGAGTTTCCAAGCAAAAGAAAAAATCTTACAAGAAGCCAGAAAGAAACAATTCAAATATCAAGGAGCACCAATCAGGATCACACAGGATCTGGCAGCCTCTACGCTAAAAGATCGCAAGGCTTGGAATACGATATTCAGAAAGGCAAGAGAGCTGGGCCTGCAACCACGGATCAACTACCCATCAAAATTGACTATATATTTCCAGGGGAAAGTATGGGCATTCAACAAAATTGAAGAATTCCAGGTATTTGCACAGAAAAGACCAGGGCTAAATGGAAAGTTTGATATCCAACCACAAAAATCGAGAGAAACATGAAAAGGTAAATAAGATACAGAGGGGAAAGAAAGAAAACTTATAATTTTTAAATTTGCCTTTTTTAAGGGCTTCAGTGAGATCTAATTATCTGTATTCCTATGTAGAGAAATGTTATGTATAATTCTCTATAGTGAACTCTATTCACTATTATAGTATTCACTATTATAGTAATCAGAAGAATAATTCACAGGGTGAGGGTGGAACACTAAATAATCTAAGATGGCATGGGGGATGGGAAAGAGGGGGTGAATAGCAGGGGACACCAAGAGAAACTTGAGTGAATAAGAAAATAAGATATTCTATTACACACAAAGAGGGCATGGGAGGGAGAGGGAACAAATACTATTATAAGAAGGAGAGGAAGAGAGCATTAAGAGGTAATAATCAAACCTTACTCTTAGTGTAATCAACCCTGAGAGGGAAGAGTAGCTATACTATCCATTGGGACATAAAACTCTTATCTAACCCTTCTGAGAAAGTTAGAAGGGATAAACCAAGGGGAGCATGGGAGTGGGGAGGACAAAAAAAGGGAGGGGAGAAGGGGGAGGGAATTCATTTTTTTAGAAACAAAAAGAGGGGGAAAAATAAGGGAGGGGGTAGAAAGGGAAGTTAATCAAGGGAGGGGATAAGGGATAGTGGCTCAATAGCAAACCACTGGTTTAAAAGGAAAAAAGTATAAGAAAAAAGAGGGTAGGAATGGGGGAGGATTTGAAAATGTCAGCAAATGCACAACTGATGATTATAACTCTGAATGTGAATGGGATGAACTCACACATAAAACGGAAGCGAATAGAATAGTGGATTAGAAACCAAAATCCCACCATATGTTGTCTACAAGAAACACATATGAGGCGGGTGGACATACACAAGTTTAAGGTTCAGGGTTTGAGTAAAATCTTTTGGGTGTCAAATGAGAAAAAGAAGGCAGGAGTGCCTATTATGATTTCTGACAAAGCCAAAGTAAAAATAGATATGATTAAAAAAGACAGGGAAGGCCATTACATCCTGATTAAAGGCAGTATAAACAATGAGGAAATAACACTGCTCAATAT
>NC_058132.1:329355792-329365842 GCF_016433145.1 Gracilinanus agilis
TAATTAGAGAAATGCAAATCAAAACAACTCTGAGGTATCACCTCACACCTAGCAGATTGGCTAAAATGAAAGAAGGGGAGAGTAATGAATGTTGGAGGGGATGTGGCAAAATTGGGACATTAATGCATTGCTGGTGGAGCTGTGAACTGATCCAGCCATTCTGGCTGGCAATTTGGAATCATGCTCAAAGGGTTATAAAAGAATGCCTGCCCTTTCATCCAGCCATACCATTGTTGGGTTTGTACCCCAAAGAGATCATAGATAAACAGACTTGTACGAAAATATTTATAGCTGTGCTTTTTGTGGTGGCTACAAATTGGAAAAGGAGGGTATATCCTTCAATTGGGGAATGGCTGAACAAACTGTGGTATATGCGGGTGATGGAATACTATTGTGCTAAAAGGAATAATAAACTGGAGGAGTTCCAGGCGAACTGGAGAGACCTCCAGGAACTGATGCAGAGTGAAAGGAGCAGAGCCAGAAGAACTCTGTACACAGAGACTGATATACTGTGGTAAAATTGAATGTAATGGACCTCTGTACCAGCAGCAATACAGTGACCCAGGACATTTCTGAGGGATTTATGGTAAAGACGCTACCCACATTCAGAGGACGACTGCAGGAGAGAAAACATATAAGAAAAACAACTGCTTGAACGCATGGGTTTGGGTGGACATGATTGAGGGTGTGGACTCGAAACTACCACACCAATGCAACTACCAACAATTTGGAAATTGGTCTTGATCAAGGACACATGACAAAAACAGTGGAAATGTGCAATGGCCATGGGTGGGGGGAGTGCAGGGGGTGAAGAGGAAAGGAGGAGCATGAATCATGTAACCATGTTAAAAATGAATATTAATAAATTTGGAAAAAAAATAGTCCTATAGTGAAAGTATGGTTTGAAGGTAAAGATTGAAAGTAAGAAAATAAAGACAGGATGACCTTTTATGAAATTGTTGAAATTGCCATGACAGGTGCTAATGAGTGCTTATACTAGGGTTGTGGTAATGGGAATAGGGATCAGATCAGATGGAAGAGTTGGAGACAATCATTGGTCCTACTGATAAGAATTGTGAAGTCAGAAGAAACTGGTTTAGAGGGGAAAATAGTAAGATATCCTTAGTACATTTTGAATAGAAGGTACCAGGAAACTAGCTAAATGAAGATATTCTGTATGTATTTAGAGTTTGAGGTTTTGAGAGAGTTTAATCAGGTATAAAAGTGTATGTTGTAATGTGGGTAATTTTAGGAAAGGTGTTTGGGATAAGGGAATTGAAAGGAGGATGTTGGAGACTTGCTAAATGGGTAATCTCGTTTACAAGTAGGCTGCGACTAAAGGAGATTCAGGGTATAATAGGACTGAAGTCAGGAGTATAACACAGAAGGGAAACAGAGATCTTCAGGGAGAGGAGAAATTAAACTAAACAGACAAACACAGCAGGCTTACAGACTGGGACTTAGACTCAAACACAAGCTGAGGGAAATAGACTAGACTGAAATTAACAAACAGGCTTTAGTTAATTTCACAGGAAGGGACTTGTTTTGAAGTAACACCTTCCTTCAAGATGGATGCCCCAGCTTCCCTCTAAGCCCAGAGTATGTTGTCTCTTTCCCTCTTCTTCCCTCTTGATAACTAACAGACAAATTATACTAATAGGGCTGTTGAAACACAAAAGGGTTGATTTGTTTGAAGGATGTTTGTTAGGAAGGTGGATCAAAGGAAAGCCCTAACAGTTGTCTCAGGAACCTCAGGTGGGAAAGGGAAGCAAAGATGGAGTCTGAGTAAGGACCTGCCTTTAAACTCAGCTTTACTAAGTGCTATTTCTATCTAAAGGGAATAAATGATGACTGACTAACTATAACTAATGCTGGCAATTAGGTACCCTTCACAGATTTAACTCCTTTCTAATTACTCTCTTTATTAACTCCATAGACATATAAGGTAAGGGAGGGAAGACAGGGGTGGTATTAGGAAAGGAAGATATAAAGGATTTATCTAAAATAATAATTTCTTAAGTAAATATAACAAAGCTAGGTTAAATTTCAACATTAAAGCTAGATAATCAAAGCAGCTCGGCTTATTCACAACCTCCCTCCACGGAAGATCCAGTCAACTGCCTCTTCTCAAGATTCCAAACCTCTAACAGCTTTTGGAACCCAGCCAAAGCTAGAAAAAACTATATGACCCCAATTCTGTATACTACAAATGCCCCTTTTCTTTTCAAAATGTGCAACTAGCACCATTTTAATAGTTACTAAAGTCTAAGGGATTACTACTCTTATACTAAGCTAAATTCTTACTAAGCTCTTATCCCTAACTAAGTTTGCAAAATAATAAAAGGTTGCTATCTCCTAAACTATGCTACAACTAAGTAAGCTAAAACTAAGATGGGATAAAGTAAAAGTATAGGAGAGGAATGGGGATTTCATTTTTTCCAAAAAAAATTTTGAACAGAAAGGAAAACAAATTACATTATAAACATTCACACATTTTTAAGGCTAAATTTTGCTAACTAGAACAAAGTAATGAATCCTATCTATGCATTACCTAATTTTATGAACTACTCAGATAATATTAAGAAAAGTTTTGCAAATATTTTTTGCAAATATGCTTCTAAATTGTAGTTCTCTTGCTAAAGTTAGTGTATGAATAGGTTAGTACAATTATGCCTATGTTAGAAATGTTAGTGATAATAAGTAAGCCTATATCTTTTGTAAGTCTATTGGTTAAACCATAGACCTTTGCTATGTACAATATTTACAAAGAAAATTTTAGAAAGATCTGTCCCTGTACTAACTTACTAAACTAACTAAACTGTCCATGTGTGTTAGTAAAACTTATTGCTAATGGTTAGTAATCAAAATTAGATATGTACATGACATGTCGGGTGATTTGAGTAGAACGGTGTCTGTACCATAGTAAGAGACTTTCTTTTACTAAGGCAGATATACCCTTCTCTCTTAAGTGAAAGTTTATGTTTCACATGTAAATGTGAAGTCAGGAAAATGTTTTATGTGTTGTCTATTGACTTATCCGTGTAATGACGTGTTACATACTTACTCCACCGGAATTCTTTTGCAATTAGCATGTACTGCTTGGATGGAATCTAGTGTTGTGTGCAGTGAGAATTCTGTTGGGTGTAAGTTATCTCTTTCCCAAATACATGTGTCCCACGCTGATTCGATGTTCCTCTTCACAGTGTGGATGTCCTCTTTACGATAGATGTATTTGGTCACGGATGTCTTTGTAGTTCTCAGGTTTGCTGTCTTCGTGAAGATCTGCGTAGTCAGCAACAAGTGAGATGTTCGATGTACCCGCGCTTGTCAACTTTTGATTTGTGTTGCTTTGATGCACCAGCGCTTGTCACCTTCTGACTTGTGTCAGGAACAAATTTTTAAATGTCTATCATATATGATTATTTTCTCTTTTTCTTTTCTTTTATGATTTTAATAAAGATGATTATTATAGGTAACCAAAAAATAAAAGTTCGTAATTAAGTCTTTGTGCTTTCATTCATTCATCGTCATCAGTTTCTAGATCTGGTATTGATTGCAAATCAAATGTTGTGTCTTCTTCCTTCATTGATTCTTGTTCATTATCATAATTATTTACAGATGATTCTTCTAAGTGATTGAGATTGGGATAATCATTTGGGTGTAAAATCTGATTGTTTACTGGTTCTTGGTCTACTTTTGCTTCTGATTCATGCTCTGATTGTTGTTCTGTTTGTTGCTCTTTTTCTATGGTCTTATGAATAGATTTTGGATTTACTGAGGACTTGCTTGATTGTTCAGTTGGTGCTAATTGATCTTTGTTTTGCATAGTTTCTGGGTCTTGTGGTCGTTGTTGTAGGGACATGTCTTTAGCTGGCTTGACATGGGTGACATGGAACTACGGATCTTTTCCTTCAATTTTGATTGCATTTTTTTTTTTTTGGCTGTTGGCAGGTTGTCTAAACTGGTTTCTACTCATTTGAAGAGCAAAATTCTTCACCTCTTCGGTTTCTTTCTCCTGTCTGGACTGTTTCAATTGCCTCTTCAAGTCTGCTATGATCTCATCTTTCTGATTGTCAGATTGCCTAGCCATTCTCACTTCTTTCTGTTTGGAATCATGTATATATGCTGCATGATTCCTAATATCCTCCAGTGGTAATGATTCCCACTGTGGACAACTTTGCCTGAAGTAATTTTGTATCGGGATTGAGGTTCCCTTTACAAATTGTCTCTTTATATGATCGATCGTATCCTGGGCATGAGTATCTCTAAGTCCTAATATTGTTTCAGCAGCTTCAATAACTCTGTCTAGAAAACTGCTCGGGTGCTCTTCTTCCCCTTGCCTCAGTTTCTCAAATTTTTGCCATGCATTTGGCCTTTTTGCAAAATTTCTCATTGCTTCGATAAGATCAGCCCAATACCAAATACAATAACAAAGGGGAACATAGCTCCACAAAGCTGCTGGTACATTTTCCCACATATTATCTTTGAGTTTTTTCTTTCACAATGTGATATGTCCATATGCAGCCTCTTTCAATATAATGTAATTACCATGAAAGCTTGGACTCAGGGTTAAACACGATAAGAGTCTTGCTGTTATGGACTTCATAGACTAGTAGAGAGATAAGACAACTGAAGGGTACAACACTTGAAGAAAGACTATCAACTGGATTGTTGAAGAAAATCTTTATGAAGGATATGACATTGACCATCATTTCACTGTTCCAGGTTTATTACTTTGTAGAGGATCATGGAGATCATATGAGAGAGAAGGGAATTTAAAGATCATCTAAACTAATTCTTTTATTTTACAGATGAGGAAACTGAGACAAAGTTTAGGTGTCTTGTTGAAAGTCAGACAGGTATTAATAGAGTTCTGGGATTGAAGATAGAGTGACAGAATTTCTGTAGTAAAAAGAGTGTTGGATTCACAATTTCTCTTTTTGTATATGTATCCCCATCATCTTGCAATTAGAGTGGATAATGAGTGATTGACCAGGTTAGAAGGAGAACCAAGAGAGAAAACAGTAATCAGAAAAACTCAGAGGGGAGAGGATATGTGGGAATGTATGTCTAGTTGGTGTAATTTATCTAGTGTAGTAGAAAAAAATTTGGTATTGTAGGGGCCAGGAAGGAAATTAGTTTTTTGGGTAACAATATACTTCTTAGTAAAAATCGAGTTTAAGCCCCTAAGTCTTTTTCTTTTAAAATACTGATACTTATATATCACCTAAATTTCCCTCTGCAGCTTTGCCTCATGTGCCTCCCAGAGAGCCATGCTATATAAAAAAAATAATTTTCCCTAAGTATTTTTTCATAAATTTCTAAATTAGCAAAAGTGAGTACTCAGTAACTTTGCTGCAACTTCCCCAAAACCTTTTTCATAATTACTTAAAAAATTATCCAGGGGGCAGCTGGGTAGCTCAGTGGAGTGAGAGTCAGGCCTAGAGACAGGAGGTCCTAGGTTCAAACCCGACCTCAGCCACTTCCCAGCTGTGTGACCCTGGGCAAGTCACTTGACCCCCATTGCCCACCCTTACCAATCTTCCACCTATGAGACAATACACCGAAGTACAAGGGTTTAAAAAAAATCATCCAAATCAAATTCTGAATAGGGAAGTCAAGAAAAAGTTGCATAACAGGTTAGGAAAATAGATAATTCTAGAGGCAGCTAGATAAGGACTGGCTAGTAGTACACTACAATACAGTGGTAATGGTGTCAGTTTGTGTCAGCAGCAGCACTGGCATGAAGCAGCCTAGTGTCCAGAGACAGTAAGAGAACTTAAGATCTGGGCAAAAAGAGATCTCTCTACTACCACTGGTAGGAAGAACAGGTGCCAGCTGGAAGCTCCATTGTTCATTATCAAGTTTTGGGTCACAGTTCCCTTGGGGAAAAGAGTGATTAAAGTCACAAGGGATCAGGGGCTCTATCTGTGTAGGGAGATTAGGAAGGTATTAAAGAAATCTTTTCTTAGATCACACCACATTAGAAGCTCTAAAATGTATGGATTCCCAGACTGAGCACTAGCAGAAATTAGCAGAAGGTTATAAGAGAAGAAACTCAGGGAAAATGTCCTTTCCATCTCATGATGTGAGTGGAGTCCAACTCTACCATAAAGTTCAAAGGCAAGAAGAAGGCTGGAAAAAATAAGAAACAACTAAAAAAGAATTTAAGCATAAAAAATTGTGATGGTAATAAGGAAGTTCAAGACACAGACTCAGAAGAAAAATCTACAAACCCTCAAAGAAAAATAAGCCCAGTAAAAATTCCTAGAATGAGTAAAGAAAGAGATAAAAAACATAAAAAATTTTAGTGGAATAAGAGCAAGAGGAAAAACTTGGAAAAGAAATTAGAACTATACAAGATAATTATAAAAGGAAAACTATTAACATAACAAGACAAAAAATACTGAAGAAAATAGCTTCTTAAGAAACAGAATTGGCCAGCTGGAAGCCAGTGACTCCATGAGATATAAAAACAAAGCCAAAAGAGTTAGAATAAAGAAAAATCTAAAATATCTCTTTTAAGAAAAACTGACCTAGAAAATAGATTAAGGAAAGATAATTTAAGTCTCTAAACTTGCCACAAATAAAGATGAAAGATAATGTTTTTCAAAAAATTATAAAAGAAAACTGCCCAGATATCTCAGAGCCAGAAGTTCTATATACCAAAGTGATCATGTACTAAAAGAAACCTCAAAAATGAAAACTTCTAGGAATATTATAGCTAAAATGCAAACAGCCTAGGTCAGTGATGGGCAAACTGCAGGCCAGATGTTGCCCCTCCTGAAATGTTCTATCCAGCCTGTTTCATTATTCCTAATCTGAGGAATACAATGATTAGGATACAATACAATGAAACTTCAAAAGAGTTGCCTTAGAAACAGATTGACAGATGAACATTTCCTTTCCTTTGGCTCCCTCTTTAAAAAGTTTGCCCATCACTAGCCTAGGTCAAAGAGAAACTATTACAAGCATCCAGAAAGCATATATTAATATTAAGAAGTCATAGTCAGGATCATTTAAGATTTTTACAGCTATTACTAAAAATGAGTAGAGGACATAGAATATGACATTCTGAAATACTGAAGAGCTAGGACCTAAACCAAGAATAACCTACCAAGCAAAACTGAGTATGATTCTAGAGAGGTAAAAATGTATATTTAATGAGACGGAGAACTTTCAAGCACTCACAACTGAAAAGAAAATATAACACAGTCAAACACAAGAATCAAGAGAAACATAATCAGGCAAATGTGTTTGGGAAATCATAAGTGAATAAAGAAGATTAAATTGTTTACGTTGCTATATGGGAATACATTATATGCTACCCCCTGAGAACTGTACATCATGCATGATATAGAGTAATTAAAAACAGTCTACATAGAGAGAGAACATGATTGTGGAGTTTATTAAATTATAATGGTCTTAAAAGAAGAATAGAAGGATGAAAAATCAGGATACACTGGGAAAAGGAAGAAGAGAGAAGAAGAATGGATAAAATTATCTCACATAAATGAGGTGCACAAGGAAGAGTTTTTACAATGGAGAGAAGAGAAAGAGTGGGAAATGCTTGAACTTCACTTTCATTTGACCTGATTCAAGAAAGGAAGAATATACATATACACAGTTGGGTACAGACATTCATTTTACCCAATAGAGAAATAAGAGGGGAAAGGGGCAAAAAGAAAGAGGAGGATAAGATTAAGGAAGAGAGTGGTTAAAAGCAAAATAGACTTGATGAAAGCACAGAGGTAAAAGAAGGAAACATAAAAGAATAGAATGGAGGAGGGTACCCAGTTAACAATAGTTGTGAATGTGAATGGAATGAACTCACTCATAAAATGGAAGAGAATAGCAGAATGGATTAGAAATCAGAATCAAACAATATGCTATTTATACTTGAAACAGAAAGATACAAGAGAGAATTAAATAAGGAACTGGAGGAGAATCAATTATGCTTCTCTCTCAGATCTCAGTCAAAGTAAAAACAAAAATAGGTTTAATTAAAAGAGATAACCAAGGAAACTATATTTTTCTATTAGATACTATAGACAATGAATTAATATCAATAGTGAATATATATGTGCATCAAATGGCATAGCATTCAGACTTTTGAAGAAGTTAAGTGAGTTACTTGAGCAAATTAAGAGTAAAACTACAATGAGGGAACCTCAATTTACCCTCTTAGACCTGAATAAATCTAACCTCAAAATAAAGAAAGAAATTTAAAATATGAGTAGAATTTTAGAAAAATTATAGACCTCTGGAGAATATTGAATGGGAATAGAAAGGTATATATCTATTTCTAAGTTGTACAATGTACCTTCAAAAAAACTGACTATATGTTAGGACGTAAAAACCTCGCAAACAAATTCAGAAAAGCAGAAATCTTAAATTTATCCTTTTTTTGGACCATAGTACAATGAAGGTTATATTCAATAAAGGCCCTTTCAAACAAGTAAAAATTAATTGTGGGGAGGAGGGCAGCAAGGTGGCTCAGTGGATTGAGAGCCAAATGTAGGGAAAAGAAGCCCTGTGTTCAAATCTGACCTCAGACATTTCCTAGGTGTGTGACTCTGACTGGGCAAGTAACTTAATCCTGATTGCTCAGTCCTTACCATTCTTTTGCCTCAGAAGAAATACATAGTTATTGCTTCTAACATAGAATGTAAGTTTTTTTTACTTAAGTGGAAGAAGAGGTCAAATAACAAATCATAAAAACAATAAACAACAATAAATTATTGAGGGTTGTGTTGTGGGGAAACATTCCAAAGTTTCCATCACAGACCCCAAAGATGGGAGGCTTAAAACTTCATTCTTTCTCAGAGGTATGGAAGTCTTTATTTGAAGAAAAAGTTTAGGGTAATGAAATAGCCTCAGAGCTCCAAGGGGCTCGTGAAGTAGCCCAAGGGGTAACAGAAAACCACAGCAGAAGGGAAGTCTCACTATCTTCCTGGAATGCCTTTATCTGGGTGTGAAGCATAGTGAGGGCACAGTACAGTATAAGACCAGTATAACTGACATAAATACAGAATGGAAGAGTATAAGTGATTAATAATATGCAATAGTACAAGACTGATGTAAATACAGAACAGTGTAATACTATTATGACTGATTAAGAACATACAACAGTTAAAAGCTTACCAATACAGATTTTATGATTTATGTCTAGCTAGTACTAATAATACTGGTTTTGCAATCTATCTTTAACTAGTGCTAACTCTTAAAAAATAAAAGCCTTCAGAGCATGGGGGGTCCGGCTTCAGTCATATAAACAGACAGTTTTCAGATGAAGAATTCAAAATAATCAATAGTCATGAAACAATGCTCTAAATCACAAATAATTAGAGAAATGCACATTAAAGCAATTCTGATACTCTCAAATACCCATCACATTTGCTAAGATGACAGAAAAGGAAAATGACTAATACTGGAGGGAATGTGGGAAAAGAGAAGCACTAATGTATTGCAGGTGGACAGTGAATTAGTCCAACCATTCTGGAGTATAATTTGTAAATATTCCCCCAAAGCTATTAAATGGCATACTAGTTGACTAGTGATTCTGCTGGATTTATACCCCAAGGAGATCAAAGGAAAAGGACCCACATGTACAAGATATTTGTGACAAATCTTTTTCTGGTGGCAAAGAATTGGAAATGGGTTGTGCATCAATTAGGCAACATCTGAGAAATTATGTATATGATGAGATGGAATATTATTTTGCTGTGAGAAATAATGAAAGGGATTGTTTCAGAAAAACCTTGGAAGACTTAAGTGAATTGACGCATAGGGAAAAGAGCAAAACCAAGAGAACAAAAGTGATATTATAAAGAAAATCAACTGTGAGAGACTTAGTTATGCCGATGCACCACAGTTCCAATGGACTTATGATGAAAAATGCTTTCCATCTCCAGATAGAGAGTTAATGGGTTCAGAGTACATATGGAAACATATTTTTGTTCTCTTCTTTCCTTCCTTCCTTCCTTCCTTCCTTCCTTCCTTCCTTCCTTCCTTCCTTCCTTCCTTCCTTCCTTCCTTCCTTCCTTCCTT
>NC_058132.1:329368738-329531855 GCF_016433145.1 Gracilinanus agilis
CTCTTCTTTCCTTCCTTCCTTCCTTCCTTCCTTCCTTCCTTCCTTCCTTCCTTCCTTCCTTCCTTCCTTCCTTCCTTCCTTCCTTCCTTCCTTTCTTGTTCAGTTTTTTTTTTTAAAAAAAACTTCATTGCAAGTTTACATTTATCCAAGATAATTTTCATCTTATGAGTTTAGGTATATGATTTCAGCCTATTGAGTCTTGATTCAACCACCTAAGATACCCAGCTTTGGGTCATTTACGAGTGTGATAAAAATGCAGGCTTCATTTTCTGACTTTATCTAAGTTATTGCAAAATAGTTAAAGGAAATCCCTGAGGCATGACAGTAGAAATATCCCTCCAGTCTGAAATCGATCCATTTATTAATCAGTAGCTATTGTATTAGCTACAAATTTATTTAGAATTAAAGCGTCTAAAATTATCTAGTCCAACCCATTCCTGAATCTTTTACATTATACAAAATTGGTCTTCTAGTTTTCCCTTGAAGATTTCCTGTGATGGGGAGCTCACTATTATGCTATTTTAATTTAGCTTTAATTGTAGGAAACTTAATTGTATTGCCCTCTGGAGGCTATTTTTCTAAGTTTTTTCCCCTCCAAGGCTATTATTAGAGATTGGGTAAGATTCATTGATGGAATATCATCTTAGTATAATGTCACTGACTTCCATAGTTTGAGATATTACTTCTATGAAGATGACTGTCAAATCTATCTCTCTAGAGTGACATCTTTTCCAAGGGTCAAAGTCATTTTTCCAAATAATAATTGTTAAATTTTATATAATAACTTTAAAAATGCTTTCTATATTTCAGTTCTCTATGGATATTGGTATTATACTAACTTTAAAATTTGTTTCATTAAAAGATTATCACCAAATATAAATAAAACTAACTTCATATTTATATTTGCAATATTTTTAGTTACTCTTTTTTAAGTTCTTATCAAAATTCCCTCTCCAGTCTTTTTTTTCTTAATGTGCAATCCATTCCTTTCCTTCCGAGTCTTTTTTACAGATTTTTTGTATGCGTCATAGATATTATTTTAAATTTCATTGTAATAATCCATTATGTTGATGCACCAAAATATCTTTAACCATTTTCCTATTTGTTGGATCAGCAGGTTACTCTCAGCATTGTGGTGCTTCAATTAGGTAATGCTGCAATGAAAATAATTTTTACACATAATTAAAAAATATATTCAGAGCATATTCTGGTCACTGGAGTGATTGGGTTAAAGAATTTTTTTGGTGATCTTTGGTGTGCTTTGTTAAACTTCTCCCCAAAAAATATTTCTTAAATTTGCAATTCCAGCAGCAATAGCAAAGTGTACCTGATCCCCTAAAATCTCACAAGTATTGCCTTTTGTTGCTTCTAATAATTTTTTCATTTTATGAGTGTGAAATAGAACCTTAGAGTTGTCATAATTTGAATCTTTTGGTTATTCATCAAACTGAATGATTTTTAAATGTGAAGACTAAAAATTTGTTTCTGCTTTTAAAAATTGTCTGTATCATTTGACTATCCATTGTGGACTAGGACTTATCACTGTGACTTTTTAATATTTGTGTTTTATAGGTCTTTATTTATGTTTCTGTAAAACTCTTCTCTAATTTTTTTTCTTTTTTTTTGTGGTGGAGTATGGATCTGTGATTTCATTAATGAGTATTGTGAACTCTTAAGTGAAAAAAAAAACTCTTTACTAATGCAGATCTATAACTACTCTGTAATTTATTATCTTAAAACATTGCCTGGGGGCTATGAGACAACAAATAGCTTGTCTAGAGTCACAGATTTGGTATGTTTATAGACCCTTTGCCTACTCATTCCCTTCTTTCTCTCTTTTTCAAAATAAAAAATTAGCATTATTAATGTAAAGAACACTGATATGGTCCCTAATAAGTTCTTTTTTTGGTTGAATTAAAGGGGAAAAAATTCCTCTCTTCCACCGCTGGGATTATCCTAATTTTACAAATGATGATACTGAGGTTCACAGAGGTGACTTGATTTGCCCATGATCTGAGAGCTGGCAAACAGAGGTGAGACTTGAGACTAGTTTCTGACTCTTAAGTCTAGGTTTTTCCTCTACACCATGCTGCCTCTAACCCTCTGTAGGGTATTTCTTTCTCCATCTCTTGTCGTGTTCTCAAACTCAGCAGGGCCTTTACTATGGATTTGGTCTCATTTAGGATCTCAAGAAACAGAATGTCACTCCTCTCTAATCTACCTATATGGTTAATAACATACAAACAGAGGATATTACTAACTCACCAAGAATGGAGATAAGAAGATGTCTTTTTGTCTCCCTGCTTGTTGTTTTGGGTCCTGGCTTTGTGTTCTATTTTTAGGAAACGAATCTAAATATATGTCAGCACCCCAAGAAATTAGTTTAGTCCGATGATGTAGAATATTTTGTTGGGGAATAATAGGGGTCTGAATGATTTTTTACTGAGTTAGACAAAAGGAGGATGCAGCCTTTTACAAATTTACAGAATAAGAAAACCCCAGTTTGAGTATTCTTGTTATGATGGTGGAATTCCTTTGATGGCAGGTCTGTTCTTATAGATGCATCAATTATTTTAGCTGTTTCTGCCTATGTGTTTTCTCCTCTCCCTCTGGGGAGATAGAGGCCTAATCTGGCCAGACTTTATGACTGATGCCTGACCATTCTTCTCAGCTATTCTTATCCGTTTTCTATATCCCTCTCCCCAACGACTATTCCTGAACTTTTCATCTCTTCTCAAACCCTCAGCCACAGTTTCACTCCTTATTCTACCCTCCCAGCAATATACTCTGGGAACTTCCACTTTCTACAGGGCATACTTTACTAAGCAGATTGAGAGCATCAATCACTCAGGCTATGGGGCTGACTTTATGCAAGGCGCTGGGGATACAAAGACACAAGAAGTTCCAATTCTGAATGAACTTGCATTGTAACAAGGGAAACAGCATATTTATATATATTAGGATAGGTAAAATAACAACAGAGTAAATATAAGGCAACTTTGGGAGAGGCTAGCACCTGGGGAAAAGCCACAGCTGGAACTGGAGGAGAACTTTCTTGGTAGGGATTCTCATACCGACAGGAGAGGAGGGAATACATTTCCAGCACAGGAGACTAGCTAGTGAAAAGGGACTCCTACTGGAGAGTGAATGGCATAGGGTAAGAGCAGCTAGATCAGTTTGGACGGAGAGTTGAGTTTAAGAAGAATGAATGGATGAAAAGACATTTATTTAATAAATGTTTACTGTCTACCAGATACTGTAGAACTGGGAATACAAATACAAGTAAGACAGTACTTGCCCTCAAGAAATTTCCATTCTAATGAGAGAAAACTAAAAGCAAGCTGTAGTTGGAATGGAGATGGATGGGTTGACAAAGGTCGCCTTCCTGTCTTGTTTCTAGACATCCATGATAAGGTGAAAACTGATCTATTAGAGCTCCAGTGGCATGAATTTGAATTCTAGTGGGAGGTAGAAGAGGAAGAAAGTGATGGCAACATGGCTTGGCCAATGGGAGCCAGAAAGGTAGGGCTGTGTAGAGCTTTAACTGACAAATAGGAGTTTATATTTGATCTCATAGGGAATTGAGAGCCATCTGAGCTCACTGAACATGGTCAAAGTGACATGGTCTGTATTTTAGAAATAGAGCTTCAGCAGTTCTGTGGAAGATGAACTGTGGAAGATGACAGGGAAACAATTAGGAGACAATTGTAATAGATCAGATGAGAAGTCTTAACACCTTGAACTAATGTGGTGGCTATGTGAATAGAAAGAAAGATTTGAGAGGGAGAATCCTTTGAAGATAGAGAAATAAATAGGGTCCAGACTTTGGATGGCTTTGAGTGTTTGCTCAAGTAGTGTGTATTTTATTTTGTAGACAATAAGGGAGGTGGGTAGCAGCATCAAAAATTTTTAGGTTGGAGGTGATGTGTACAAGGTGATATTGTAAAGAAGTTGCTCTATTTGTAAGAATACAACCTTCTGAGCTAGATAAAGGTCTTAGGAGGGCCTACACACTTTTGTTTTCAAGGCTTTAGGCTTTGATTTTTAAATGTATTTATTTCTTTAAAGGCCATATGAGGATAATAGAATTCTAGTTTTAGAGTGAGAAAAACCTGGTTGGAAATGCCCCTTCTGACATATACTAGCTTTGAGACCCTGGGCAAATCACTTAACCACTCAGCACCTTAGGCAACTACCTAAGATTTAGCTATTTTGTCATTAAAGGGCTATGATTCCACAGTGGGAGTTGTATAATCTGGCAGAATCATAGATTTTTTTTGTGCTTCTTCAATTGATTTCCATGAGTAGGTGGGCAATAAAAATTGTTTTCTCTCTATATTTATTCAAGTAGTTATCCATATGTTAGCAAACCATGACTAAAAATAATGAAAATTTTTTAGTGCCTAGAAATTGGCTTTTAAAGACATCTCTATAATATGAATTCAAAAACAGGTTTGAGCAATAAAAGCACCCCTAGACTAAATCTATGGCAACTTGATACCCACTATATTGAAGGGCAGTTCTTCTCATTTAGCTGTGTGAATTCTGCATTATTTTCATATTTTAAGGATCTATGATTTAATCAATACAATTATTCCTCTCACTAATCCAAAATAATCTCTATGACTTTGTTGATTTAATTTTTTGGGGTTGTTTTGATCAAAAAAATTCTTTACCCTCTGATATCCTGGTGATGAGCATTTCACCATAGTGAGGCTAGTCTTAAGATGACAAATATTTGTGTGTCCATCATCAGCACTATAATATGTGCTAGGTTTATTAAAAACCGAAAACTATTTCATTACTTCATACAAACTCTTTAGAGAGCATAACCAGAGAATTAATGCTCAGAGAGAAAATGAATAAGTTGGACAAGATGCTGTCTAGGATGCTTTCAACTATAGCATTTTAAGCAATGTCTCCCCTACTCCATTAATTTTTTAATGTAATGCTTTTATGGGAGTAGTTCATGGAACAAAGTTCCATGAGTAATATGCTCTAAAGACTGTCCTTATATGAATACTATTTACTGTGTTAATATGACTTATAAATTTAATAAGAAACTTGCCAATGAAGGCCCAGACCTGGACCCAGTTCCTACTTTACAGACATGTGGATGTTTAATAAGCCTGTTTCTGGAAGTTCAGGATCATATGAATTGGGGGGGGGCTGACTCCCCACTTCAAGGCTATGTACCATAGGAAAGATTAGGCTAGTCTTAGACTAAGGACAATCTTGTTTTTCAGTCATTTCAGTAGTGTCTGACTTTTCATGACCTCATTTGGGATTTGGCAAAGATACTGGGAGGGTTTTCCATTTCCTTCTCCAGCTCATTTTACAGATGAGGAAACTGAGGCAAATGAAGATTAAATGACTTATTCTGGGACACATAGCTATTAAATGCCTGAGGCCAGATTTGAATTCTAGAAGATAACTCTTCTTGACAGCAGGCTTAACACTCTGTCCACTGCATCACTTAGCTGCCCAAGAATGATAATAGGGACAAGAATGAGATCCCTCAGCAAAAAAAAAAAAAAAAAAAGCGCAACCTTTCACCTCTCCATCAAAATACAAACCATAAACTCCCCCCAAAATGTCAGCAGCATATATACATACACATAAAATCTGTCCATGTTTTCACTGATGCCTAGAATTCCGTTAACTTTAAAGAAATCAATCTATTCCATAATTAGAGATAAAAGTTTTTCAAATACTAATATGAGCAGGATTAACACATGAGCCTGAATGACTCAATTTCAGTGTAAATGCTTATTTGATGTACATCCTTTCTTGTTTTGATAGGACGAGGCATCAGAAAACAAAAGGGAATGAAGTACTTTTTGGGGGGCGGTGAAGGAAAGAGAGGAATTTGCATTGAAAAAGAGAAAAAGAGCAGAAAGCCAAGGCTAAAAATATTGAAAGAAAACTCAATTTACAACTTTACCGCTGGCAACCAATTAATAGAGTCACTACATCCTTGGGGAAAAAAGTATAGGGAAGAAATTGGAGAGGAAGAAGAGGGGGAGAGCAATTATTAGGGCATCAGGTTTCTGTATATAATATTGATATTGTGTGTCTTGCTATTGGATGCACTTCCAAAATGTGCCTAATTACTCTGTTTCCTGGAGGTATGGACAGTGAATTTGTGGACTGAAGGAAACAGCTATGTCGAAGTTTCTCTTTAAGATTAGGCACTTGATGATACTTTGAAGGGTCCAGGATTTCATTTCAGGAGTGGGTACTCCATTCATTGATGAACCTGACAACCTCTTTGTTCTTTATCTTGCTTAATTCTTCCTATGTTTTGCCACATACCTTCCACAGAGCATCCACCCAGAGGGCTGTAGGTGTTTCACTTGTTCTTTAGGACAGGGTGGGGTAGAGGGAAAGAAAAGGGAGGGAGTCTGAAAGCATCATTTGGACCATTCATCTGCATTGAAAATTCTATATGGCCAGCCCACTTCTTGTTCCAGTGATACATATAGAACTTGGTCCTAAAGTAAATTTTTAAAAATAGATTCCTTTTAAATATTCCAGAAAGAGATTTTGATTATTTGTATCCATCAAAGACCCTATGTGGTCAGAAGACCTCCAAATAGCTAGGTTCTGATCTGTGTAAGTACTGGGACATCACAGGTTTCCAATCTGATCTGGATTAATCATTCTATAATTTCCATTTTATTTTATAGGGCTTTTGACTCTAGAACAGGGATTCCGAACATTTTTTTGCAGTCTGGTGAAAACTATGGGTCCCTTCTCGTAATAATGTTTCTAAAGGCAAAAAATATATAGAGTGCCAGCTCTGGAGTTAGGAAATGAGTACAAATCTGGCTTTAGACATTTACTATTTATGTGATACTAAACAAGAGTCCT
Organism: Gracilinanus agilis; assembly: GCF_016433145.1. Lineage (NCBI taxonomy): Eukaryota > Metazoa > Chordata > Mammalia > Didelphimorphia > Didelphidae > Gracilinanus > Gracilinanus agilis. The sequence continues at coordinate 329,375,612 of NC_058132.1, forward strand.
TTAAACTTTGTTTGCCTCAGTTTCTTCCTCTAAAAATGTGGAATAATAATAGCACCTGCCTCCCAGTTTCGTTGTGAGAATCAAATGAGATAATAACTGTAAAGCACTTAGAACAGTGCTTGGCATTTAGTAACTGCTATATAAATATTAGCTATTGTCATTGTTATTGTTATAAAAGATTATGAAGGGAATTATATTGAATTTCTATTAAAACAGTGACTTGCTCAGGGTAACACAGCCACTATGGTTTAGAGATGAGGCTCAAACCCAGATCTTCCACTCTAATAAGCCATGGTACCTCTCATTTCTGCTGTATTATGATAGAATATACCATAGCTAAAGAAACAGGGGAAGTTGAAAGAGGGATAATAAAACCAACCATCTATCATTACAGCTTTCAAGTTCAACTGACATTTTAATAATAAGCTGAATAAGGTCATTTGTTTACTTTGCCCCCTGCAGTCTGGTTCCTGTCATATTAAACCAAAACACTCAATTACTTCTACCAATCCAAAGAAGATATGGAAAAAAAAAACAAGGAGAACAAGTTGGAGCAGCTGTTGCCAGGTTGTTTATCAGTACCTGAGATAGTGTAGTATAGTAGAAAGACTATTGAATGTGAAGTTAGAGGATCTTGGTTTAAATCTTGGCTCTGCTATGTAATACCTAACTCTCCTTGGGAAGGTAGGCATCCCAATTGTTTGGGATATGGGGGTCCTTTGCCTCTTAAGATAGGATGGGGTTGTAATCCTCATTTTTAGGGGCAGTTACCTGTAATGATTGCTAGATTCTGATGTTGTAAAATAAGTATCATTTAGTTGTGTCATAATTCAGAGTCGATGTTAACCAAAATGCCATTTGCCTTTAGATCCCCTCTCCAGACTCATGACATTGTCTTTCAGAATTCTTATGAATCTAGTGATCTGAGGAGGTCAAGTTTTCAGTGTTCTATTTGATTTTATTCTTGTTTGATTCAATGTTTCAAAATTCCCACTTTGTCCTTGCTTGCTGCTTATGTTCAGTTGTTTCAGTTGTGTCCAGCTCTTCATGATGCCATTTGGGGTTGTCTTTGCAAAAATACTGTTGTTGTTTGCCATTTTCTGCAACTAATTTTACAAGTGAGGAAATGGAAGTGAACAGAGTTAAGTGACTTGCCCAGGGTCACACAACTAGTAAGTGTCTGAGGCCAGATTTGAACTTAGGGAGAGGAGTCTTTTGACTTCAGGCCCAGGTGCTCTATCCATTGAGCCACCTAGCTACCCTTTGCCCTTATTGTTCCCTATTAAAACACTCATACCTTCAATATAATATAACTCAGATGTTAATATGAAAGTAGTCATGTTAAACATATTTATACTATGGTTGAAATTATCACCTATTCTAGCCTAGAAGTATTTGGTGTTTATAAAATAGAGATTAATCCAAATAAATCTCTAATTAGTCATGTCATACAGCACAAATGGTAAAAAGAATTAATATTTTGGTAATGTTGATGCTTTCCAGAATGTTTCACTTTATTGCCTTAAAATATATTACTTTGCTATCTCTATATTATCTCATTTGATCCATACAAGAATCCTATGAAGTAAGTCCTGTCATTATCACCATTCTAAAGATGAGAAAGCCATGGCTGAAAGAGGATAATTATTTGTGCAGGTTCACACTGCTAGAAATTGTCCAAGAAAGGAGTTTGAAACCAGACCTTCCTCACATCAAGGCCAGCTTTCTATGTACTAAGCATCACTGCCTTCTAATAAAAAAAAATGAAGAATTGAAGCAATAGTGGAGTAAATATTTTTATGAGCCTCTCCACCCTTAAATCACCCCATGTAGGCATCTGCTTACTATTCCTATGTTTACAGTCAACTCATACATAGTGTAATATCTTAGATGAAGGAGGGAACCTTGGAGATGATCTAATCCAACCAAGGACCTCATTTTACAGACAAGGAAACATGACAAGGAAAAGGTGGTGGATGTGGAATAAGATTTTCCATCAATCAACTCTCAGCTCTGCTACTTTCAATATATATGACTTTGGGAAATTCACTTGATTTCCTTAGATCCCAGTTTCCTTATATGTAAAATGAGTCAAGGGAATCAGTGACCTCTAAAGTTACTTAATCAATCAATATTTATTAAGGACTGGGGATACAAAAAGAAGCTCAAATTCTAGGATTTTATGATCCTAAACTGAAGTTTGTAAACATGAAGTAAATTCTTGGCCCAAGTTTATACACATAGTTACTGATAAAAAAATTAAAAAAATTTTTAAAAAGGACACAACAATATAGCCGTCTGTCTCCTTCCTAAATTGTCCTTGACTGTATCTATTCCATGAATACTTCCTCCCAGCAGTCAGTTGTCATTCTAATTCAACACCATCCCATGTGTACTAGAGGATGAATACTATCTTTCATTTAGACAAGGAGAAAACTAACTGGAGTCAGTGTAGTTCTGGGTTTTGCTAAGGTCCTTGTAAGCCCTAGGCACTTCTGTTTGTAGGCTTTTGGTGATTATATTTTTATGAGAGTATCTGATTTTGCAATAAAAAAGTTGGAGAAGCTCTCTCATGTTAATTTCTTTACTTTATAAAAAATGACATTCATATAACTTTTATCTCTTTGAGTATGTACTGTGCCTAGCTTTGATTGTATACACACATGTGCATTTGCATATATGTGTGTTTATATACACACATACACATATATACATAGTTTAGATACACACACACACACATATATATATATACACAATAAAACTTAGTGGCAATATTTTGTTGTGGATAAAGGACTATCTTTGGATTCAGGAAGACTTGAGTATAAGACCTGCTTCTGACATATGCTAGCTATGAGTCCCTGGGCAAGTCACTTAATTGCTCAGTATTAAGACTAGAAATTTCAGAGCAAAGATATGTCACTATATCTATGGATAGAGGAATTTTGTCATGAGGCATTCTCTATCCCAAAAAATCCACAGGTCTTAAAAAATGTTAATGTGAACTTATATATTTATGTAGTCAGGAAAATATACATGTTCAAGAAAAGTTTTTATCATGCAAATTTTTTAAAAGTTGTCTGTCAATTGGAAAATGAGAGGTTGTCCCTCTATTGGGGAATGGCTAAACAAATTGTGGTATATGATGGTGATGGAATACTATTGTGCTATAAGCAATGATGAACTGCTTGATTTCTATATGAACTGTGTTATATAGAGATAGAAGCATGGAATCCCTGCAAAATACAGGGACAGCCTCACCCAGAATTCCAGGGGATCCCCCCTGGAGAACTTTGGGTGAGGGGGCAGTTGAGAAGGGTTGATACAGTTGCTTTGTGGGGGTTGAGGTGAGCAGACACACTGCTTACTGCTCCTGACTTGGGGGGTTCACCTGAGTGGTCATTGTGGCATAAGCCATTGTGGTTTCTACTCAGGGGTTAGCCGGCTTTGTAGGGTTAATCCTTATCAATATCAATATAACAATTATTTAGTGATTTAGTGATTAGATATATTCACTATTAGCAAGAGAGCCAATTTAGTTAAGTGCCCTTCACATCCTCCTCTGAAGGGGTGGGGAAGGGCAGCTTCAACCTAACAGATCAGGGTCACCTTTCCTTATTTAAAACCTAATTACCCCCTCTAGCTTTTCCTTTTCCTTCTTAATATAAGCTTTACCTACAATATCTGTGCCTGGGAATTATTTGGGGGATACTCACTCTTCAAGTCTGGTCATCTAGTTTGAATCCTGACAGTTGCCAGATTTAAGAAGATCATCTATCTCAGTCCTTCAACATTTAGATAACTAGCTTCTACTTATTCCTCTATCAGACCCGTGAGGAATATAAGCTAAAGAAAAGAGGAACATCATTAGAGTTCAGCCTCAACAGAAACTTACCAGAAGTACCTCAGTCAGTCTCCATTTTTCCAACTGAAACCTCAACTGCTTGAGGGGAGGGGTTTGAGAGTCAGGAGTGTCTTACCCCCTCCCTTCTCACTGAAGCCTGTCAATCTGTATCTGTGTCTTGGAGGTTACTGGCCCTGGCATAATCATCAGCTTCCCCAAAATATCTGTTATTATCATCATAACAATTGGAAAGACCTCCATGAACTGATGTGGAGTGAAATGAGCAGAACCAAGAGAACATCATACACAGTAACTGAAACATTGTGGAATGATCAAATGTAATCGACTTTGTTACTAGTAGCAATGCAATGATCCAGGACAATCCTGAGGGACAATTGAGAAAGAAAGCTATCCACCTCAAGGGAAAGAACTCTGAGAGTAGAAACACAGAAGGGAAAATAAGATTTATCATTTGTTTATATGACTGTATGATTTGGTTTTAAAAGATTTCTCTATTACAAAAATGAATAATATGGAAATAGGTATCAAGTGATAACGCATGAATTGAATAGTGGAATTGTTTGTCAGCTCTGGGAGGGGAGAAGGAAGAGGGGAAGGATAAAACATGAATCATATAATATTGGGAAAATATTTAAAAATAAACAAACTAAAAAAAAAATTAAATGTCACCTGTTCTGGACACAAAATTTTCTGAACCTTTGGATAATACAGCCTTAATGCTATTCCACACAAGTCTTGTGACCTTTCTAAAGTCAGATATATAGTTAAGGAACAGATCAGAGATTTGAGGCCTGCTCCTATTCCCCAGATCTAGTACTATTTCTATGATACTATATTCATCCATCTAGAAGAAGAGGGTGTTGGTTGGATTGGGTATTACCTACATTCGTTTCTATGATACCTTCATTGTTCCAGCAGACTGGGAATCCTTGGTTGTGAGTGCCTGTCATTTCTTTTGCTTAGTGTATTACCTCAGATATATCTTCATTTTCCTGATCCATTGTCTCCCTATTAATATAATACAAATATTAGCCCATATTTATACAGAACAAGAATATCTGGTCAATTTAATCAGTTCTGTCAAAAGTCCAAGTCAGTAATCTAGATATTTTATCAGAACAGAGTCAAATTGTAGTATTGATGAACTTTTGACTGAAATGATCTTTAGCATGTTTTCAATGCAACTCAGTCCCTAACTTGTTCACAAGGATAACTGAAAAATTATCATGCAAAGTTCTTGAACCACTTTTCAGTGATCTTATACGGTATGTGAATCTTTCTGGTAGCCTTGTTCTTTGAAGGTGCAGAAAAGGGCTGCCTTGAACACATGATATGTACGTATATGTTGGGTGCCTTTAAAACAGAATTTAGTTTAATGCAAGAAACTGCCAAATGTGTTGATAATGTTGAAATCTTATGTTCAGTTACATTCTCTAAAGTTTTCACCTTCGCTTTGTCTTTGATTCTTTGTGTTGTTCTAAGTCCCAAACCTGTCTACTTAATCTAATATTCAGACCTGGCGTTCAAATTCTTGGACCTCTTTTAGCTGATGAGTTTAATGTGAAACATCCCTCTCGAATTTCTTTAGTGTGGCCTGATGTTTTGTACTTTGTCCTTTGACTTTATCCCATTTCATTTTTCTTTATTTGCTCCTGGCTTCCAGTAACCAGTTCTGATCTGATAATTTCCAATTTTAACTACAGATTCTTTTTTATTGTATTTTATTTTATTAAAAAAAACCTTACCTTCCATCTTAGAATCAATACGGTGTATTAGTTCCAAGGCAGAAGAGTGGTAAAGACTAGGCAATGAGGTTTAAATGACTTGCCCAGGGTCACACAGCTAGGAAGTGTCTGAGGCCAGATTTGAACCTAGGACTTCCCATCTCTAGGCCTGGTTCTCAATCCATTGAGACACTCAACTGCCCCTTTAACTATTGTTTCTTGCTAGCTAGAAGCTAAACTTATTTGTTTGTGTCTAAATTTTCATGACTTGGAGCAAAGATCTGGCTTCCAATTCTTGGTTATTATTCTGTGGGACTCTCTTTTTAGATGTTTTTATCATATATACACATAATATATACATAACTATATTGTGTATGTTATATATAGTATGTTTGTTATCTGTATATAGATGAGACCTTGCATGTGTGCACATATAATATATTGTAGATACCACACAATACACATATATACATATATGCACACGTGTATATATGTGTACCCAATGCCACAGAAGAGCTTTACACAAATATAATTAGAATGTGGCAACCAGATATTTGCTCCATGTGTATCATATGAAGCAAGAAGAACTATTATATTTTTTAAACAACCAATAAATAATATTTTTGTATATATAACAATATTGCCAGATTATGAAATCTACCTGGAAGTTAAAGAAAAGATGTTTTAAAACAAAAAGAAAATAGCAATAAAAACATTGCTTCTGATTAGACAACGGCCAGTTATGGTTTATTTGATGGGGTAGGAATGAGAAAGGAAGTCTATAAGCAACTGTATATGTATGTATTGTTGTGAGGAAGATTAGCTAGTAATTAATTAATTATTAGGGATGGACCTAGCAGGAAGGACTGGAGCGTTCCAAGATGAAATGAAAGAGCAGGAAGTGGCTTGTGCCCTGAGAGAGACTCCATTAGTGGTTAGCACAAACTCTTGCTAGCCCTGGGAGATCTCAGACCTGTATCCTGTTTTCCCTGGGATCCTGAGTGGTGGTGGCATCTAGCAAGGGGACAAGAACTACAGAACAGCACCAGATGGAGGAGGAGTTTGGGATCTGGTGGACAGCATCTCAAGCACACTCTTTCTACTTGGATACCTTGGACCACCTTGACTTTTGGCATCCTGAGATCATCTGTGGATAACCGTGAGAAACCCTTAAAGCCACCCACAGGCCTTTTAGCTGTGCTGGTCAAACCTTGCTGGAACCAGGTTTGAAGCAGCCCTTCAGAGACTCCAGAACAGCTCCTTTATGCCCAGCCTGGTCTAGGTCAATTAGTATTAGAGAAGTTAAGTCCTCCCCCTTGCCCAGTGGTTTTGCCATTTAGGTTTTAGTGTAGAATCCCCTATCCTATCCTTTTAGTTTCTCATAATTAAAACTGTTAAAACCTTTTACCTTGCCTGCTGGTTTCAAAGACTCTGGCCTCTTGGTGACAGTTGGCTAACAGCCATTTTTGTCAGTTAGCAGCAGCTTAGCTGTGTACTCTGGTCTCCCTATTCTGGTCCGGTCTCTCCTTCAACCCATTGTGTATGCCCACAACCACTTAGATTATATTTTAACATCCCTGGTGTGCCCATCTTTTTACAGTATACATATACATGCGTATATATGTACAGAATTGTTATATATATTTAGATAAGAAACATATAGTTATTACATACCTACATGTATGTATAAATACACAAACACAATACATGCATGTATATGATAGTTTATAGTGTTCTCTGCTCTTTCTCCATATCCTGCCATGTCTCTCTCCTCCCAAGAAATATTTACTGTTTCACCATGACTGACAATTATTTTTCCAGATGCATTTTAAAAAATGAAATGGTCATTTTTATCTTCAAACCCATATGCATGTTCTTGTGTCACTTTGGTATGCTACTAAATAAATTTCATAATATATATTTTGGGATAGACATCTAATATGTAAAATTTTATTTGATGGGTTTTTGGCCAAATGTAATAAATAGGTCTTCTAGCTTCATAAAATATCCAACAGGAATGCATGAAATCACCCTAATTGCTAATATGCCAGACATTTACATTTGTTCCATAAATTGTATATTTCTTTTTTGTTTATTTGTTTTATTTTATATCTGAGTAAAAAATATGGAGAAATGTACCTTAGTGGTGTAGGGGATAGAACACTAGAGTGGATAGAACACAAGAGACAGGGATGCCAGAGTTCAAGCCCAACACCACACTCTTACATGTGACTCCCCGCAACTGAATTAACCTCACAACCTCATTTTCTTCATCTATAAAAATAGGGATAATAATAGTATCTACTTCCTGTGGTTGTCATGTAGAGAAGAAATGAGATAGCAATGTAAAATGCTTTCCAAATATGAAAATAATGAATATTTACTAATGAAATATGTGTCAACTGAAATAGATGAGTTAAACCTTAGATAAGTAAATTGTTTGTTCTCAAAAGTTTAGACCAGTGCAGACCCTGGTGGTAGGTGTTAACAGGCTGTAGGCCCAGATGGTAAGCCTCGCCTTCTGAGTGATGAGGTTCAGTGCAATCTGGCTGCTTATTTTGATGATATAAACAGTAAATTGGTTTATTCATTAACTCAGGAAGGGATGGAGGACCAGAGGGAATGGTGATTCTAATATTCCCCTCTAATCTTCCCCCCAAAATCTATGAACCCCTCTTGGAGTCCTCTTTTTGATTTTGAAGCTCCCTAACTTACTGTCTCTGTCTAATTAGACCCCACTATCTAAACTTCGTGATCTAATCTGGTACTCAAAATATTATTTTGAAGAGGTAGTCTATCAGTAGATAGGGTACAATGGGGAATTCACCACTTGGCTTGAGCCAAGTTGGCTTCGAACTAAATCTCAGACAGGTCTCTGGGCTTTAATAAGATTCTTCTTAGATGGCACCAGATCTCAGGAACTCAATATAGGACTATAGTAAAGAAAGATGGAAAGGAAACCTCACTCAATGGCTGGGTGGCAGAATGGCTGAATCACAGAAAACAGGAACTGAATGGCTTCCAAGGAAAGTCGGTTAACCTCTCTCTTGGACAGGCCAAGGGCAGGAAGTCCTCTCTCCAAACTCATTGAAGATACAGGAATGCTCCTCCCAACTATTTCTGTGAGTCTCCTTTTATCCAGTCTTCACACCCTAGAATCTTCTCCTTTTTGTTCTGTGCATGTGCCAGCCCTCTTCTGCAAAGTCTTGCACCAGACTAGACTTATGCAAAAGCTTTCACCTTTCTGTCTCTCTGTCTCTCTTTTACACTAACTATAATAATGTTATTGCTATTGTTATTATACGTATTGGATAATAATAAAATTAGGTGACTCATAATTGTGTTGATAGTCTTAAAAAGTAATTGTCAATGGTTCAGTGGCAAGGTGGTAGGAGGCATCTATGCCATTTAATATTTAATCTCAAAGATTTTGTTTGGTCTTAGATGGCAGGCTCATCAAATTTGCAGATGACACAAAGCAGGAAAGAACATCTAACACACAAGATTATAGTCCTGATCCCCAAATTTTTGAAAAATGAGAGCATTGGCCAAATATAATAAGATTAAATTGAATAACTACTTGTGGTTTTATATTTGAGTACAAATTTCAACCTCAACAGCCCAAGATGGAAAAGGCGTGGTGAAGTAGATGTTCTGAAAAATATCTGTGAATTTTAGTGAACTGTAAGCCCAATGAATCAAGAGTGTGATATGGACACCAAAAAAGCTAATGCAAACATGAATGGAATTAAGAGAGGAATAGCTCCCATGCATGAAGCGGAACTAGTCTTGCCATATTGTGCCCTGAAGTGGTCATTTAGAGTCTATATCCCAAATCATATCCCCATCAACTCATGTGTTTAAGTAATTGTTTTTCTTCTGTGTTTCTACTCCCACAGTTTTTCCTCTGAATGTGGATAGTGTTTTTTCTCATAAATCCCTCAGAATTGTTCTGGATCATTGCATTGCTGCTAGTTGAGAAGTCCATTACATCCAATTGTGCCACAGTGTATCAGTCTCTGTGTATATGGTTCTCCTGGTTCTGCTCCTTTCACTCTGCATCAGTTCTTGGAGGTTGTTCCAGTTCACATGGAATTCCTCCAGTTCATTATTCCTTTGAGCACAGTAGTATTCCATCACCAACAGATACTACAGTTTGTTCAGCTATTCCTTAATTGAAGGACATTCTCTCATTTTCCAATTTTTTGCCACCATAAAGAGCGTGACTATAAATATTTTTGTACAAGTCTTTTTCCTTATGATCTCTTTGGGGTATAAATCCAACAGTGGCATGGCTGGATCAAAGGGCAGACAGTCTTTTAAAGCCCTTTGGGCATAGTTCCAAATTGCCATCAAGAATGGTTGGATCAATTCACAATTCCACAAGCAATGCATTAATGTCCCAATTTTGCCACATCCTCTCCAACATTTATTACTTTTCTTTGCTGTCATGTTAGCTAATCTGCTAGGTGTGCGGTGGTACCTAAGAGTTGTTTTGATTTGCATTCTCTAATTTTAAGAGATTTAGATCACTTTCTCATGTGTTTATTGAGAGTTTTGATTTCTTTATCTGAAAATTGCCTATTCATGTCCCTTGCCCATTGATCAATTGGGGAATGGCTTGATTCTTTGTACAATTGATTTAGTTCCTCATATATTTGAGTAATTAGACATTTGTTAGTTTTTTGTTATAAAGATTTTTTCTCAATTTGTTGCTTCCCTTCTGATTTTGGTTGCATTGGTTTTGTTTGTACAACCCCTTTTTAATTTAATGTAATCACAATTATTTATTGTACACTTTGTACTTTTTTCTAACTCTTGCTTGGTTTTAAAATCTTTCCTTTCCCAAAGATCTGACAAGCATACTATTCTGTGTTCACCTAATTTGTGTATAGTTTCCTTCTTTATATTCAAGTCATTCACCTATTTTGAATTTATCTTTGTGTAGGGTATGAGATGTTGATCTAGAACCAATCTCTCCCATACTGTTTTCCAAATTTCCCAGCAGTTTTTTGTCAAATAGTAGATTTTTGTCCCCAAGGCTGGGCTCTTTGGGTTTATCATAGACTCTTGCTGATGTCACTTACCCCAAGTCTATTCCACTGATCTTCCCTTCTGTCTTTTAGACAGTACCATATTGTTTTGATGATTGCTGCTTTATAGTACAGTTTAAGATCTGGTACTGCTAGGCCACCTTCTTCATGTTTTTTTTTTCATTATTTCTCTTGATATTCTTGATCTTTTGTTCTTCCAAATAAACTTTGTTATAATTTTTTCTAATTTAGTAAAAAGTTTCTTGGTAGTTTGATAGATAAGGCACTAAATAAGTAGATTAATTTGGGTAGGATGGTCATTTTTATTATGTTAGCTCGTCCTGCCCATGAGCAATTAATGTTTTTCCCATTGTTTAGATCTAGTTTTAATTGTGTGGAAAGGGTTTTGTAGTTGTGTTCATATAATTCCTGTGTTTGTCTTGGCGGATAGATTCCTAAGTATTTTATATTGTCTAGGGTGATTTTAAATGGAATTTCTCTTTCTACCTCTTGCTGCTGAGGTGTGTTCGAAATATATAGAAATGCTGATGATTTACGTACATTTATTTTGCATCCTGCAACCTTGCTAAAGTTGTTGATTATTTCTACTAGCTTTTTAGCTGATTCTCTAGGATTTTTAAGTAGATCATCATATCATCTGCAAAGAGTGATAGCTTATTCTCCTCATTGCCTATTTTAATACCTTCTGTTTCCTTTTTCTTCTCTAATTGCTACTGCTAGTGTTTTTAGTACAATGTTAAATAATAGAGGTGATAATGGGCATCCTTGTTTCACTCCTGATCTTATTGATAAGGTTTCTAACTTATCCGTATTGCAAATGTTGCTTGATGATGGTTTTAGATATATACCGTTTATTGTTTTTAGGAAAGGTCCTTCTATTCCTATGCTTTCTAGCATTTTCAATAGAAATGGGTGTTAAGGTGTTTTCAGAGTCTATTGAAATAATCATGAGATTTTTGTTGTTTTGCTTGTTGATATGGTCAATTATGTGAATGTTTCCCTAATATTGAAGCATCCTTGCATTCCTGGTATAAATCTCACCTGACCATAATGAATGACCCTTGTGATCACTTGCTGGAGTCTTTTTGCTAGTTTTCTATTTAAGATTTTTGCGTCTATGTTCATTAAGGAGATTGGTCTATAGTTTTCTTTCTCTGTTTTTGATCTATCTGGCTTTGGGATCAGTACCATATTTGTGTCATAAAAGGAATTTGGTAGAACTCCTTCTTTGCTTATTATGTCAAATAGTTTGTATAGTATTGGGATTATTTCTCTTTTGAATGTTTGATAGAATTCACTTGTGAATCCATCTGGACCTGGGGATGTTTTTCTTAGGGAGTTCTTTGATGGCTTGTTCAATTTCTTTCTCTGAGATGGGGTTATTTAGGTATTCTATTTCTTCTTCTGTTATTCTAAGCAATTTATATTTTTGTAAATATTCATCCGTATCACCTAAATTGCTATAATTATTACCATATAATTGGGCAAAATAGTTTTTAATGATTGCTTTAATTTCTTCTTCATTAGGGGCGAGGTCTCCCTTTTCATCTTTGATACTGTTAATTTGGTTTTATTTGTTCCTTTTTTTATTAGATTGACCAGTATTTTGTCGATTTTATTTGTTTTTTCAAAGTACCAGATTCTAGTCTTATTTACTAATTCAATAATTCTTTTACTTTTGATTTTATTAATTTATCCTTTAATTTTTATGATTTCTAATTTAGTTTTCATCTGGGGATTTTTAATTTGTTAACTTTCTAGTTTTTTATCTGTATGCCCAATTCATTGATATTTGCCTCCCTCCCAATTTGTTAATATATTCACTCAAGGATATAAATTTCCCCCTGAGTACTGCTTTGGCTGCATCCCACAGGTTTTGGTAGGATGTCTCATCATTGTCATTCTCTTCAATGAAGTTATTAATTGTTTCTATACTTTGTTCTTTAAATAACTGATTTGGGAGAATAAAATTATTTAATTTCCAATTAGTTTTTTTTTTAAACCCTTAACTTTCGGTGTATTGTCTCATAGGTGGAAGAGTGGTAAGGGTGGTCAATGGGGGTCAAGTGACTTGCCCAGGGTCACACAGCTGGGAAGTGGCTGAGGCCGGATTTGAACCTAGGACCTCCTGTCTCTAGGCCTGACTCTCAATCCACTGAGCTACCCAGCTGCCCCCCCAATTAGTTTTTGATTTGTCTATCCATCTACCCTTACTAATTATCATTTTTATTGCATTATGATCTGAAAAGGTTGCATTTTTTATTTCTGCTCTTTTGCATTTTTTTGCCATATTTCTATGCCTTAGTACATGATCAATCTTTGTAAATGTACCATGTGCCAGTGAAAAGAAGGTGTATTACTTTTTTCCCTATTTATTTTTCTCCACATATTTATTAACTCTAATTTTTCTAGGATTTCTTTCACCTCTCTTACCTCTTTCTTATTTATTTTTTGGTTTTATCTTTCTACATCTGACAGAGGAAGGTTTAAGTCTCCCATTAGTATCTTTTACTATCTATTTCTTCTTTGAGCTCTGCCAATTTCTCCTTTAGACATTTAGATGCTATACCATTTGGTGCATACATGCTGAGTAGTGATATTTCCTCATTGTCTATACTGCCTTTTATCAGTATGTAATTACCTTCCCTATCTCTTTTAAATCAGATCTATTTTTACTTTGGCTTTGTCAGATATCATGATTGCAACTCCTGCCTTCTTTTTCTCAGCTGAAGTCCAATAGATTTTGAGCCAGCCTTAACCTTTTCCCTGTGTATCTCTACTTTCCTCATGTGTGTTTCTTGTAGACAACATATGGTAGGTTTTTGGTTTCTAACCCACTCTGCTATTTCCTTCTGTTTTATGGGTGAGTTTATCCCATTCACACTCAAAGTTATGATAATCATTTGTGTATTTCCCAACATTTTGGTATCCTCTCCTTGTTCTGCCCTTTCTTCTTTCGCTATTTCCTTTTAAACCTGTGGTTTATTTTAATCAGTCCCCCTTATCCCCACCCTTAGTTTACTTCTCTTTCTGTCCCTCCCTTTTTGTTGTTCTCTTATTATTTTTTACGGATTATTAAATTCCCTCCCCTCTTTCTTTCCACCTTGTTTTGAACTCCCCACCCTACTACCCACCTTGGTTTTTCCCTTCTGACTTTTTCCACAGGGTAAGATAGAATTTGATATCCCAAAGGATCTTGCTGCTCTTCCCTCTCAGAATTAATTCCACTGAGAGTAAGGTTTGAGTATTACCTATTAACACTCTCTTCCTCTCTTTCTTATAATAGTATCCATCCCCTTCCCTTCCCATCCGCCTCTTTGTGCGGTATAGATTATCCTATTTTTCTTATTTCTTCAAGTTTCTCTTGGTACCATCTTTTATTCCCCCCAATCCTTTTACTTTTTTGCATATCTTCTTAGACCACTTAGTACCCCAACCCTCTCCCTATGAATAATTCTTCTAATTACTATAATAGTGAATACAATTTTTGAGAGTTACACACAACATTTTCCCATATAGGAATACAAATAATTTGATCTTATTGAAGCCCTTAAAGGAGCAAATTAAACATTTTTTTTCCTTTCCCCTCTCTTTCTTATTTACTTTTTCATGTTTCTCTTGTTTTTTTGTGGTTGGATTCAAACTTTCTGCTTATTTAGTTCTGGTCTTTTCTTTACAAATACTTGGAAATCTTCTATTTTGTTGAATGCCCATACTTTCCCCTAGAAGTATATAGTCAGTTTTGATGGGTAGGTGATCCTTGGTTGTAGATCCAATTCTCTTGCCTTTCTGAATGTTGTATTCCAAGACTTGTTTCTTTTAGTGTTAAGGCTGCTAGATCCTGTGTAATCCTGATTGATGTTCCTTGACATCTGAATTGTTTTTTTCTGGCTTCTTGTAAAAATTTTCTCCTTGGTTTGGAAGTTCTCGAATTTGGCAGTTATATTCCTGGGGGTTATCTTTTAAGGTTTTAGTGTAGAGGGTGATTTATGGATTCTTTCAGTACCTATTTTGCCCTATTGTTGAAGAATATCAGGGTAGTTTTCTTGGATAACTTCTTATACTATGGTGTTGAGGTTCCTGTTAATTTCTGATTTTTTAGGAAGACCAATGATTCTCAAATTGTTTCTTCTAGTCCTGTTTTCTTGGTCAGTTATTTTCCCAATGAGATATTTCATGTTTCCTTCTATTTTGTCATCTTTTGACTTTGCTTTATTAATTTTTGCTGTCTTGTGAGATCATTGGCTTCTACTTGCCCAATTCTAGTATTTAAAGACTCGTTTTGGGCTATAATGTTTTGATTTTCCTTTTGGTCTTTCCTACTCTTCATTGTTTCCAGTTCTTTAATTTTAGTCTCCAATTTGCTTATACTTTCCTCTGATTTTTGGGTTTCTTTCTCCAATTGGAAGTTTCTGTCTTTTAATCTGTTAATTTTCTTTTTAGCTATTTCCCACATCTCTCACCAAATCTCTTCCATCTTTCTCATGATCTCAGTTTTGAACTCTTCAAGAGCTTGTGACCAATTTCCATTTTGGGGGGAAGGTTTTGGATATGTTTACTTGTTTGTCCTTGTCTGTTGTCTCCTCTGAGGTCTGGATTTGTTCTCCATAAAAATTATCCAAAGTCAATACCTTTCTCTTTCTAGTGGTAGAAGGTTGTACTTCATTGCTGGCCATAACTATGCTAGTTTTTCCTTTACAGCCAAAATTCTGAGTGAGGAGGGTAGGCTCTCTGTGTATGGAGCTATGGAGTAGTTTTTGCCTGAGGCTACTTTTTGAGTTTGAGTGATTCTATTGTGTGCCACCTCTATCTCTAGTGCCCGAGGTCTACACTCTTTACGTTCCTGTGGTCTCAAGTCTAGCTTCTCCCCAGGGTATGTCTCTGGTGCTCTTGGTCAGCTGCCAAGAACCTAGAGATTGCTCCATGCTCACTGTAATTCTGGCACACTGGCTCTGACTCTGGCACAGTAAGTAGGGTGGGGGAGGGTTGAGCAGCTCACGTTTTGGTGGGAGCTATTTTACCCCCTTATAGTGTGGAAATGCCTAGATCCCACATACCTTCGATGCTGAGCCCTATTGTGGAGTCCCTTCATTCATCTGGATTTGGTTTTTTTGTCTTTTTGCTGTATCATATATGGTGGGTGGTGAGGAGAGTAAAGAGTCTTACTATTACTCTGTAGCCATCTTATCACAGAAGCCTTGAAGCATTCCAATTGTGGAAAGGGAATTAGGTTTGTTTTGTTTGGCTCAAGGGGACATAACCAGGAATACCAGGTGGATGGGATAAAGAGGTCAGTTTAGTCTCATTTCCAGAGAAAACAAACAAAATTTCTAATGATTAGAGCTGCCCGAATGTACTGTTAGCTATCTTGAGAGGGCATTGGCTCCTCTCCACGGAGGTCCTTAATTAATCTAGATGACTACTTGTCTGATATGTTACGATGGGATTTCCTTTCATTTATGGGTTGGGTTAGATAGCTACTGAGGTTCCTTCCATTTCACAAGTTCCATGATTCTAAAAGTTTATTATTTTTATATCATGCTCATTTCTGGATATATTTTTCCTCTCTCCCCTGAATAAGCCCTCTTTGTAGCAAAGGTGTCACCTATAACCTAAGGTATATCTCCCTTCTTCAAAAGGCCATGAAACTAGTCTTATGAACATTGGATTCATTCCTGGGGTTGACTGATTTCAAAAAAAGAAAATTCAGGTTTTTTATTCTCACTTATTATGCTACTTCTCCAGAGTAGAACCCCAGGGAAAATTTCTTAATGCTTGGATTTGGCTTATGTCTATGTTCTTTTCAAGGGGAATTAACGAGGTCCCTTCTAGAAAAGGTATTCGATGCACAAAATTGTAGATATCTGATATAGGCTAGTGACTTTTTTCCCTACCATAAAAGAAATAATTAAAACATAAAAGCCTCATAATCTCATATTAATACAAACTTAAAACATAAATTATAAACCACCAGCTATATTATATTCTCCTGGGAGGTAGAAAGAATGTTGAACAGATGTCACTTTTGCCTCAGCCTTCACTCTGAGCAGCTATTCAAGATCCAGGTCTACCAGCCAGCTGGGGAAAGGCTAATCCTTTTGGAAGTGATTATTTTCTTCTCCAAGAAGGGTATAGTTTCAGGAAACACTTCCCCTTGGGCAATTAATACTCAGTTCCATGGCTCCTTACAGTGGAACTCACAAGGATAGTAAACTGAGCCTCGAAACCCCCATTTGTCAAGATTGCTGTTTAATGATCTGTGCTCAGTAAAGGAAACAAAGCAGAAAGGTCAGTAAAGACTTGAGGTTATACTATAGTTTCACATAGGCAAGCACATATTCTCATTGATATGTGGGATGGAAATACCATAGCTGCTGCTGAGGAGCAGGGAGAGAAGTTCTCTCCCTTGCTAACTAAATATCTAGGAGAATCCACCTCAAAAGAGACTGCTAGTCATTTCTCCTCACTTTTTATAATTCAATGAGTGGGTAGCTCTTCTTGAATCAGTTGACAATGGCCTTTGGCACAATATCCAATCGTTTTGGGCACCAAGGATCATCCAGAAGCTTTTGATTACATGTATCCTTTTGTAAAGAGTCCAGAGCAATAGAGTTCACCTACAAATCTATCCCTGTGCATGATCTATGGGCATGGTCCCTGCTACCAAGAAAAAAAGTTGACTAAAACCCAGGAACAGTTACTGCTCCTGGAATCATATTAAGGGGGGCATGCTGGAGCTAGCTGCTTTGGGCAGATGTGATCGTTTTTACCTCAGAAATTGGCAAGATACAAATCGGGGCCTATTTTATTGTTTTGTTGATTGTCTAGACTTAAGAAAGTGATGAAGAAAATGTTAATAAAGCAGATTAAACTTAAACATTTGTTGCACATTTGTTTAAAAAAAAACATTTACTAGCATGCCTCTGAGCGTGTTTGACATTTTGTACTTATACTTCTTCACTCCTCTATCTAAAAGAGGGAAATGAGTCCTCATTTCTTCCCAGAGATGCAGATTTGTATTTATAATTATTGTGTTCAATGTTATTAAAGTGTTTTTTTTTCATTTATACTATAGTAATGTCACATATGTTATATTATATAACACAATATATAGTAATATATGCTCTGGGCCCTCTGCTGACTTCCATTGTTAGGAACTAACTAGCACTGTTAGGAGTTCTAGGGGTAAACCTGAGATGATGGTGAGTGTTCTCTCATTCTTTTGCACTCAAGCCCTCATTGCTATGCTCCCCAATGATTCTCAGCTAGCTCAATTTAATTAGCTTTTAAACCAAGGTGGTATAATAAGACTAGTTGATACAAAACATGGCTCCCAACCTGGAGCACATTCTCACATAAATACAAATAGCACCCAGGGAAAAATGAACTCTAGCTTAAAGAACTGGATTTAACTCATAGCCTCTGATTATTGGAAGTTTTTCTTCCCCTTTGCAGATCCCTCATGAAGTTTCCCTTAGCTATTGTTTTCTGCTAGGCACTGTGTCTCAGGGTTCTTAGGGTCCTAAAGCTGCACTTCTCTACAACCTGAAAAAGTCATATTTCCTGAGACTCCCTTTTCTCAAGTTGTCCAAATTTATCTTTTTTTCCTAATTTCCACTGCATGTATTACTTGTTGCTGATTCCGTCTTTCTGATTAAAAGGTAAATTCAGGTGAGGTGGAAGAGAGTTCAATATTCCTTCTGAACTCACTCAGTTCACTATGCACTTCCTAAACTTTCCCTCCCCAGAGCTACTCTCGGGTTACAGGCAAAGGAGTCTGACTTCTTAGATTGCTCCAAAAGTTTAACTCTTGAAGCAATCACTGCTCTGATATTCATAGGCCCATAGGTGTGTTCTTTCAATTTCATTCCATTTCATCTGATTTCATCCAATGGCGTGAAGCATTCTACTTCTCTCCAACTTGTTATTACCCCTAGTTGAAGACTTTGGTTTCTTGCTTCAATAAAGATGTTGAGAAACTATTTACACCCTAGTTTATACATTTTATTGATTCCAATTCAAAAAGGAACAAAACTATCCAACAACAGAGAGCATCTTATTAATTACAGTATATTCATCCCACTTGGGCATGTGTGAGAACATCACATTTATAGTAGCCACTGGATCTACCATTTTTCTGTTTCTTCCATTTATCTTCGTCAGTTGATACAATCTTTTCCATGGCTTTGGGAATTCTTATTAACAATTTTAATGACACAATATTCTATTATTTTCAAGTATCACAAAGCATTCATCTGTTCCTGAATTAATGAATATATGCATCTATTTGTGGATATGTATATATACACATACATATATATCATTTTGTTTTTACTACTATAATAAGTATATGTGATGTTTTTTGTCTACTTTTGACTTTCTTGAACTACATTTCTTATAGTGAAATCTTGGGTCAGTGTTGTTTAGTGTTTCCAAATTATTTCTAGGATGGTCTCATTAATTCAGAAATCCACTAATAGTATATTAATGTTCTGTCTTCCTGTAGTCTACCTTCCTGGTTACTTTTAATTTTTGTAATCACTTGTTAGGATCAAGATTTTGTCTATATTTATCTCATTATTACTAATTTTGGATATGGAGAAACAGTCATTTTAGTTTCTTTTTTTTTGAAAAGTGTTCAAGTCATTTGCCACTTAATTAGTGGGACTCTGGGTCTCAAATATTTTTGCTAATATCTTATATTTTTTGGATATCTTTTATCAGAGGTTGTCTGATGTGCAATTTTTTTTATCCAATTGATAGTTTTCCTTCTTAAATTAATTACATTGTCTTTAATGTGCTATTTGTTTTCATTTCCCAGTATTAGGTAAGTTTTAGTTCAAGTGTCACTTCCTTAGGAAGACTCTTTCCTGTCCCCTTCCTTATTTTCACTTATTCCTAATTACTTTGTATTTGTTTTACATATATTTTGGGGAGACTTATGAATTTTGTTTTTCCCTAGTAGAAGTTAAGTTTCATGAGGGCATGCTTCCATTTTCATTTTTGTTTTTGTATTCACAACACTCAGTATAATGCATAGTACACTGTACATGTTTATTAGATTTAACCTGAATTGATTGGAACTTTATTTCCTAGCATTGTACTGTGGAGGAAACAAGATATTTTTCTAGTGTATATTTATGTCCTTGATCACTTTATTACTGGGAATGGCTCTTGATCTTAAATATTTATTTCCTATATTTTTTAGATATTGAACTTTTATATGGTGGCATAAATGTTTTTTTTTTTTTTAATAAATCTCTCTTGGTACTTTTATTTATTTATTTATTTACTCATTCATTCATTCATTTATTTATTTACTCATTCATTTATTTGTTTGTTTGTTTGTTTGTTTATTTATCTATTTATTCATTTATATATTTTTTTAAGCCCTTGTACTTCGGTGTATTGTCTCATAGGTGGAAGAGTGGTAAGGGTGGGCAATGGGGGTCAAGTGACCTGCCCAGGGTCACACAGCTGGGAAGTGGCTGAGGCCGGGTTTGAACCTAGGACCTCCTGTCTCTAGGCCTGACTCTCACTCCACTGAGCTACCCAGCTGCCCCCCTTATTTTTATATTTTTAAACTCTTAACTTCTGTGTATTAGTTCCTTGGTGGAAGAGTGGTAAGGGTAGGCAATGGGGGTCAAGTGACTTGCCCAGGATCACACAGCTGGGAAGTGTCTGAGGCCAGATTTGAACCTAGGACCTCCCGTCTCTAGGCCTGGCTCTCAATCCACTGAGCTACCCAGCTGCCCCCATAAATGTTTCTTGGAGGTCTAACTGATTATATTATTTTCCTGTTTCTGCTTACATACTTCTGAATCAGTTCTTTCTCTTTTTAAACCCTTACCTTCCATCTTAGGATAATACCGTGTATTAGTTTCAAGGCAGAACAGTGGGAAGGACTGGCCTGTGGGAGTTAAGTGACTTGCCCAGAGTCACAAACTAGGAAGTGTCTATGGCCAGATTTGATTCCAGGAGCTCCCATCTCTGGGCCTGGCTCTCAATCCATTAAGCAACCACTGAGCTTGAATCAGTTCTTGAGCCATTAAATGGTTTTCTTGGAATTCTTCATATTCATAACATTTTATATTATAATAGTGTACCATTTCTTTCATGTCCCACATTTTGATTTGTTTAGTCATTGTCCAATTGATTAGCATTTATTTTATTTCTAGGTTGTTGTTTATTTGTTTGTTTCATTTTGTTTTGCCAACATCAAGAGTTATGCTATGAATATTTTGATATCTTGGGGGTCTTTTTGTTGATCTTATCTCTCTTTGGAGTATGAAGCAATGGTCTCTAGCCATAAGGAGATCATAGTAATTATGCTGAATACATCAATTATACATTGCTTTATGGTTACAAAGTTGAAGAAGCGAGATGTAGCATTTATGCTCATTTTATAGATGAGGAAAGTAGGACTTGATGAAATTGTGACTTGTCTAAGTCCATAGAATTCATAAATAGTAGAACTAGAACTTGAATCTAGATCATCTGTCAAATTAAATTGTTCTTTCTGATGTATCACCATCATCATGTAAATGTAAATGTATAAATGTGTATGTGTATGTGTGTGCATATGCATGCATACATATACTTACAGAATACAGACATAATAAATTCTTATTATGATGTATCATTGTGGCATGGACTTGTTGCTGGGTTCTCAGAGGCTATGCCAGAGCAGCACAAGCTCTGACTAATCCTTTCAAGCTTCAAAGGCTTTGAATATCACTCTTTTTATAGACTATCTGTTGGTTGGCAGAGGTCTAGCCTAGCAAAGTTTAGAGAAGATCATTGCCTAGTTGGTAACAAGGCAATATGTATTTTTTTGGGAGGGGGGTCACAATAACTCTCTTTGGATGTCTACCAGGAGATGGAGATACAGGGCTTGTGAATATCATTAGTGGAAAAAGCATCCACCTCCAGGAAATTATGGATCCTTGAAGTATGGACATAAGACGTCTATATATATGAAATATAGAGAGAATAAAGCAGTACAAAACCAAAGGCTAGTCCATATACCACATGTGGTCCATCTAGACAATAGATACATGCTTTAAAAAGCAGTGAAAATAAATTCTTTCATTTGTGACAGAAGAGGGCATCATTGTGCAGATCATTGTGGTATCATCAAGGCAAGTCGCCTAGAAGAGGAAAGTCTTGAGCAGGGTCATAAAATGTGAGTAGAATTTATATAGGCAAAGGAGTAACAGGAAGGGATTCCAGGTGAAATAAGTAGCTTATTTAATAGAATAGAGGCAGAGATGAGCATGGTATGAGCTAGTCAGTCAATGAACACTTATTGTTGTTTAATTTCTTTAATCATATCTGATTCTTTGTAACCCCATTTGGGGTTTTCTTGGCAAAGACACTGGAATGGTTTGCCTTTTCCTTCTCTAGATCATTTTTCAGATGAGGAAACTGAGACAATCCAGGTTAAGTGACTTGCCCAGGGTCACACAACTAATAAGTATTTGAGACTGAATTGAACTAAGGAAGATGGGTTTTCCTAACTCCAGGCCCAGTGTTTTCTATCCACTGTGCCACCTACACTTACTAAACACCTACTATGTGTCAAGTATCGTGCTAAGCACTGTGTAATCGGAGGTCAATTTGGACTAGATATGTGATTTCATTTGTGCAAGAATTCACACTTGCTTTGTAACTTATGGTTTTAGAACATTTTCTGGATCACTGAAAAGTTAAGTGACTTGGTCATACTCATTTATGCCAACTCTGAGTCAGATGTGTGATTTGGACCCAGGTCTTCTGCCAGCTCACTGCCTTATATGGAGGAAAATAAGGAGACAATAACACTAAAAACAATCATTTATGTTTACATTATATTATTGAATTTAAAAAGCATTGAATATAAGTTGTTTCATTTGAGTTTCATGGAAACTCTGTAAGAGATATAGCATAAGTATTAATACCCTTACTTGCAGAATAGGACCCTGGTTTAGAGAAATGAAATATTTGACCCAAAATGACATAACAAGGTGATTGATGGTGCTTGGATTTGAACCCAGGTCTTCTGTCTTCAAATTTAGAGAAACTTTTGTCTGTTTGTTATTGGGGAGCTGTGTAATATAAAGTTGAAAAGGTAAGATAAGGCCAAAATAGAAAGCATCTTAAATTCTAACACGAAGCACCTGTAATTCGTATGAAAGGCAAATAGAGCTTTTGCGTGTTGAGTGGGATTATTAAAGCAATGAAAGTCGTGTTTTAAGGAGACTGGCTTGATAATTACATAACACCACAGAACAGAAATGGGAAGGGGCTGGAGGCAATCCATTAGATTTAGGCATACTGCACTTTCACAGGTTTTTTTTTTCTATTTAGGTTTTGGCCATGGCTCTGCTGAGTGAAACATTTATATCACCAAATTCTACCATGTTATTAATTTTTTTTCAACTAGAAAATATCTAGTCTGTTGGTTAGGATTATTTTTGGTCTGTTATTATAACTTTAACCTAATACATCTTATAGCATTTCCTTTCCAAAATATTTTTAGCTTTGCCTTTAAAGTACTGATGTATGTTACTTCTATTCTATCAGTTCAAATTTGAGACTTGAATTCAGGCGTATAAGCTTTACAAAGATGTGAGGGCTCTTGGTAAGTAACAGTAACAAATGTAAAGGAATAAATTCAACAGTTCTGGTTATAATTTCAGTGGTTACTGCATGCCTATCTACACCTGTCTTTATTTTTATGATTGTTTAAAAAGAAAAATTCTATCCTGAATTCTCTAACTTCTCATACTTACTCCTGCAGCCTTTGCCAGATAATGCACCTTACTCTGACTGAAAAAATAAACTTAATTTGTAAGATCCTGACTAAGCCGATTTCTTGCTGTAACATTCTGGGGAGGACAATGACAAGGCTGAACATGCTCATAAAAGAATGATCTGCTAATTGTGATGGAATAGTATTGCAGTTTAAGAAATAATGAACAGGATGTTGTCAGAAAAACCTGAGTAACGTATATGAACTTATGCAAAGCGAAGGGAGCAGAACCTAGAAACATTGTAAAGAGTAAAAACAATATTGTAATGTTGCATTAAAAGTAACATTAGTGACAAGAAATAGTGATCTGGATCATGAAAGTTGCAGAGGCTTTTTCTACATAGCTTGATAGCTTGATTTGGGAATATTCAGCCAGGAAAAGAGTAGACAGGTTACTACATGGTGGCTGTCTTCAAGTATCTGAAAGGCTTCCATATGGAAGAGGGAAAAGACTTGTTCTTGGTCCCAGGGAAAAGCAAGCTATGGACATTGAGGAGAAATCTATTCCTATCTTGTATAAGGATGTACTCCCCAAAGAACTTCCCCACTAGAATGGATTCTCTTAGGAGCTATAGTTTGCTCATCATTAAAGGTCAAACAGAAATTAGATGACCATTTGTTGGGGATACATGGGGTGGAGGTGGGGTGATTATTATTTAGGTATAAATTGGACTAAATAGTCTTTGAAGTCCCTTCTGGCCTAGAGATTATTCAGTTATTACATGCTGTAGTACCATAACTCTTGTATTTACATCTTGTAATAATTGCCTATGTATCTTTTGTGAATCTTACTTTATATGCCAAATATTATCAACGAGCATTTTTGAGTACCTACTATGTGCCAGAAGCTGTGTTAAACAATGGAATACAAAAACAAAAAAGGACAATTTTTCCCTCAAAGAGCATATTATATTCTTATTATGAACATTTAAATTATCACTTTCAGAGACCAATTTATATAGGATGAAATCGGCCAGTATAGAAGTAATCCTGGAGTTTTACAATTTAGGGGTAGAGCAGACTGGAGAGAATGCTGAATTTCTTCTAGCCGTAGAACCTGTATTCAAATGATGTTGCTTCTATTTTTACCTGGATGATCTTGAACAATCCGTTTAACCTATTTAGCCCTCAGTTTTTTCATCTATAAAACGAGGACCCTGGACTAGGTGGCCTTTAAAGACACTTTCAGCTCTAAATAAACCTGTGAACTTGGGAAACTATTGATGCTAAATCCTCCCCTTTCACCTTTGTGGTAGGAGCAATATTGTATCCCTCCATTCCCCATCCCATGGAAGTGGCTTAAAAAGTTTTTCCTTAAAAAAGTGGCTCATAGAACTAAAGCTCAGGCCACAAATATAGCTTCCTGGTGACCTGGGTACAAAATAACTATGACTTGAGTATATTAGGATTCAGACCAAAGACCGTGCTCAAATGAACAAATGTTTTATCTTGGATGAACTAACTCATCTGTCCTTCTTCTGAATGTCCTTCCCTTGCTATGATTATGTGGGTGGTTTCCTTCTTGTTAACTTTTAAATAGATTATGAGTATCTCATTTCAATCATTTTTGATCTAAAACTATCAGGGAACTGGTGAGAGTTAGACTTAGTTCATTATAAGTCTTTACAAGGTGCAGTAATTCTTTGATAGAATGATATTTTCAATGAGAGCTCTGGCATGATGGAACTGCTATCACATGTGCCAACTTCTAGGTTTATATTGGCACTGTTGATTTTATCCCCATTGTTGGTTCTCTGATCCTGCTATTTCCAAGTCATAACTGTTGGTAGAGAGTCCCAGAAAAAACTTCAATGTTTTCCCACTACCTGTAGGACAAAGTCCAAACATGCTGGTCCTCAGAATTCAAATATGGGTTGATTCTAAGCCTTTTTACCTTAATTTCCCTCTAATATTCTGCACAAATCTTATACTCTACCCTCATCTCTGTTGCGTGAATATTCCTACTTAATAGAATGCCCCTTCCTGACACTTTCCATCTATTTGGATCTTACCTATTCTTTAAGCCAGAATTGAACTCATATCTTTTGTGAACCACTACCTTTCTTAGTCATTCTAATAGATAAAGCTTTCTCCTTTCTCTGACCTCCAATAACACCATCTGTGAAATGGG
The DNA here is from genome assembly GCF_016433145.1 of Gracilinanus agilis. NCBI lineage: Eukaryota > Metazoa > Chordata > Mammalia > Didelphimorphia > Didelphidae > Gracilinanus > Gracilinanus agilis. The sequence goes on from NC_058132.1 coordinate 329,401,176, forward strand.
CACAATGATAGCACCTACTTCCTAGGGTCATTAAGATGATCAAATGAGATAACATAGGTGAATCACTTTACAAACATTAAAGTGCCATATGAATGTTATTTATCATTGTTAATTGTTGTCAAACTCACTCCTTAAAAGAAGCATTTACAGTCTTGAATTGTTAACCATCTTTCTTTGTTATGAAGACTGTCTTCCCAATTAGAATTCTAACTTTTTGAGATCTAGGACCATGTCTGATTAATCCTTGTTTCCCTCTAGAGTGCTCTGCACATAGGAGGTACTCAATAAATACTGGATAGTTACTTGATAATACAAATGAACATTAAGATTTTGATTTCATATTCATTTGTTTGCCCTAAAATTGTTGACTGTATTAAGCCATTTTGCTATTTCCTTCACATAGAGAAGGAGCATTTTCTGCTTTTCTTTAATTGTTGCATGGTTAATCCCTCTCAATTGCAAGAAGCCAAGATATGCTGATGTTTCCCTTGGCACTCAATCGTCAATAATTTGATCTTTACTGAGAATGAATCCATCTGTCATATTGTCTTGTTATCTATGAATGCCTCTTGAGTCAAAATCATAACATTCTCCACATGTTAAAGAGTATCCTTTACTCCATGCTACTCCCTTTCCCAATTTTCCCTACAGAAACTTACATTCTAGTGGAAGATATGAAGGAAGCTCAGGCCCCAATGAGAATACAAAGTCTTTCCTTTATCAGATGTATTATCTCATGCATTTCAAGTCACTAAAGACTATCACTAAGCAGCAAGGAAGGAAATCCTGCTGGGCATCCAAAAATAGGAGACCTTCTGAGTGAGAGGGGAATTGTTCCAAAGTTAACATCTTTTTGCATTGGCATGTGTGATAAAGCTTCCCTCTGAATAAACATTTGCAAAGTCAGGCTTGACTCAAACAGAAGCTGTGAGATTTGACACCAGTGAAAAGTAGTAGGGGTAGCTCCTTTTTGCTGGAATTTCTGAGCTCTGATTTGAGAGCCAAGAACTCTCTGCTTCGTAACCCACAGAAGGGTAACAGCACTAATGAAACTCAGTGTTTTTTATGGGATTTTCAGTTTGTAGAGTGCTTCCATATTCATTATTATATCAAGGCCATAATTTTGTGAACTGCCTAGGCCAAGATCACTTCATTACTTGCTTCAAAACTCACCTCTGGACTTCACTCCACTGCAAGACTTGTCACCCTAGTTCTATTTCTGACCTGAGTTTCTCTTTCTTCATTGAAGAAGAGCCCAGCCAAAAGAACTCTCCTCACTCCTCTTTCTTAAAGTCAAATGCTAGAAAGTGACAGAGATTGCAGAGCTAAGATTTAAACTCTGAGCTGTGACTCCAAAATCCATCTTGTCTTTTCTCAAAACCATCTGTATCACTGTAATTTTCATTCCTCCAAAAAATAGAGGACTATATGAATATTTCTGGAGAATAGCCTGGTCTTCCGAAGTCTAAAACGGTTCCTCTATTCCTGCTACTAGATCCACCTTATGCCTTATTATTATTTTATGATGGAAATTAGAGGCCTCAAAAGGTCCTATATTCCATAAAAGCACAGCAGAAAATTTATAATAAGAATAGTGGAGAACTTGCCAGAATTCCTGCAAAGTTTCCATTATGTTTGTGTAGATGGTGTTATATTTTCTGACATTAAAAAATGAAAATATGCTTCATTTTGTTCGTATAGAAAAGGTTAGTATGCTGCTCTTTGTAAGGCTAGCTTTGTATGACACAAAAATGATGCATTACTGAGTAAACTCAAGTTCTGATTATAATTTGTAGTTGTCCTTAATACACATGTAAATATAAATGTATATGTGCAAATAAGAATGTACATTTATATATCTGTGTATACACACATATACATGCATACACACAAACATACTAAATCTGCCACTTCTCAAACCCTTTCAATGGCATTCTATTTACTACTAATTGCAGTTCAAATTACTTAACCAATATTTTACTTGCCCTAGCTTTCCTGTTTCAAGATATGGGCAAGGATTGGGGATATTTTTAGAGGGCACAGTCTGTCTGCTTATAGAATAATCTAGTTAAGAATGTGGGTGACATATCAGTATAAAATTATATAATATTACAGAATCACAGAATCCCATTGTTTAAAGGGACTTTAGAGGCCATCTAATCTAGGCCTGAAAAGAAATCCCTTCATAGAACATATGGCTGTCCAGCCTCTGTGCTTGGTTTGTATTATATTTACATTTATAATCTATTTCTTCCTTCTGATCTTGTGGTATGTAACATTTTTCCTTCAACTTTTCCATCTCTATCCCTCATTAACATTAATATTTCTCCCTCTATTGATCCCCATACAAATGCCTTTCATTCTGCTCTCTTCCAGTGCATATATTTTTCTCACATGAGTAATAACTTCCCCTGACTCTTCACCATCGTCCTTTAAAAAATCTGTTCCTTTTTATTAAAGTATACTCATTCCAGTTCATTTTTGAGTAATGGTACCTCCCATCAAATCTCATTGAGACTATAGAGACTTAATTTACCTCCTTATATTAGGATTTTTAGTTTACCTTTTTTGTTAGCTATAATTCAGACATCTGTGTATACACATATTAAGCTTGCATTTCTCTTATTTTCTTTCTTTTGAGATTTTGGTTCCTTTAAATTATTTGTCCTTGCCACTTTTGTTTTTCATTACACTGCTTTGAGATATATAACTTGGATATAGGTGATCAATTTTCCCCTCCTTTATTAATCTTTTTTGAAAAATTTCCATTTCCAGGAAAAGATATTTTTACTGGCCCTTGGGGGGCAGCTGGGTAGCTCAGTGGATTGAGAGCCAGGCCTAGAGATGGGAGGCCCTAGGTTCAAATCTGGCCTCAGACACTTCCCAGCTGTGTGACCCTGGGCAAGTCACTTTACCCCCTTTGCCTATCCTTACCACTCTTCTGCCTTGGAGCCAGTACACAGTACTGACTCCAAGATGGAAGGTAAGAGTTTAAAAAGAAAAAAAATTTTTACTGGCCCTTGTTTTATCTACACCAGCCCTGGATAAGGATCTTTATTGTATTCTTATTCCTATATCTTAATCTGTGGCTTAGAAATCCAAACTCCATGTTCAGACACCATTTTTTAAAAAGAGTTTTTGGTCAACTACCATTCTAAGCATTAGGAGTTTTCTTGGAAAAGATAATGGAGGAGTTTGCCAATTCCTTCTCCAGTCTAAACACATCAGAGGGGTACAAAACAAAATGCTATTTTTGTATATATAATATCTACTTAAAAGGTCAGTGGTCTCCAAGCTTTTTTGGTCAGCAAAGTATTTTCAAGTGTGAAATCTTTAATATAATAGTATGCGTATATATGTATATACACACATACATATAGCTGGGGAGGCACAGTGGATTGAGTGCCAGGGTCTGGAGTCAGGAAGGAAGAAATGCCAAACCAATCCAATATGTTTGCCAAGAGAACCTCAAAATGGGGTCATGAAGACTGAACAGTGATTGAAACAACAGCAATAATAAAATATATTTAGCTATTTATAAACCACATAGAATTATTTCTAAACATTACAAAATATTTGTTGTGAAACATATAAAAATAGAAATTTTAAAAGGATGAGATAAAAATTAAAAAATATTTGATCCTAAAGTCAAAATAGAGAACTACTGGATTTTGATGAGTAGGAGAATAACATCGTCAGATTTGTTCCTTTAAAAAATCACTTTGGCCAATTTATGAAGGATGGATAGGATTGGATAGAATAGAGAACTGAGGCTATCCCAGTTGCCTAGGTGAGAAGTAATAAGGTCTCGAATTAGAGTAGTGGCCTTGGGCATAGAAAGAAGGGGATAGGATGAGGGACATAGTAGAGAGAAATGTCAAAGTCTGGAAACTGACTGGATGTGTTGGGAGAATATAAGTCAGAAGTCAAGGGTGACACCAAGTTTGCAAACCTGGTAAATGAAAGTAGGTTGGTATCTTCAAAAGAAATAAGTAATAGAAAAGAGGGGTGAATTTAGGAGAAATAAGTTTAGTTTTAGATATATAGAGCTTGAGATATCAAATTTGAAATGTTCAAAAGGCAGTTGGTGATATAGAACTGAAGTTCAAGAGAGAAATTAGAAATGATAATTAAATCCAGGGGATATGATAAAGTCATCAAATGACAGCATGCAGAAAGGAGTCCTTGGAAGAGCCTTAGTTAATGGCCAATTAGACAGTAGGGTATAGATGACAAGTCAATGGAGGAGACTGAAAAGGAATAGTAAAAATGGTAGGAAAAGAAGCAAGAAAGAGCAGTGTTATGATAACTAAGGAGAAAGAGTAAATTTCTGGGAAGAGAAAGTGTTTAATAACAATGAGGAATGAGAAAAAGTCTTTCTACTTGGCAAACAGATTACAGTTTACTTTGAAATGTATAATTTAAGTTAAGTGAGATGTCAAGCAAAAAGAGATGGAGAACTGGGATACTGGAAGGATGGTGTTGCTTTGAGGGAAATAAAGAAATCTGAAAAGAGGAGTGGGATTGGGGAGAAGAAAAAGGGATTGGATTTGGGGACACTATGTATCCTAGTGGTGGGAGATCATATTAGCCACTGTCTTGTAGTACAGACCTGACTTGCTATGGAGGGCTTGCAGAAACCTTAAGGAGTTGGGAGAATTTTTTGCCAGCAGATGATTTTCATGATGTTCAGCTTATATAGCCAAACAGAGGAACCCAAGCCAGGAGAAACCAAGGAAGGACAGAACAATGATGGGAAGGAATAGAGTGAAGGAGTTTTGAAGCAAGGTAGTATACTTATGTTGGGTCAAGCTATGAGGAAGGAGGGAAGATAGGATGTTGACCATCTTCCCTATCTCTGATAAGTTAATCACACACACCCTTGTGACCAGTCCACCACCTCTTTTTGAAGGCTATCATGATAGACCATAAACAAAACTCAAAAAATAGAAACTTTATATTATCTGATTTTCAATCTCTAACATCTGGCATAGTAATCATTTAATAAATGTTCATCAGATTTAATCTCTGAACATTGACTAACACACTCACTTTTTATTCTGCATTTTAATTTTTCTATGAATAATTGGCATGTTCCATCATAATGTAACAAGTATCTTTCTATAATAAAGCTTTGGTTAGGCACTAAGAAGATGAAGATAAATTATATTCTGTCTTAAAAAACCTAGTAGAGGAGATTATATATAAATATAAATAATCATAAAACAAAGCACATGAAGCACAAGGTTCCATAGGAGGTCTAGGGAAGGAGATATCACTCCAAAGGAGAACAGTGAAGGTTTCATGGAAAAGATAGCATTTGAACTAGCTTCAAAGAGCAGGTAGGATTTCCACAAAGAGGAAAAGAGGGAACATTGGGTAGTGGCTTGGAGAAAGGACACAGAGATCTGTATTGGGGAATCCTAGGTAGTATAGTTTGGATGGAGAGAGATAAAAGTAAAGGAGAATAGAGATATATCTAGTTATATAAAGGTGAGACAAGGTCAGACATTGAAATATCTGATAAAATAAATTCCAACTAAGACATTCATAATATAGGGATTTAACATATTAAACTTCCCTGGGGTATTTCCATTTGACTGATTTATTTATTTGTTTGTTTATTTTAAAATAGAATTTATTTCAAGATATCTTTGCCCCTCCATCTTTTTCCTGGACCATAGAAGGTACCATAAAAAGATAAATACATATGTATGTATGTATCTTTATATATATGGAGGGGGGGAGTGAGTCATGTTTTATTATTATTATTATTTTTTTTTTTGGTTCATTCTCTGGAGGTGGACATTCACAAGTAATTCTTCAAATATTTATTTTGTAGCAGCATATAATGTTTTTCCGTTGTTTTCTTTTTTTTAATTTAACTCTTCATTACTTCATGGAAGTCTTTCCAAGTTTGTTTTTTTTTTAAATTATCCTGCTCATCGCTTCTAACAGTGCAAGAGTATTCCATTCACAATCATATTACACTATGTATAGTTGGAAAATCTTGAACCCCTGGAACTGCATTGCTCAGGATTACTTTCTGTATTACCCACAATTCCTTTTCCTTTCTGTTTATGTGCTTCTTTTGTGTGATTGTATATAAGTTTGGGGTAACACCCCTCTAGTTCTCTTCCACGTGAATTGAGTGGTGACTGGTTCTTTGTCAAAAAGAACTGCTATAAATATTTTGGAGCATATGGATTCTTTTCCTCTTTCCCTGATCTTCTTGGGAAACAGACCCAGCAATGGTATTGCTGGATCTAAGGATATACACACTTTTATACCTCTCTGAGTGTAATTCCAAATTGCTCTCCTGAATGGTTGAATCAGTTCACAATTCCTCCAACAGTGTATTAGTGACCCCATTTTTCCATATCTCCTCCAACATTTGCCATTTTGTCCTTTTATTGTTTTAGCTAATGTGATGGGTATAAGATTTGCATTTCTCTGATCAATAGTAATTTAGACCATTTTTCCTTTTTCTTTTAATATTTTATTTTCCCAATTATATGTAATAAAAATCTCTTAAATGGAAAAATTATAATATCCAAATTCTCTCCACCCCCTTCCCTGAGGTGGTAAGTAATTATTCATGTGTGATCTTGCAAGGTGTATTTCCGTATTGGTCATGTTGTGGGAGAATGTTCATATATAAAACCAAAATCCAAAAATAAAAAAAAATAATAAAGTAAAAAACAGCATGTTTTGATCTGTATTCAGACTATCAAAATATTGTTATTACTGCATACAATGTTATTCTGATTCTGCTCCCCTCACTCTGCATCTGTTATGTAGGTCTTGCCAGGTTTTTCTGAGACCATCCTGTTCATCATTTCTTATAGTGCAACATCACCATCATATACCACAATTTGTTCAGCCATTCCCCAATTGATGGACATTCCTTTAATTTCCAATTTTTTACCAACACAAAAAGCTCAGGTATAAATATTTTTGTACAAATAGGTACTTTCTCATTTTTTTAAAATCTCTTTGGGGTACAGACCCAGTATTGCTGGATCAAAAGATTCTTTTAAAGCCCTGTGGGCATAATGCCATTTGGGGTTTTCTTGGCAAAGATACTGGAGTCATTTGCCATTTCCTTCTGCAGCTCATTTTATAGAGGAGTAAACAGGATTAAGTGACTTGCCCAGGGTCACCCAGATAGTAAATGTCTGAGACTGAATTCAAACTCAGGTTTTCCTTATGTTAGACCTTGGACTCTATCTACTATAACATCTCATTGCCTATTCCAGTAAGTTGGCAATTAGCTTAGGGGACATTTCTAGTTTGTCAGTCATATCACTTAGCCAATGCCTTTTTCACCTATGTGTAAAGTCAATTCTTACCATGGGACCAGGAACCAATGTACATCTTTTAAGACTCCTTTGTACAGAGGAAAATCTAAAAACATTTTTTTTGGCAATTCTGTTACTGTAAATCTTTTTCCTTTTAGATTCCTAATGAGTTTTCTAATCTCTCCTAAAGTAGAATCTCAGAAACTGTGATTCAAAGACATTTCAGTGTAGAAGAATAAGGTGCCTGGTGATCACAGGCCATTATAGTCACAAAAAACATTTGGATTATGTGTATGTATGCATGCACTCAATATATATAAATATATATATATATATATATACTTTTCAATGGGAGAAAAAGAAAACCAAAGAAAACCTTTACTTGAGATCATTTTTGTTCTACTCAGTACTGAGTTGTTATTTAGGAGCTAATGACCTTTAGAGTATATAGTCTGTTCTTTCTTTATCTTCCTACTCTTCTTTATTTCTTCCTTCCTTTCAGGCGTGCCTATTATTTTTCAGCTTAGCATGAAAGAATAATGACTCACATTTGTATAGTCCTTAAGAATCAACCAAGTGATTAAAAAAATACAATCTTGTGAAGTAGGAAGGCCAAGTTTTACTATCTTCAGTTTACAAAATTGAGGAAATTGAGGCTCAGAGAGATTAGTGAAAATCACTTATCCACAGTCACATAGACAACAAGTTATAGTTCCCTAGTCAATAAACTTTTAAGTGGCTGTGACGTCAGTCTTTGTGTTAAATGTTGAAGATACAAAAAAGAGCAAAAGATAATTCAGGCCCTCAAGGGGCTCAGAACCTCTTGGGGGAAACAACAAAGCAAACAAATATGTGGAGCTATCTACATAAAAGTTAAATAAGAAAATAGTTGAGCAGCTAGATGGCAAAGTGAATAGGTATTGTGATGAGTCAGGAAGATTCATCCTCCTGAGTTCAAATATAGCCCCAGACACTTAGTAGCTATGTGACCCTGGACAAGTCACTTAACCCTGTTTGCCTTGGTTTCCTCATCTTTAAAATAAGCTGGAGAAGGAAGTAGCAAACCACTCCTTTATCTATGACAAGAAAACTCCAAATGAGGTCACAAAGAGATGCCTGAAAATGACTGAACAATGATAACAATAGTCTTGAAAAACAAGTTCAGAAGAAGTTGGATATATTGAATAACAAGAGGCAAGAGTGGGAATTTCAGAGTTTGAAGCAGAGATGGAGTAGTTCAAAGTAGCTGGACAACAGTTAATATTATATATGACTATTGAAGCAGTGAATGGAATCATGTCGCATTGTTTTAAGTAGACTATTCAGATAACTATGTTCTATAGTACTAATAAGACCTCATTTTTAATATTGTTTTCATGTATGAGTACTACATATTTACAATGACAGAGATTGACTAGAAAACATCGAAAGCAACAAGGATACTAAGAAATCTAGAAACCATTTTATATGAAAAGTTATATACTAAGTTTAAAGCTCATATTTATAATAGCCATCATTGGTGACCATCTTGGACAAGGACACAAATCCAGCATTTACTCTAAAAATTTCTGAACTAGTTCTGCCAATATGAATATTTCCTGGATTTTCTCAAAGATTAGGGAAGGGGAAGGAGAGAAAGAAAGAATTTGGAGCTAAAATTCTTTAAAAATATATATTTGAAAGTTTAATGTAATTGGGAAAGTTTTAACAAAAATTAAAAAAAATTAAAAACCCACCAAGACTTGGAAGTAAAGAAGGAAATCAAGGATCAGCAGAACCAACTTTAATCTCATTTATATTAGTCAACAAAACTGGGTGATTGCATGAACCTTCATCCCTTAAACCTTTAGAAATTCCTGGTATAAATTACTATGGAAATCTTTTTTCTGTGCCTGTTAACTGATAATGCCTCATCACAGGTACTTATAGGATGGGGTGTGCTTCAGAGTAGTGGTGGGGTATTTTATATGATGTTTAAATTCCCTTCCAAATCCAAGATTCTGCTTTTTAACAAATTCTCTTTTTAAGCCTCCAAATGCTACCTGCTCTTCAAAATTAATATTTATTAAAGAGGCAAATAGTCTCTTATATAGAGCTCTTAATAGACTTCTTCCTATTTATGAATACTACTTGATTATAACCTAGTTATCTAACAAACAATGTTCCATAATATTTTTCTCATCTATTACTAATTGTTATCATTGGGCCCAGATGGCAAAATGGGGCCAAAAAACAACAGGTGGAAGCTTCAAAGAGATAAATTTAGGCTTGATGTAAGAAAAAAATATTTGTCGTTATTCAGTCATGCCCAACTGTGTGACCCCATTTGGTTTTTAAAAAAATTTCTTCTAAATTTTACAAAATAAAACAAAACAAGTGTTTGGAAGGCAGCACACAAATGAAATCATAAATATCCTATGTGTTTAGTTTACTTTTCTTCATATCTATATAATAAATCCCATCTACTAGTATCACAGCTCTTCCCCATCCCCTATCACAAAAGCTATTGTCAAGGCAGCCAACAAATACATATAAATTAACTCTTTCATAATTCACCTCTCTGTTCACTTTCTGGAGGTAACATTTACAGTTTACTCTTTTAGGATTAATTCTATGGCTGTATGTAATGCTTTCCTGGTTCTACTCATTTCATTGTTTATCATGTACTTTTTCCCAAGTTTTTTAAAAATTATTTTATTCATTGTTTTTCATGAAACTAGTATTCTATCACAATCACATATTGCAATTTTTTTAGTCATTCCCCAATTGCTGGACATTCTCTGTTTCCAATTGTTTGTCACCACAAAGAGAGCTGCTAGAAATATTTTGGAACATATGATTTCTTTTTCTCTTTCCTTGACCTCCTTGGGAAACATCTAGCAGTGATATTTCTGGGTCTAAGGGTAAAGATAGTTTTATAACTCTCTGGACTGTAATTCCAAATTGCTCTCCAAAATGGTTAGATCAGTTCACAACTCCACCAATAGTGTATTTTTTCCCACATTTTTCTACATTCCCTCCAACATTTGTCACTTTACCCTTTTGTCATTTTAGTTAGTCTTATGGGTATGAGGTGACATCTTAGAATTGTTTTGGTTTGCATTTCTCAGATCAGTAGTGATTTAGAGCATTTTCCCATATACATACATATGGCTTTGATTTCTTCAACTGAAATATGTCTGTTCATAACTTTTGTTATTTGTCGATCAGGTGGTGACTTTTATTTGTTACAAGTTTGTTACAAGTTAGTAACTTGACAAAATTCTCTCCATATTTTAGATATGAGACCTCTATCTGAGAGGCTGTCTATAAAAATTGTCTCCCAGTTTTCTGCTTTCCTTACGATCTTGGCAGCACTTATCTGTGTAAAAACTTTTCAATTTAATAAACTAAAAATCATCAATTTTTCCTTTCATGATGCTCTCCATCTCTCGCTCACTCATAAATTCCTCTCCTATACATAAATCTGATTAGGTACTATGTTCTCTATTCTTATTTACTCATTGTATTTCCTTTTATGTCTAGATCATGTATCCATTTTGATCATATCTTAGTGAATGATATAAGATATTGGCCTATTCCAGTGATAGGGAACAATTAAGAGATGGAGTGCCAGGCCCCACCCTCACCCCACCCCCAGACCAAGTGCTGTGCCCATGCCCTCCCCACCAGAGACCACATTCTGTACTCCTCCCCACACTGAGTGCCAGTCGCACCCTGACTCCCCCCTTATCCACCCAAGGGATGGAGGAAGCACTCCCATTGGACTGCTGGGCAGGATGATGGGTGATGTACTAAGGCTTTGGGAAAGGGAAAGTCAAGGGGCCCAAGCACTCTGCTTCCCTCTAGTTATGTGAGCTATGATCCCCTTAAACCTAGAAAAAAGCAAAAAAGCCCCAGTTTACAGGAAAACCCCTTATTTATAGGAAAATAAAACACTCAGATTAAATGACATCATCCTGACACATTCACCCCATCGTTCCAGCCTTTCTGAAGTGGGTATCCTCCAAATAAACTTTTTTAGCAAATAATCAAGGTTGAAGTCAGGTTTTAATATGGATGCAGGGCTAATTTCTACCTCTGACAAGCCCCTATTGTGTTTTCCAGAGTTTCAAGTCCACTTGGGCCCCCTCAGGCAGGCACCCATTTGAGTGCAATTGAACGGGCTAGTAAGAAGTGAGGGGAAGAAGAATTCAAATTAGGTCCAAGTTTGCTTGTGAAAAAAAAAACGGGAAGAGAGGTGTAGAACAGCAATTAAGCCCAAGTTTGCTTGTGAAAAAAGCTGGGGAAGGGAGCTGTAGAACATCAAAGAGGCTATTAGTCTAGACATGGGTTCATAAAACTTATTCCTAAATCACTAGACTACAGTTTTAAATATTTTTTAAAGTACAAACTCAAAAGACACATCCCCAAATCCCCAAAATACTTTGTATAGTAAAGACACTGGTTGCTTTTAATAGTAAAGACATGAATTGTTTCTGTCTCACTCAGGCCAAAGGTAATGAAGAAGCCAGCGTATTCTGAATAGGGTGGGGTAGTCTTGTCCTGCAAGGGATGCTGTCTTTTTTTTTTATTGTTGTTGTATTTTCATTTATCTTGTTAAATATTTCCCAATTACATTTTTATCTGAAAAATTTTAATGAATGAATGAATTAATAGAATATTTTTCCATGGTTACATGATTAATGTTCTTTCCCTCCTCTCTTTCCACCCCTCTCCCATAATCAAGGAGCAATTCCACTGGGTTTTACATGTGTCATTGATCAAGACCTATTTTCATATTATTAATATTTGCTTTAGGGTGATTACTTAGAGTCTACATCCCCAATCATATGCCCATTGACCCATGTGATCAAGCAATTGTAATTCTTCTGTTTTTCTACTCCCACAGTTCTTTCTCTGGATGTGAATAGCATTCTTTCTCATAAGTCCCTCAGAATTGTTCTGGATCATTGCATTGCTGCTAGTAGCAAAGTTCATTACATTCTATTGTACCACAGTGTATCCATGTCTGTGTACAATGTTCTCCTGGTTCTGCTCCTTTCATTCTGAATCAATTCCTGGAGGTCATTCCAGTTCACATGGAATTCCTCCAGTTCATTTTGCTTTTTAGCACAATAGTATTCCATCACCAACAGATACCACAATTTGTTCAGCCATTCCCCAATCAAAGGGCAAGGGATGCTGTCTTGAAAAGACCTGCTTTCTAACTCCTATTGGGGAGCGGGGAAGGGGAGCAGCCCAGCTGCACCTCTCTCTGGCTTTCTAGTTAGGAACTCTGGTGAACTCTGTGCTGCAGGGATAGGCACACTGGGTCCTTGGCATGTGTGCCTATAGAGAGGTCTATGTGTCCCATCTTGGTAACATGTACCATAGGTTCACAATCATGGGCCTATACCTAGTTTCTGCCAACCTAGTTTCCAATTATTCCAGCAGTTTTTACCAACCAGTGATTTCTTATCCCCAGAACTTGGATCTATGATTTTTATCAAGTACAAGATTACTATAATCTTCTGTTTCTGTTTGTTGTATATCTGTTTCGGTCCCACTGACATGCCTTTCTATTTCTTAACCAGTACCAGATAGATTTGATAATTATTGCTTCATAATACCATTTAAAACCTGGTAGTGCCAGATTTCTTTCCTTTACGGTTTTTTCATTAATTCCTTTGATGTGCTTCCAAATGAATTTTGTTATTATTTTTTCTAACTCAATAAAATATTTTTTGGGGTAATTTAATTGGGGTGGCATTAAATAGGAAGGTTAGTATAGTTAGGATTGTCATTTTAATTATATTAGCTCTACCCATCCATGTCCATCCAATTAATATTTCTCCAATTATTTAGACTTGACTTTATTTGTGTAAAAAGTATTTTATAATTATGTTCATGTAGATCCTGGGTTTGTTCTGGCAGGTATGCTCCCAAGTATTTTACTTTTCTCTGGTTATTTTAAATGGCGTGAACTTTTCTATCTCTTCTTGTAGGACTTTGTCAGTAATATATTAAAATGCTGATGATTTATGTAGATTTATTTTATATCCTGCTACTTTGCTAAAATTATTGACATCTGGGATTTTCTTGGCAAAGATACTGGAGTGGCTTGCCATTTCCTTCTGTTGCTCACTTTTCAGACAAGACAACTAGGGCAAACAGGGTTAAGTGACTTGCCCAGGGTCATACAGTTAGTAAGTGTGTCTGAGGCTGGATTTTAACTCAGATCCTTCAGACTTTAGAGCTTCTATGCACTGTGCCACCTAAAAATTACAGCTATCCAAAAGTATAATGGGATGGATGACTTAGGGAGTTATGAGGGTTTTTTTGCAGTGAATACCTTCAAGCAACAGCTTGACACTACTTCTATAATATCATTTAAAGGGCCTTATTATCCAAGATTGAGATGGACAAGATAGTCTCTGAGGTCCCTTCCAAATGAGAGATTTTGTCAATTCTGTGACTATTCCCTAGCACTTTTTCTATACAGCTATTTTAGATTGGAAAGAAGCAAGGAAGGAAATAAGGAATAAATTATTTGTCAGAAAACATGAAGTTTTAGCAGGGGTCGGCAACGTATGGCTCTCCAGCCATATCTGGCTCCACCTCCCAACTGGCCAGTCTGGGCAGAGCCCCAGGATGTGCCCCAGGGGCCCTTCAGCTCCTGCCCCATATTCCAGTGCCTTCTGCCTCCATCCTCCTCCTTCCACAGGCGTTTATGGCTCTTACTGCCAAAAAGGTTGCCAACCGTTGTTTTAGAGCAATAGGAAATGAAAGAAGTTTTTGAGCACTGTTCTATTTACCATTTTGACATTCTATTTAAGCACATAATGTTAGAGTATTAATCAAGAATGCTCTTCAAACTTTTGCTAAACATTGAGGTTTCTTTACAAATATTCCCATTACTCTCATGTGGCATTTGATGTGCAAGGGTGAAGGGAAAAATGAAATAGGATACTCAAATTATAGGAGGCAACATTGATTTTGAACTTGAAGTGATGGAAAATTTGTTGGCAAAGCAATCACTGTGGTGAGTAAAACACTTATTAAAAGTTTGCTAATCAGTTAATATGTTTCAAAGTACTTACGTATCCAATATCTTGGGAGCATTAGCATTATAACTGAAAAAATAGACAAAAAGGGAGAAGGAAGAAAAAAAGAGCTCATTTCAACCCTATATATCATTGTTTATCAATAGTCAATCCCCCAGGCTTGGAAATTGTGTTTTTTCTGTCAAAAACCACAATACTCTCCTTCTGGTCTCTTGCCTTCAACCCCTAGTAAAGGATTGGCAATTATCTCAACTTATGTGGGGGTACACTTAAATATCTGTGAATGTACTTCCTAAGCAACATAACCTGGCATATAATAGTCATCAGTCATCATCTCAATTATTTTGGTCAATTCATATGCTATTGATATTCCCCCTTCATTTCAAAGAGTACTGATGGCATCAAGGAGTGATGTCTTGCCTCATGTGTGATTGGATTTAAGTGAAGCAGAGTTGCACAAAGTTATCACTTACTCACTCTCTCTTCCAGGGACCTCAAAGTCTGGTAGCAAGCGAAAAGATGTAACAACTGACTATGGCCCAGGATGTAGTGGATGAACGTGGCATCTTTGATATCTGATTAAGCTTTAAGTGTTCTACAATGCCTGGTTCAGCTTCCTTCATGGCTGTTGAAACAAATTGTTCTCTTCCTCCCTTTCCATGGGGGGAAGTCTTCACATGCTTGGAATAGTCATCTCCCTAATGCACCAACAAGTTTGAGGTCTGTTAGCTACCCTCAACTTGGTTTAGCCCATTTGCCAAAACATTTTACCGATGTATGGCTGCTACACATGCTATAGCTTCTTGGATCCCATGTGAGCCCTGGGAATCACATAAACATCAAAGGAGGAAAATAGCCCTGAAAAAGACTCAGAAAACCTTTACACCAGAGGTACTAGTCTCCCCTAAATACCCCCAACCCCTGGGCAGCTAGATGGCACAGTGGATAGAATGCCAACCTTGAGTCAAAAAGACTCTTTTTTCCTGAGTTCAAATCTGGCCTCAGACACTTACTATGTGACCCTGGATAAGTTGCTTAACCATCCCTGCCTCAATTTGCTCATCTGTAAAGTGAACTGCTGAAGGAAATGTCAAACAATCCACAGTGATCTGGTCAGTGAGATTGACATAAGTACCCAAGTAAAGCAAGACCAGTACTAATAACACTTGCTTATCCATAAATAAGTGAGAGTAAAATGTGACATCCAAAATTTCACTTGCAAGATCAAAGTATACTCTGGAATTAGGTATGGCTGCAGGGGACCTTTCTTTGGGGAACCCTGAGAATTTACAACCTCCTTTTTTTAGGCCAGAGACATAAATAGAGCTTTCCACTTAGGGAGTGAAACATAAAAAGTGGTCTTAAATCAACTTGAGATAAATTCAGTTGGGCCTGGGACACAGGAAGGTCACTGTTGAGGAGATGGGGATGGTGAGATGGGATATTTCACTTGATATGAGTTTAGTAGGTATGGGAGATAGGGATGAAGTTGACCCATTAGGCAGATTCTTTTTTTAATTAATCATACTTGCTAACTGAGTTATATTCAGTTATTTATACCTCACTGAAAGCGTGTAAGTTTTATTAGCACACATGAAATTTTGGCATTCTAAAATATAGCCCCAGTCACCCTTACCTAATTAAGTCTCTCTATATAGAGGGACTATTGTATTTTAGACAAGAAAAGGTACGGTAGGTGCTTCTGGGTTACCAAAACCAAAAACATATATCTCTATATATGTACATATATTATATGCTCACATGCTATAATATATTAATAATAATATAACATTCATATATATATATATATTTGGTGTTCTTTCACTAGGGTCAATAAAGGTCTCTAGGCCCCTACTTTTGTGGGTTTAGTAGTTACTAAAAGTTTGGCAGTAGAAGATGGCCTTCTGGTCCTCGATACCAGGATTAGAGGTAGACAAGGGTATCAAGCTTATGTTATATCTTGAATTCAACTTCCTTTTAGTCTTTAAGCAGAGGTTATTTAGTTCTGGCAAGGAGGACAGTATCTTTGTTTGGGCTAATTCATCTAGCATGGAATCACCAAGCCCTTCAAGGCAGCTGGTGGTACAGTGGATAGAGAACTGGACTTGGAGTAGGAAGACTTGAGTTCAGATCTAGCTTTAGATATTTACTAGCTGTGTGACTCTGGGCAAGTCACTTAGCCACTGTCTGCTTCAGTTTTCTTCACTGTAGAGTGGGAATAAAAGTAGCACCTATCTCACAGGATTGTTATTTGGAAGATCAAATGAGAATATTTGTGAAGAGTACTGACAAAGTGACTGGCACATAGTAAGCACTATATAAATGCTTATTCCCTTTCCCTTCCTGTTTTCCCTCTTCATGGAATTGATCCATAATGGTGCCTTCTTTCCGGTAGAAGACAAACTCAGCCCTGGAACGTACTAATATATTCAATGATCCAAAGGAGGCACTCAAGCTTCTTCTAGATCTTCTGCGGGGTAGAGAAAAGAAAATTTGATTTAGAGTTAGGAAACTTAGACTGGAGCCCTAGCTTTGTCACTTAAGAGCTATGTAATATTGAACAAGGGTCTCTGAGCTCTAGTCTCCTCATCTATAAAATAAGGCTTACACTATCTTCCTCATGGGGAATTTGGTAGGATCAAGTAAGTACAATGTATGTATCATAGTTTATAAATCACATAAGTTCCACATAATATCAGTTCTAACATTATTATTTTTAATAAAGGTCTCCTTTCACTAAGAGAGTTACCCATTCTTGACTCACAAATTAAAATACCAAGGGAAAGGCAAAAATGTGGTCAAAGCTAGCTGAGTCAGCCACTGTAAAAATAGTAGTTTGAAGCTGAATGGGCATCCTTAGTCTGAGGGTTTGAGGTTGTGTCTAGGAAGTCTGTGCAAAGAAATGTCAGAGAGGCAAGACACTTGGTCTGCAGGAATAGGAAGAAAGCAGCTACTGCCAATGGGTAGGATGAAGGCATCAGCCTCTTTCTGAGTCTGAGGTAGCCTTCAGGCAATAGACAAAATCAGGTAGACCTAGAAAATTTTAACTTGGTATTTCCTAAAGTGGCTTTGGCTACTTGTTTTAATTGGGGTATGTGGGTGGAAGGGGGCAGGTAGGGAGAAAGATCAAGAGAGACAGATGAGCGTTTGTGGCTCTGGTGGAAGGGAGAGGTAAGGTCTACCCTTCTTAGATAGCTTCCTTAGTTTGTCTGTATTCCCCTGTGTCATGCGTGTCCCTGGTTAAGTTTTATATACTGTGCTTTCCTGTGTGATATCTGAAGTTTGGAGTAAAAAAAATGCCGAAGAGTTGGAATGATAACGACTGCTACAAGGTTAGTAATAAGATCAATCTTGTCCTTGACAACACTTCCAGAGCCTTTTCTATTCTCTTGGGTGTACTTGCACCTTTCAAACATTATAAGATCTTTGCTGGTAAGGCTATGAGACCCTGGTAAATGGCTTACTGTAGTAGATATTCCTGGAGTCTATCATTGTAGCAGCCAGGAAAGGTTCATATCCACAAGGGATTTAAAGTTGACAGAGGGCTTTGGTTTCCTCTTAATCCAAGTGCAGTTGAGGCCTAATTGTTCAGTTTTAGTACTTGGTCAACCCTAGGTTTAGAAAGACATTGATAATTTCTAGGCAGATTCTTGTATAAGCTGCATCTTCTCTAGATGACCTTTCTAGATGGATGGAGTTACCAAAATATCTAAATCATCCATGTGATCAGGCTCAGTGTCTCCAACCTTTTCCTCTTCCTCATTGCTATCAATGTCTGAGAACTCATTATAGGCATCCTAATATGCATATAGGTACATATCAAAACAGTAATGAAATGAGCCATTGTTGTACAAAGTTCTGAAGATACATTGCTGGTGATGAGAATAAGAAAAGGAGAAGCATGAAACTTGACTGCATTTTTATGAAAGTCCCTAACAATCAATGGGTACCACTGTTATAATTGAAATCAATTTATATTATGCAAATTTTAAAAAGCTGACAATAACCCTTAAATTCCTTCTGCTATGAAGAGATGAATATATTGTTTTCAATTAAAAACTTCTCTCTCCTATATATATAGATGTGTATATATATATATGAGATGTATATATAGAGAGATGTGTCTATAAATGTGTATATACACATTATATATATGCATATATATATATATATTCCATGAAATTTAATGGCAAAAATGGTCTATTCTTAAGAAATCTGTCTATTATGGAATGGGGTACCCTTTTCTCAGAAAGAGATTTGACTTTATTTTGTTGGTTTGCTCTGATTGGCCAGACATCCCTCAGTGCTTTATAAGGTTCTTTCTTCCTTTTGTATGAGACCTTTATGCTTCTGATAAACACTTCTGTAGGAGATGGACTGGCAGGATTGTTTCAGGGTAGAAAGATGGGGAAAAGAAAGCATAAATAAGGGGATAATGCCAATTAGCTATACAAGTTACAAAATGGTGGTCTGCCAAAGTCATCATGACCACGGATAGGCAGTGACTGGAGCAATGGATAGCTTTTCCTTAAAAATAGAGAAGCTTTGATGGTTTTTTTCATCTCTACTCATGGCATTTCTGAACCTTGTGATACAACTTCCCAATCTCCGAGTATTTTACCTGTTTTTTGCCTTTATGGACACTTGGGAGGAAGGTCTGGTGCCCAGCACATTCTAGATCTCATTGCCTCTTTTTCTCTCTATTTGAACCATCTATGTTGTGAGTTGAGGTTGGATGGGGGTGGGGGAAACCCTTTCTGCTGAATGGAACTCCTTTAAAGTCCTCAGGACTGAAAAGCAGGGAGCCCAAATCCAAGATTACCTTGTTTTTTGGAGTGTATCACTGGCTATTGTCCCTATCAAACAAAGCCCTTTCATCAGAGGGTCTTTAAAACACTTTTTTTTCTCCTTTATTTTGCTTTGAAATAAGCTGGGCAACAATTAATTTCAGAGAGAGAGAAAGATAATTCAACAAGGATCTATTACTACTCTCAGCTTCTATTGCTGTAATGAAAATCTATTTCCTTTCCCTTTTGTGTCCCATATAATTTAATGCCCATTTTATTAATGGTCTGAAATAATTACGGGACCCTTTGTGTTTCTCAAGTATGTTTCATTTAATTGTGCAATAAATGCCTAATCTCTTCCTCCATCTGAAGCTATTATGGCGTTAAAATTAACAATTATGCAGCAATGCGCCCGGGTCCATAGAAATCACTCCAGATAACTAGACATATATAAATCATTCATGAGAACAATTTCTGAAAAGAGACGAAGGGAAAAAAAATTGTGTTGAAAATGACATTGGGAAGCCAAGGGCCCAGCCTGTAAGAAGATAGTAACACCTTAAAAAAATCTTTTTTTCTTTCCTTTTTTTTTGTTATTATTATTTTATTAATTGTGTATGTGGCATAGCCCTCCCCCCCCACTTCTATTAGCCTGACAGATATTTTCAGAATTAATTAACTGTTAGCTCTGAGGATAAATTGTTCATTATCAATTTTCCCCCTCTTTCTTTCTTTCCTTTTATAGTTTTTTCTTTTTCTTTCAGGCCAGCAATTACACTCCCTGCCTTTCACCGGCAGGTCCTGTTCTGTAGGAGGCAATCCAAATGGGGAAAGTGCTTTCTCTTTCAACCCTATTCACTTCTCCTCTTCTCCCTTTTGTGGGATTTAATAACCATGGCTGATAGGCTCACGGTGGACAGAGAGGTTAAGTTTGTTGTCTCAGCACTTTGCTGACAGGGGACAGCTCAGGAATTCTGCGGTTTAGAACCAGTCCTACAGGGTGAAAGAGTCTCCACTTCTGTGAAGCCAGGTCTTACCCAGCAAACCTGCAAGCAGTTTCCAGAAAACCGTTTGGCCACAAACATCCTCTTTGGCTAGCAAAATTTTCATTGGCTCTGCTAATGCCCAGCCCCACTCTGGCTCATGCATCCCCTAACACTAAGTAAAGCAATTCCCCACAAAAGACACACAAGTTGTCCCCACAGACACAGGCTCTCATGAAAATCTAACAAAAAAGCACCAGGAATGAGACACCAAGTGTTTTCCATTTCTTTTTGACTCCTCACCCGATTATCATTAGGTCTCCTCATCTGATTCTCTGAGGCCTCAGGCCCATGGACTAGAGGTTATTTTGAAGATTGTGTACCAACGAAGAATGTACTGAGGAATATTAACCCAAGCTAGACGTGCCAGCATCCACGGAGCTCAAGGCTCTTAAAGCAAACTGTCCAAAGAGGGGCAGTGGTAATAGGCTTCTCCTCAATATGTACTTGCTTCTTAAAAGCATTTATTGAGTGCCCAATGAGTACAGAGACCTATGACAGATATAAGCAAGAACAGTTATTGTATTTACTTAAAATTAATTCATGGGACAAAATAAATATATAAGATATATAAAACATATAAAAACACATTGAAGATGACTACAGAATGTCAAAGCAACATGTTAAGCGTAAAAACAAGGCACAACTAATTGAAGAAGCTGGTGTGAAGAAATACAGGGTAAGAGAGCTTTTCCACAGATAATCTTCTGGGAAGACTTCCTGAAGATAGTGAATTTTGAAGTAGTTGGATGAATAGAGATTAGTGAAAAGGAATGTGTGTGTGTTTGTATATGTACACATGTGTGTGTGTGTGTTTGTGATATTATAAATAAAAGGAATAGTCATACAAAAGAAGAAGTCCCAAATTCATTGGATATAGATCTGGAAATGAGCTTATTCCACCCATATGTGTATATTTATATAAATACAAATATATATTATATATATATATAATTTTTATTTTATTTTTTACAAAGAGGTGACTGAACCATATGGAGCTGAAATGACTTGGCAGTAATTACACGGATAGAAAAATAGCAGAGCCAGTTTTTGAGCTCAGGTAATCTAACTCTATTCACCTGTCATTCAGTGTTCAGCTATGTTTGACTCTTTGTGACCGCCATGGACCACAACATGCCAATACTGTCCATAGGACTTTCATGGCAAAGATACTGGAATGGTTTGCTGTTTCTTTCCCCAAAAGCAAACAGAAATTAAATTAGTTGCCCAGGGATCACAAAGCCACTAAGTCTCTGAGGCTGTAATCTTGGGTCTTTCTGACTCCAGGGCCACTGTTCTATCCACTGAACCATTTAGTTGTCTCACAAAGGATGTTGTATTTGTGACATAGCATGTAGAGTAGCTTGTCTGGAATAGAAGAAACATACTAGAAAACAGCTAAAGGTGAGATTAGAGAAGCAAATACCACAGTACAGAAAGAAAGAATACTGATCAAGGAGTAAAGGGGGCCTGGGATCAAATACTGCTTCTGGTAATAGTCACGTTTGTAACTTGGGACAAATTGGCCTTAACTCCCTGGGTGTTAGTTTCCTCATTTGTAAAAGAAGCCCATTGCAGTTCTCTACCCTTCCAACTTTAGATCAATGTTCCTTTGGGAAATGGTAAGTATAGGGGTTAGATGCTTATATCTGATAGTATAAGATCATAGGGAGGCATCTGAGATCCTTAAGCATTAAAATAAGGGAATAAATTCATTTTAGGAGATAGTCTGAGTATGGCATAATGAAGAAAGAAATACCACAAGAATCAGGAAGGCTTAGTCCCTAGTTGTGCTTCAAAAACATATTAGCTTTGTAAACTTATGGAAATCACTCAACTTTCATAAAGGCAACTGTCTGAGCTTATATCTTTCTGAGCAATTGCATATTTATATTGGTAGAGAGAATTGTGTCACAAGAAGTTCCTTAAACCAAGGAAGTCACAGCTCTGAGTTGGACAAAACAAAACAAAACAAAACAAAACAAAACAAAACAAAACAAAATATACATCTTGGCCTCTTGGGGCAGGATGGAATAGAACAAAGAAAACCTGGATCCTGGAGTAGAATTGGGAAGCTCTTGGAATAATCTAGGCTTGAGATTTCCTTTCTTAAATTTCCTTTGCCTATGGTCCTACTTATAATATTTCATAAAAGTTTTCTAACTTTTTTTGGTACAGTTCTAATTTTTCTCTTTCTTTAGAACTTTAACACACTCATTTTGTACTTGTTGTTTCCAAGGGTTCCCTCCACTTTTTATCTATTCTAATTTGTATACTCCCCTAGCAAGAATTACAATAAAGGACACCTGCCATAGTTTTTTTGTGTTGGTGTTTTTTTTTTTTTTTGCTTTATGCAGAAATGCTTATCACTATTATAGCTCTTAAGGCTACTTAATAATCCATAACCTAGAATTATGTTTAATCCTAATATCCAAAGTATTCTTGAATAGCCACTCTCTCCCCCATGGCATTCCTTTCTAAGAATTTCCATAAAATTTTGCAGCCAACATAACTGAAGGACAAAACTCAAGGTAATGGCTGGTTCTTGTTGTTACTTGTTATAAAATACAAAGGACGTGTCAGATTATGCATAAGGAGCATGAATGGCAAGCTATTCCAGTGATGTTGGAGCATTGGTATGGTTGTGAAAATATGTAAAATATAGTTTGAAGTTTATGTGATTGACTAACGATTCAAAGGTATTTTTAGGTTTTTGAAGGGACATCATAAGGGATAACGCTGACCAACCATTGTTTCTCCCCACTGAAGAAATGGATTGGAATTGTAATGGAAGAGAATCTTTGGACAAGACAAGCGCACTATTGTCTTATGAAATATTTGCAAGACTAACATATATTTAAATACTTCCTCCTCTATAGTCTCTCTATGCCATCAGTTCGAATAGAACTAATAAACTAAGAGAAATATGTAGGCTTTGACCACAATGTACTACTTAAAATATACCAGCGTCTTCCACTGTAATATCTGGAATGCTTACACTATATAACTGATGGGCTTGCTTTCATCTTAAACCTTTCCCTTTTTACGTCTACCAACTTCTGATTCTCTCCAATATCTAACTCTTTCTGCTGACACTGCATCCCGGTCAACCCTTGCCAGTATTGGGTGCACTTTCACTCATATCTCACCTTCTCCAACTGTTGAGGAAGTCAGAATACATCTTCTTCCTCTTTGTCACTTCCAGGCTCTCCTACCATCATTAATCAGTAATCTCTTCCTATTAGGTTCATTCAATAATAATAATTATCTAATCAAGGTTCTGATAGTTGTTATTTGCCAGACCCCCAGATCTCTCTCTCTCTCTCTCTCTCTCTCTCTCTCTCTCTCTCTCTCTCTCTCTCTCTCTCTCTCTCTCTCTCTCCCCCTTCCTTCCTTCCTTCCTTCCTTCCTTCCTTCTTTCCTTCTTTCTTTCTTTCTTTCTTTCTTTCTTTCTTTCTTTCTTTCTTTCTTTCTTTCTTTCTTTCTTTCTTTCTTTCTTTCTTTCTTTCTTTCTTTCTTTCCCTAATGAGTTCAGGACCTGGCTCACAGTTTTTCTCTCTTCCTCAACTCATACCATCATATCAAAGGACTTCAGCTTACTGATTAAAACTCGAACTCCCTAACTTCTCAGTTCCTTGATCTTCTCAATTCATATGACTTTTCCACTGTACCTCATCTACACACAGAGATGATCATTCCTTTGATTTGTCATCATCTATGAATGTTTCATTTTAATGTTCATGAACTCTTAAATGTCCTTAGTTTGTCCTGATTCCATCTTTCCTCTGCTTTAAGGCCCCTAACCTTGTTCTTGTATTTATTGCGGCCTCTAGCTCTCAGTTCTCTACATCTCAGTTCTTTTCCAGGCTATCTATCATCTTTGTACTGGCTGTACTGTCATCCCTTTCCTATACTAATCCTATAGTGAACTTAGTTCAGTTTTATACTAGCTTTTACACTCAAGTCCTTGCTCCCTTATCCTATTGACAATCATGCCTTGCCAAACCTCAAATTTGGATTATTCCCTCTATCTGCTGCCTTCATACTTACTTATATGCGGCTGAATGGAGCTGAATAAAAATATGATACCAAGCTGCCTAGGTCGGCTACAAATTTGTTACATAATCTCAATTGGGCCCTCTGAAGGGAGGCAATACTTTTATACCTCCCTAATCAATTTTCTGGGCAGCTAGGTAACCCAATGGATTTGGAATCAGGAAGACCCATCTTCCTGTGCTAAAATATGGCCTCCTTCACTTAGTGCAGCTGGATGATCCTGGGAAAGTCATTGAACCTTGTTTCTCTGTTTTCTCATCTGTAAAATGAAGTACAGAAGGAAATAGAAAACTACTCAAACTAGCCAATAAAACCCAAATGGGTTCACAAAGAGTTGAGCATGAGTAAACAACAACAACAAAATCACAGTTTACTATCCCACCTCAACAATTATTACAAAAATTTCATTCCCTACTCTCATCTTCTAAGCTTAGGATCTTGCCTCAGCCTTCAAGGAAAACATTGAGATCATTCTCTGAGAGCTTCCTCTTCTCTTCCCATCCTGTATCACTCAGATGCCTTCCACTGTCTTCTCTGAGATATTTTCTCCATTCTTGTTTTCTGTGATACTATTCTCTCCAGGTCTACCCAATATCTATTAGATTGTTTCTTCTTTTTTGCCGGTTCATCATCCAAGCCATACCCATTAACCATGGGTCTCCCCCAGGATTATTTTACTTCTCCATCTATACTGTGTCTAGCTTAGTGATCTCATTAGCTTTAATTAGTGTTCTCATTAACCACTCTAGGTGGATGATTTTCAGATTTTTCCATCCAGACCTGACTTCTCTCTTGACATTCGAGCACGAATCATCAACTGTCTGCTAGAAATCTCAAACTCACCATGTAGAAAACACAATAATTCCACCTAAATCCTCTCCTCTTTTCAATACATGTAGTGTATTGGAATATACAATTTACATGTAGTGGCCACACCTCAGTAAAACTGTCTCAGCTGATGGTCAATTGAGGTTGAGGGCAATTGACAAGTCTCCAGCCCATCAGTGAGTTAGGGGGAATGTCTACCTCAAACATGTGAGGACTTCCTCTGGTGGAATGGGTAGATAGGAACAATTTATTCCAAAAGCCATCAAGGCAGCTAAAGAAGGCACTGTGGAGCCCTTAGGGAATGGTCAGGCATTGAAGTCATCCACTGCATTCTTGTACAACTCTGCCTCACTAAAATCCAACTCATGCTGGAGTCAAGACCTCACCCTGATGATGGCATTGGTCCTCTTCAAAAATAAAGTACAACTGTTGCACTCTTTGTGGTGGCAAAGAATTGGAAAATGAGGGGATGCCCTTTGATTGGGGAATGGCTAAACAAATTTCGGTATCTGTTGGTGAAGGAATACTATTGTGCTAAAAAGAATGATGAACTGGAGGAATTCCATGTGAACTGGAATGACCTCCAGGAATTGATGCAGAGTGAAAGGAGCAGAACCAGGAGAACCTTGTACATAGAGATGGATAGACTGTGGCACAATCGAATGTAATGAACTTCTCTATTAGCAGAAAAGACATTTCTGAGGGACCTATGAGAAAGAACACTATTCACATTCAAAGAAAGAACTGTGGGAGCTGAAACATAGAAGAAAAACAACTGCTTGATCACATGGATCGATGGGGATATGAATGGGGATGTAGACTCTAAACGCTCACCCTAGTGGAAATACCAACAATATGGAAATAGGTCTTGATCAATGACACATGTAAAACCCAGTGGAATTGAGTATTGGCTATGAGAGGGGAAAGGAAAAAAAAAACATGAATCATGTAACCATGGAAATTTTTTCTTAATTAATCAATAAAAAAAGAAAAAAGAAAAAAAGTACAACCAATAAGAACCTTCCACTCACATTGTAACTCCGCCAAGGACGGTCCCAAGCCTGGCTGAAAAAGGAGGAGGGTTGGGCGCGAGGCTAGCAACCTCACCCTGTAAAAATTTCATTTGCTACAGAAACTGCAACCTCAATAAACCAACAAAACCTACGATCGCCTAGTCTGGAAGATTGCTCTCCAACAGAGTCCATGACGCGTGCTGGCAAAAACCAACAAACTCCAGGTCTTTGTTAACAGATGCCTACGTCAAATCTTGAACATCAGATGGCCTGAAAAGATCTCCAATATCAGACTCTGGGAAAAAACAATTCAGTATCCCATCAGTCAGGACGCTATGAAAAAAAAAAATATGGAACCCGCCAGGGAGGAGGAAAGTTGGAAGGCCAAAACAGACCTGGCAAAGATATGCCCAGTTGGGGGAAGTTGCCCAGAACAGAGTCCATTGGCATGAGATGCCCAGTTGGGGGAAGTTGCCCAGAACAGAGTCCGTTGGCGTGAGATGGTTGCGGCCCTATGCTCCTCTGGGAGTCAATAGGAATAATAATAATAATAATAATAATAATAATAATAATAATAAAATACTCACATTGTATATATGTTCCATGTGCAATTTTTTGCACGTTGTCCTCTCCATTAAAATCTGATTTTCTTGAGGGCTGCACCATGTTTGTGCTTTTCTTTGTATTTTTAGGTCTTAACATAGTTCCTGAGAAATAATAAGTGCTTAATACATGATCACTGACTCCCTATCTGGTATCTACTGCTCACTCAAGCCTCCTCTCATTTAAATAGTGCTACATGACTGAGTGGATTACTGAAAATTGTGTGTGTGTGTGTGTGTGTGTGTGTGTGTGTGTGTGTGTGTGTGGCAGTTCTTGGGTAGTAATGAGGTTTGAAAAAGAATAGAGGTAATTTCATAAATATAGTGGCCTTGACCAAGGAGAAAAGCATCTAAGATTTTATTTCCTTACATCCTTAATGCTCAGACATTGTCATACATTGGGCAAAACCTCTGGTTTCTATTTCCTAGAAGACTGTATACCTAGCCATAGTGCAATGATAGATTAGGCAAGGGCTCCAATGGTTGGATTTTACAACCAAACAGGGTTAAAATAACTGAGGCTCTAGGGCCCTAGGGGCAATGACAAAGAAAAAAGGGAACTGGAAGAAAGCTCCATAGAGATGAGGATTAAGGGAGCCATGGAAATCTTTGAAGTCCTGGGAAACCCAGAGTAGTGAGAAGGAAGAATTAAGAAAACTGGGACTGTAAGAATCATAAGGGTAATATATATATATATATAATATATAATATATAATACATATATATATGTCAAGGGGAAAGACAGAAGGGAAGCCAATGGAGCATCATGACCATGATGCCAACAGAAAGGAAGAATATGGAGTGCCATGGTCTTGATATTTCCAAATCTAGGATTTGTAGCTAGATTCTAATAATGCTAGAACAAGAGAAGAAACTCAAGCTCTTCTCCAGAGTCTATCCTCCCAAAAATCAGAATAGGAGTTGTGTATGTACATGGAGGGGGAGGGGAAGATTGGAGGAGAGTAAGAGAAAGCAAGCAAGCTCTGCAATAGGGATTAAAGGATAAATAGATTGTACTTTGCCTGAAGGGATAGAAGATAGAACATATTTTGTGTACATAGATGCAAAGATGTTTTTGCTACTTAATTTATTTCTTTATTATTTATATTTTTTAGTGTCTTAATTAAATGTTCTTACTGCTGTATTTCTTTCCTTTTATATAGCCTAAATAATGAATTAGATAGGGGTTCAGGCTGTGAGTTGCATAACTCAATATCTAAAATAACTCCACTTTTTACCTAGAAAAAGTAGCAGGGGATCTCTGAGCTAGAGAATAAATGTAGTTCATTTCTATGGAAGATGTTGATGAAGCAGGCAGATATCAGAATTATCCATGCAGCATCCATAGTGTCAAGGCATTGTGGGATATTGCAAAGCCCTGGCACCTGAAAGGGTGTCTGAAAAAATGCACTAGTTCTGAGAGAGGTAATATATTCCTCTCCAAGCCAGAATTCAGGGGTGACATGATATTACCTTTCCCAACAATTGTTTTCTTTAATTTCCATTTTAAAATTTATTTCCTGTGAGAATGAACCGACTAGAATTCATTTGTGTCTGGAAGTGAAGGTGAATTTCTTATTAACTATCCCAGGTAATGGGCAGCTTCAGCTCAAGATGTGTGGAGGTCTTCAATTACTTAGGGCGGAAGCAGAAGGGGAACTAATGGAGGGAGTGATTAATACAGCTTTCAACTCTGAGCAAGGAAGAAATGAGTGCCTTTGTATACTTGGGTGACATCATCTGAAGGTGGGCTTTCTGGTTCAAATTTCTCACAGAGATATAAATGCTCTAACTACGCAGAGCAGACTTTTAAAAGTCTTTTTCACTAACTATAAAAAACCATTTTTTTTAAAAAGGAAGAGAAGAATTAAAACTCTTATAAAATTGCTTCTTTGAAACAAATTATATCTCCCTCTGAGTGCTGAAAATAGGATTCATATAAAACAAAAAGAAGAGAGTGGGTTGAATTGTTTTTAGGAAATTCCAAAGTTATTTTAACAGCCCCAAGCTTCTCCTATATATTTAAAGGTCTATCTTTTTTCATTCTAATAGTTTTCTGATGCTGTTATACAGAGCCCTATAGCCTCCAAAGAATTAAATTTAAGATCATTTAAAGGGTGATGCAGAGGTGCAGGTTGGGTGTGGCATGAGCAGCACATTACAAATAAGGAATTATGAAGGAGAAGTGGAGTAAAAAATGACATCAAAAACATGTATGAGTGCAATGGATGGGTTGGTAAAATGACAAGGGTGAGGAATAATTGATGAGCAGCTATAATCTGCATTGGTATTCTTTGTCAATAGGAAGGTATACTCATAGGAGGAGCCACACAAGAGTCAAGAAGAATAGGCAAGCATGGATCTGATTTGTCTGAATGATCTGAATCATCAGAAGGACCACTCACATTGATGAGGTCACAGATCTATTTGACTATTTTCAAGTTGAGAGTTTTCAATATTCTAAAAATCTGGACATTTCATAGGATGAGCCAAGCTGTCTTTCACAAACTAACAAGATTGGAAGTAGACCAATCAATCAATGAATAAAATATCTATTAACTACCCATTATGTGTAGCCACTCATCCAAAGATCTCTTAATTGCCAAATCTAATGTTCTCTTATCATTCCTCATCTTTATATACTTCTTTGGAGCCTTTGACATTGTCAGTAACACTTCTTTTTGATATTTTCTTCTCTGAAGGTTTTCATTACAATACTCTCTCCTCGTTCATTTCCTACCTGTTTCACTATTTCTTCTCAATCTCCTTTGCTAGATTTTCCTCCAGGTTACATCCACTATCTGTGGGTGTCCACTAAGACTCTTTTCTGGGTCCTTTTTTTTCTTTCCCTACACTGTTTCACTTGCTGATTTCAAGTACCATGAACTCAACTCTATGTTAATGGTGCTCATATCTACTTATCCTATCCTTAATCTCAAGTTTTGAATCTCTACCTGCCTATTGGACATTACAAACTGGATATCCCATAAACATCTTAAACTCAATGTGTCTAAAACTGAACTCAGCTTTTCTCCAAGCCCTCTCCCCTTCCTAACTTTCCTATTATTGTTAAAGGTACCACCATACTCCCAAGTCACCCAGGCTCAAAATTTAGGCATGATTCTTGATTCTTCACTCTCTTTGATCCTCTCTTATCCAATCTGTTGCCAAGTTCTGCTGTCTACCTTTGTAACATTCCTTATATAGTTCACAAATCTTTTCTCTGACATTACCACCATCCTATTTCAGGCCTTTATCATCTTATGCTCAGACTATTGCAAAAGCTTCTTGTTGATCTCTTTCTCTCCCCCTTCCTCCCTTTCTCCTTTCCCTCCTTTCCCCCCCTCTTCTGTCTCTATCTCTGTCTCCCTCCTTAAGACTCTTTCTGCTACAGTCTATCTTCTACTTGGAAATCTAAGTAATATTCCTAAGGCACAGGTCTGCCCAAATCATCCATCCCTCTATACAAAACCTCATATGGCTCATTATTTCCTCTGTGATCAAATACAAAATATCCTCTCTGTTTGACTACTTCCTACTTTTCTAGTCTTTACACTATACTCCCCTCAGACACTGGTCTCCTTGCTGTTCCTTACACAAGATCTTCCTTTCTCTGAATTTTCCCTGGCTGGCTGTCCCCTATGCTTAAAGTTCTCTCCTTCCTCATTTCTCTCTTGGCCTCTCTGGATCCCTTCAAATACCATTAAAAATCCCACCTTCTATGAGAAGCCTTATTTGATTCTCCTTAAATCTTAGTGTCATCCATCTGTTGATTATTTCCACTTTATCCTGTACATATCTTATTTATACATTTGTATTTTTGCATGCTGTCTTTTCCATTCGACTGTGAGACTCTTTGAGGGCAGGGACTGTTTATACATTTCTTAGTATCCTCAGTGCTCAGCATAGCACTGGCATACAGTACGTACTTAATAAACGCTTGTTGCCAGACTGTAAGATCACTGTTAAGGTGCCATATGAGAATGAGCAATATGAAGTTTACTATGCCCAAACCCCTAAACCAACTCTTTCTGCTAACTTTCCACTTATTGTAAATGATTGTGTGATTTTCCCAGTCACCCAGGCTAATTTAATTCCATTCTTAATTCATTCCTCAAATCTGATTATTTGGCCAAATTTTCCATTGGTCTTTCTTACTCCACAGCACAGTGCCACAAAGAAAGCATTGGATTTGGAATGCAAAACTTTCTTGGTGTTCTGCTTCTGTCACCATCCAGTCATTAGCACAGTGCCATAAAAGGTATGCTCATTGATTACCTCTGCAACCTGAGTGCCTCTCTGGGTCTTATTTTCCTCATCTGCAAAATGAAGGAGTTGAACTGGATAGCCTCTGAAGTTCCTTCTATTTCTTAATCCATGATTTTATGACCTCTTTCTGTTTTAAAGTCCACTAGCCTAATCTAGTCCCTTTTAATCTATTATTTATTTCATTCTCTTTATTTTGTTATTCTGTCTCCTGTCTACCATCTCCAATCCATCCTGAGAGTAACATGAAGGAAAAGACTTTGTAGAAAGCCTGCTTTCTTCTTTAGAGTCAGGCTCCTATAACTAAAAACCAAATACTTCTTAAAGTCTCCAGTGAGGAACAATTAGTAGATGAACTAATTACCCTACTGTTTATGTTTCTATTGTGCAGGCTTCATGCCATTCTGAACTAGGCTTTATAACTTAATCAGATGTGTTTCCATATAAAAGTGATTCCTAGACCTAGTTAAAGCTTATGAAGCCTGTGAAATTCAAGCAGGGCTTAATTTATTAATAGTCACTAATGATCTATAAATAAGCCACAATCTTTTAGGTAAAGAAACCAAACAATTGGTTTGTTTGAAGTATAAACAGAGGGTAATTTGTGCATTTTCTAATTGCTTTTTTCTATCTGGCCATTAGCCAAGATACACTCTAATAACCTGGCCACTGTTAAAGACTTTATTTGAAGGCTAGTTTTGGATGAGTATTTAAGGGCCAAGATCTAGGATTTGTGGTCTAAAGTTTGTGGAATCCTCATGTGTTCATTCACTCTCTCTGTCTCTTATTCATTCATGAACTATTTATTGAAGATTTGCAGAGTGCAAAGTAACAGAGTTTTGTTGGGATTATGTATCCCTACATTAGATAGAGGTTATTGTTTTAATAGTAATTATAATTTCAGTGTTTGTAAAGGGTTGTGGTAATAATAATATCAGGCATTTATATTGTGCACTGAAGTTTGCAAAACAGGTATATGAAATTTCTCCTTAAAACAACCTTGTGAAGTAGGTGCTATAAGTATTCAGATCCACTTTTCTCATATGAGGAAAAGTTCTATAAGTTTCCCATTGTCCTAGAGCTAGTAAGTATCAAAGGTAAGGAGAGTTTCAAACATAGGTCTTTTCTGACTCTACATAGAGTCTTTTCCATTATCCTACACTTCCCCTAATTATAACATGCTGATTTAAGTATGAAAGCAATTTCCTTGGGGAAATAATACTACAGAATCCTACCTTACTATTTTCTTTTTTTTCAGCTTTGTCTGTTCCCACCCACCCCTCCAAATGCCATGGGGATATAAATGCTCATTTCCAACTCTTAGTGGTAGTTATGAGGGCAGTTAGTTGGCACAATAGATAGAGCACTAGGCTTGGAATCAAGAAGACTGAGCTTCATAAATTCAAATCCACCCTTAGACACTGTGTAACTCTGCGAGTAAGTCATTTACTTCTATTTGCCTCATTTTCCTCAACTGTAAAATGATCACTTCAGTATCTTTGCCAAGAAAAACCCCAATGGGGTCACAAAGAGGCAAACACAATTGAAAAATAAACAACTTTAGTAGTAATGAATAGGGAAATATTATAGAGGACAACTTGATAATTGGGAGTCAGTAAACAGGTATTGCTACAACACTTATTATGGAGTTGGACACCAGAAACAAGAGGAGAGGTGGGAATGTGGACATAAGTATGAAAATGCTGTGAAACTGGGGAAGTTAGAGAAAGGAAGAGAAGAGCCACCAGGCAAAAGGGGTTAGAAGAAGTGAATGTTGTGGAGTTGAGGTATTAGGGGAATAATAGGCAACCAGAAAAAAGACCACATAAGTCTGAAAAGACAAGGTTGAACAGGATTGGAAGAGTCAGGATAGTTAAAACACACACACACACACACACACACACACACACACGCACACGCACACACCTAGAAATTTCAGCACATGGAGTAAGAGGTAGGAAGAGCTTCCTTGATATGGGAGTATGGGAGATGGGAAGAGTGGATATCCAGGTGCACTGGCAAAAGCAATGGGAAGATCTAGCACTGGATTATCTGTTGGTTTCCTATAAAAATCTATTAAATATCTATTAAGTATCTGTTATATATGGGATAGAGAAAGCCTCCTATCTGAGAGTTACCTATACCAATTAAATCATAGATCTAGAAAAATGAACCTGTAAGACAATTCTACTTGAGGGGATATAAGCAAATAATTGGTATTATCAGGAAGGAGAGAGTAGTAACAGCTAGGCATGTTTAGGAATGTTCTATAATCATGGCCAAACTAGGATTATGCCCCAAAAGTTATAAAACTATAAAGAACATTTAGGGGCTCAATAGATAGAAAGCCAGGTCTAGAATTGGGAGATCATGAATTCAAATCTGACCTCAGACATTTCCTAGTTATCTGACCCTGGACAAGACAGTGAACCCCAATTGCCTAGTCCTTACCATTCTTCTGCCTTGGAACCAATATTTAGTATTGATTCTAAGAAAGAATGTGAGGATTTATGAAGCCATCCAGCAGCTCCATGAAGGTTCCTAGTGGGGAGGACACTCAGAAAGGAGAACCAAAGACTGAGTGAAAATGGGTTACCAGTTAAGGACTAATGGAAAGAGAACATAAGGCGAGAATAAAGACACACAGATATAGAAAGTTCTGGCATAAGATAGTCAGACACTGAGTAAGCTCTGGTGATGAAGAGCTTCCATGGTTCAGAGCTTCACTAAGATGAAGCTCTAATGGTCAAGATCTTAGATGGTTCAGAGCTTCATCCTCAATGGCCATATAGCTACTGTTATAGGGGTTCCAACAGTATAGGGGGAAAGGGAGAGCCAAGTGGTCTGATACATTAACATTATGAGGTAATCATCAAGTGATACAAACTGCTAGATTCTAAGACAATACCCAGATCAGGAGTTCAATATGGTCTAAGGCATCTATGGTTGTTTGATACAAATGTTAATTGGTTGTTTTAGGTAAAATAAGGAGACAGATGATTGACCAGTCTTCCAGAGTGTAACCTTAGGGAAGGGCTAGGAATTTGGCAAAGTTGTGGTTCAATTTAACTCAAGGTCACAGAGTCATCTTTTGAGCACTCTTAACATAATATCAAGATTAATATATACCTAGATTGCTACATATCCCCCTTTTTTATTAAAAGAAAAAAATGATGATTAGAGTGAGTAATTTTAAAAGAAAACTTTTAAAAATTCAAAGAGAAAAAAAGGAAAAGAAAAAAGTCAAAAGGGAAAAGGGAAAATCTAAAAAAAGAGTAAAAATAGTAATTATAGGAATAATAATAAAAAGTAAAAAAATGTAAAATGAAATCTAGCAATTAAAAAATTCTTGGTAAAAAATAATATTGAAAAATAAAAATAAAATTTTAAATCAGAAAATGTGTTATTAAAAAGGCCCGAATTAATCCGAAACATAAGTTCCACAAGCCTGTGGGACACATAGTATAGTATTTTACCCTTTGGCAGTCAAGGCTGTAGGAAGTTGTCAAGCCTTTACAGTGAAAGAAGAGCCTAGTTTGAGGCGAAAGGGAAGTCTTATTCCCATCTGATTTTACTTTGGATTTTCAGGGTGGTGGAGCCAAGATGCCAGCCACACTGAGATATTAGTTGGAATCTTGGTACAAGGCCTACCTGTGTTTGAGGGTGTCCAAACCCTGCGTCCTTTTACCTCCAATTGGGACCTTAGCAACTGATATCCATCCATCTCATATGGATTTTAGGTCTCTTTTAGATCTTAGGCTTTCTGGCAAGGCGTAATGGCTCTGTCATGGTTCCTTCTTCTGAAATCAGACACAATCATTCATACTAGTCCCATAATATTTACCAAATGCTTGCAAATTCCCATGTCCTTAAGCTTTTGGGTAATCATATAGGGCCAATATATGAAATTGAGTTTAATCTACAAAATCAAAGTCTCAATATTGATTTCAATGTACATCAGTACTAAAATTATATGGGGAAAAATAAAAGGAAAAGGGAAGAAAAGAAAAATATAAAATCAAATGTCTTTGAGTGGATATAAAAATAAAATGAACAAAGAAAAATTTTAGACTGGTGGCTCATATTCCATGTGGAAATGTTTTTTAGCCAACCAAAAGTTTCTCACTCAAAATGAGATCAGTTTCCTTATCTTAATTTGATCAAGTTTCACAGTGTGAGTACACAAGATTTTTCACCAGGTAAAAGCTTTTCAACAAATAATAGTACCACAATTAATGCTTATACAAAAGTGCAAATATTCCCAAATTATAACATACTATTTGATTACTGAACCATTACACCCCCCTTTTAATTAAAAGGTAGATTTTTTTATGCAATGTTAATCCAAATAAGTTTTTATACAAGCCTAATTCTAGCAAAGACATACTTTTTTTTTTAAATGTAGAATAAACAGGTTAAGAGGAATAGCACATATATACATTTTGGACAATAGAAACAATTTCTTTTGCAAGTGAACAGTATCCAATGTACTGTTATGACATTTCCAATTGCAAAAATAGTTTTCAGATCAAATTTGAGTTAACATGGAACAATTCCAACAAAAATAATTGCAAGATATACATTGTACAATACAATTTAAAATTTTGGGGTGCATGGAAAGAGTTGATCTTCAATAAATACCCATATACTTTTAGAATAAAATGTCTGTAAGCAAGTTAGTAAGTCTTTTGCAGGCAAACTGTCTCTTAGTAAAATGTTCATCTGTGTGGATAGTTCATTAGACCTGTCCTTAAGTCAGTGGCTATGCCTTGTTTGTTCTTTTGCTATTTTTCTGGGATATGGTGGCTTTGCTGTCATGCGGTTTGTGCTGGACAGACATCTATCTCCTTTCTCTGCTCTCTGGGTTGGTCTTTTCTGGGAATGTCTGATGATTCTGGTTTTCTTCTATGCATTCCTGATATCTGTGAAAATGGAAGCAAAATCTCGACCCCAAATGAAAAACTCATCAGGTCTTTTTCTTGGAACTGGTTTGTTAGAAATTGTCCGATAACATCCTTTTTGGTTTTGAATTTGGGCTTTTAAATTTCTTTCACCTCTTTTTCCAATTGGTTGTCTTTTAGAATTTTCTGGGATACCAGCCTTGTTACCAGAGATGTTCCCGTGATTTGTCCAATTTTGCCCATATCTTGCTGATAAAAGCATTGTTATTCTGAATTTTTAACTGTTTTGGAATGGCCAAATGTGCAAGATTATTTAAAAGATGTACAATAGCATTGCATACTTCTCCATTTTGAGCTTTAGTGTATACAGCATGAGAATAATTATCTCCAATCGCATATCCATTTTTTATTTTTACAAAAGAGGCATATTATAATGCATCCCTTTGCCACAATTATGCAGGTCTTACAACTCTGCAGTCACCTCCTTGAGGAGTGTCAGAATAAGGAGCACAAGATTTGCATTGCCAATCAATTTCATTGACTTGTATAGAAAATTGAGGTTCACAAAATTTTGCTCTCTGATGTAGTAGTTAGTACAAATTAACTGTTTCCTGAAAAGCAGTGGCTACTAGGCCATTTACCTTTGAAATTCTCTCATACTGAGGTCTAGGGAGATTGTGAGATAGATAACTGACCAGTCTTCAGGAGTGCAACCTTAGGGAAGAGCTAGGAATTTGGTAAAGTTGTGGTTCAATTTAACTCAAGGTTACAGAGTCAGCTTTTGATCACTCTTAACATAATATCAAGATTAATATATACCTGGATTGCTACAATTTATTTAATTAAAAAAACAACCTTATATACCCTTTGACCTAACAACACTACTTTTAGATCTTTTTGTCAAGGTGATCAGGGAAAAGGGAAAAGAATCTCTATATTTGAAAATATTTTAAACAGTTCTCTTTGTGGCTGCAAAGAATTGGAAATTGAGAGGATGGATGTCTATTAACTGGGAAATATCTGTGTAAGTTGTGGTAGATAATTGTGACGGAATACTGTTCAGTATGAAATGATGAGCAGGTTGATTTTAGAAAAACATGAAAAGGCTTAGAAGAAATAATGAAGAGTGAAATGAGCAGAATCAAGACAGTGTTGCATACGGTAACATTAATATTGTTTAAAGAATAAGTATGAATGACAAAGCTATTCTAAGTTATGTGAATATTCAAATCAGCTACAAAGGACTTTGAAGGAGGATGCTATATAGAAAAAGACCTGATGTATGGAATTATGTATTGTATAGTTATAAATATAATCTGTATTGAATTTTGGCCTCCTTTAGTGCAATGTTGCAAGAGAGGGAGAGAAATAGCTTGGAAATTAAATGTAACAACAAAAATATATAAATAAACCAAATCATGAAGTGAGTAATGTGAGGCTTGGAATGGTGGGTGATATGTACATGTAGTTACTACTATTGAGGACACTAAAGCTGATGGTTCCCACTGGAGTTTAGGAGTTCTGAGTTACAGAAGGGCTCAAGTTTCTTGCCTACTAAAACCTGGCCCCAATACGGTGAACCTCAGCATCAGAGTATAGAGTGAGAACCACAAGACTGCCCAAGGAGAGGTGAACCAACCCAAATCAGAAACAGAAGAGGTCAAAACTTTAGCAAAGAGCAAACCTGTGTCTGCTGCCCTCATAGTCTTATAAAAAAATTTTTTTTATAGAGTAGGCAACTTTAATGCTGCAACGCACTTAGAAAAAAAAAGTCCAACTCTTTCTCCTGGCAGAGCAGTTCATTTTCACATTTTTAATACCATGATTCTGAAGATGCAGAAGTTATTGCTTAAATATTATTCTATACATCTCTATCATTTTTTAGGAAAACATTTGAAATTGATACACAGATAGGGAGAGGTAATGTAAAAAATAACAAAGAGAAATATATAGAACTTGGCAAATTCTGTAACAATCAAAATACTCTTTTTCTCCAAAAAGTCCTACTTTTCACCCAAGGGACTTAAAACAGGCCTTCACCCTTAGCACAGTAAATAGAGTATTGAGCTTGGAGTCAGGAAGACTCGAGTTCAAATGCTTTTTCAGTTACTTATTAGCTGTGTGACCCTGGAAGAGTCACAACCTCTCCATGTTCTTATATAGTTCAGTCTTTCTGTAACTTAAACTATTTACCCAGTGTTTCCTCTGTTCCAACTTTACTAAGTTACCTGCTAAGCAGGCTGCAATTATTCTTCCTCCTCAGTGGGACTTATAACATAACACAAATAATCTTCACTGAGGTGTACGAACAAAGGCCACTGACACCAGTTCTTGCTGCAGTGGTTAGACCAGGAAAAAGTTCTTCTAGCTAGAAAGGTTTAGCAAAGGAAGTCTACACTCAGCAAAGATACCCCTGATTATCAGTGGTCCCTGTGAAATCCCTTTTCTCTGCATCTAGTTCTTAATATGTACAGGGTAGACGGTTCAGTGGATGGAGGGCTACGCTTGGAGTCAAAAAGACCTAAGTTCAAATCCAACCTCAAAATCCTTACTAGCTATGTGCCTGGGAAAATCACTTAACCTTGTTTACCTCAGTTTTCTTTCATCTATAAAATGAACTGAACAAGGAAATGGCAAACCATTACATTATCTTTGCCAAGAAACTCCAGATGGGGTCACAAAGAGTAGGACATGACTGGACAATAGTTTTCAATATGGTGGATCTATGAGATGTTCCCATTGGTATTAGTTGGGAACATCCTCTGTTCCAAGTTTAGATTATCATTAGTCTTTTGCAGCACCTTTAAGTAGTATCCAGTAGACATGATGTATTTGACTACTTTGGTAGCAAGTATTGGATTATATGCATCAGTTCATTTTTTAATTATTTTTTCAGTTACATATAGAAACAAATTTTGACAATTGTTTCCTGACATTTTAGGATTCATATTTTTCTCCCTCCCTTTCCCCACCTTCCCCCACTTCTGCATTAAATAGTCTGATATAGGTTATACCAGTATTTTCATGAAATATATATTTCCATATTGGTCATGACATTATAGAAGACACACATCACATACAATAAAAATCTCATGAAGGAAAAAAAGTAGAAGATGGCATGATTTGTTCTGCACTCAGACTACAATAGTTCCTTTTTGGTTGTGAATAGAATTTTCCTCACAAGTCTTTTGTGGTTATCTTGGAAACTTGCTTTAATGATTATGGTTTAGTCCTTCATACTTGATCATAGTCTAATATTTCTGTTACTGAACATATTGTTCTCCTGGTTCTGCTTACTTCACTTTGCATCAGTTGATATGTCTTTCCACAAGTTTTTCTGAATTCATCCCTTTCAGCATTTCTTATGGTACAATCATATTTCATTACAACCATATACTATAACTTACTCAGCCAATCCCTGAATGATGGTCAACCCTTCAATTTCCATTTCTTTAGCACTACAAAAAGAATAGCTAACTGGGGAATGGCTTTTTAGAGACTTTGCTCAGAGCCCTCTAGACTGACTTGGGTAAATAACATACACTATCACAAAGTATCACATTCTCATTTATTTCTAGGTTTGGAGCAATTCCTTCATAATATTTAACTAAGGAAGAGTGCTCAGCTTTCCCAATAATGTCTTCTCGCAAAGTTTCATTCAGTCTTTGAACTCATATATCAAAAGACCCAAGAAGCAATCTCAAGTTCTTCCTTATATTTTCTTTGTACTGATGATGACACAATTATCCAAATAAAAAATTGAGACATATGGTCTGAAAAAGGGACATTTCCTTATTCAGAATATACACACACAGAGTTCCATGGGAAACTGAATTTCCACAAGAGAAAGACCAATTAAACTCTATTAATATCTGTATTTGGTTAGGCTAAATAAAGAGCAATGTATTGCTATTTATATAAGTATATTTTTCTCCTATGCATTGGTAAGCTTTCTGAGGGCAGAGAACCAATACCGTGTAGTATTTGTATCTTTCTTAGATTCACTTGTCTAGCAAAATATGTTGTATATAGTACATGCTTAATAAACATTTACTCAATTGAATTGATCCATTATCCCAGAGTTGGTTCAACAGGAATATTGACTTAAACATTAAAGATATGGTCAAAACCATCCATGTTGTCTGCAAAAATTTCTCCATTGGGGCAAAGAATAATTGATTGATCAATATAGCTTTCATAAAATACGTTAAAAGGATCTAGAAAAAGTTGAAAGAAAAATATTAGGGAAAATAAAGATTAATTCAAACATTACTGAATTTGTGTATGTCTAGACAAAAGCAACAGCATCTTCCATTTTTTGCCTCTGCCTTCCGTATGGAAGGCTACCCTTACCTCTTCTAAGACATGGAGGACTTCTCATATTAGCTGGAAGATGTCCACCAAACTTTCCAGGGAAAATGTTGCCATCTGGTGGTAAGCAGGGAAAATTTCTGAGCTACTATCTCTTCCCTGTCTCCTCCTTTCTTCCTCTTCAGTACATGAACCCATCAACTATCTCACCCACCTCTTTTCTCAGTTTCATCATTCACAATAAAATTAATTCTTCCTTAGGTCATTTTCCTCTCTTCTCTTGGCATCCTCTTTTCCACTTTCTTGTCTGTCTTCGTCTCCAAATTGTCTGAAGAAAACAATTTCACTCTAATGTTTCTTTTCCTCTTTCTCTCTCCTTTATTGCATCTGTGTTCTAAAAAGTAACTCCAATGATGTAGAATAGTACCAGTGAGACATCTATATCAAGGAAATGATTACAACTTCAAGAGGATCGCTGTCTTTGGAAATCAGCTAGCAGGTTGTTTTTCAACTCCATATTGCATTAACCATGTAAATTTTTTGTATTTGGATTATCTGTGTTTCTATCTTATTTATATTCTCTTTAAGTCTATAAGGTGGTAGAAACAGTGTCATGGAACTCAAGATGAGGAAGGAAGGAAGGAAATAAGGAACGTAGGAAGGAAGGAAGGAAGGAATTTTTAAAAGAAATTAGATGTAATGAATATTTGGTGTTTGGACATATTTGGAAGCCTTGGTCAGGATCTCTGAAAAGATTTTACCTGTTTCCTCTTCGCATTAAACTGCTTCCCCTACCATTTAAAGTAAACTTATAAAATTAAATCTAGTTTTCTCTGTCTTAGATTCTATTTCTTTCCTGTTTTCATTGCAAATGTTCAGTGCTTAAGCTTTTATCATTATTTTATCATTAATATTATAGGTCTAAGAAACTTTAGTGAGCTATGACTGAAAATATGACATTTGCATTATGGTTTTGTGGGGGGAAATGTGATCTAGGTTACAAACAACTGCTTTCCAAACTTTTGGAACACAGCCCAGTCATATGTAAGGGACTGCCTGAACTATATTTTGAGCCCATGAACATCTAACAGGAACACATCTCTAGGAAATAGCACTGGAGAGCAAGGATAAACATGAAGCAACTTTTCTGAGCGAGGTTTACCAAAGAAAGGTTAATATTCTCAATATCTTGCCTGTACAGATGGCGTGAAAAGAACAGAAATGACTGCCCTTACTCTACTGCTTTACTCTGTAGCAGATAATATTTTGTTTGTTTGTTTTTGTTCCAGCAATTTGACAGTTTGACTGTGGATACTATATCTCTCTGGCTCCAGAACTATTTTTTTAAAATGCAACTCATTGTGGGCAGCATCCAAGATTTTATACTGAGAATAGGACCAAAATATCTTCTTATTATTTTATTTGACCTTAGAGCAGGTAATCTTTACTAAGGTGACAGGGGAGGTGTTTTTAGGGGCACATTGTTGTTATTTTAAAAAACCTGGGTTTTTTTTCTGGCTTAGACTTACCCCAAAAAGCTTTTTATTCCAGGCCCATGCTCCCTTCCTCCAGCCTGGAACATCCCCTTTCCCTCATATTTTGAACCTTCTATTTGTGCCTAGAAACTTCCATTTTCCTATCTTATTAGTATATCACTACCTGTGACCTCAGGTCTGGGAACTTAGTCAGACCCACTGCAGCAGTGTCTTTTCCTACCCCCCCCCCAAAAAA
Source organism: Gracilinanus agilis (assembly GCF_016433145.1). NCBI lineage: Eukaryota > Metazoa > Chordata > Mammalia > Didelphimorphia > Didelphidae > Gracilinanus > Gracilinanus agilis. The sequence goes on from NC_058132.1 coordinate 329,443,061, forward strand.
AAAAAAAAGAAAGAAAAGAAAAAAAGAAAAACACTGTAGTTGCTCTAATTTCAGAATGCTCATGAAGCTCTTGAGCTGAGGAATTGCCTTGACCTGGAAGGAGCTATCTGAGTTTCCTGAAGAATAAATGAGAGAGAAAGAGAGACAGAGACAGAAACAGAAAGACAGAGAGAGACAAAAAGAGAGAGACAGAGAGAGAGGAAGAGAGATTTCTACCATGAGTAGAAGTTGACCATACCGAAGGACCAAGGTAATTTATCTAAAGGTAATTTTCCCTTGACCCCCTTGGCATTCCTGACTGGAGATATCAGTCCCAGGTCTAATGTGAGAGGACTGTCAGGCTGTCCTTTTCCCTTTCCCTTGTTCTTACTCACATGGCCTTCTTTCTGGACTCTCCCTTAAACACACCAAATCATAAAAGTCTTTTACTTTCAGCACTGATTGGATCATCTTACTCTTTTGTGCAATTTTTTTAGGCCTAGCTGTGGATCTTGACCCATACTGGCCAGGGTTGTGAAGGGAGATGTGTATGATCCTGCAAATAAATTTTGAGATAGGCACACATTGTGATTCCATTCTCCTTATCTTTTTTAAACCCTTACCTTCAGTCTTAGAATCCATATTTAATATTGGTTCCGCTATCTATATCCAGAGAAAGAACTGTGGGAGTAGAAATGCAGAAGAAAAACATATGATTGATCACATGGTTTGATGGGGATATGATTGGGGACGTAGACTCTAAACGATCATCCTAGTGCAAATATCAATAATATGGAAATAGGTTTTGAACAATGATACGTGTAAAACCCAGTGGAATTGCTTGTTGGCTATGGGAGGGAAAGAACATGTAAACATGGACAATATTCTAAATTAATTAATTAATTAATTAATTAAAAATTAAAAAAATATTGGTTCCAAGGGAGAAGAGTGGTAAGGGCTGGGATTAAGTGACTTGCCCAGGGTCACACAGCTAGGAAGTATACGAGGCCAAATTTGAATGCAGGACCTTTTATTTCCAGGGTTGACTCTATATCCACTGGGATACCCAGCTACCCTTCATCCCCCTTATCTTATAATTCTCTTTCTTCCTTTTTGGCCTCTTTGCCTCTTTCTCTATCTTTTCTCTTATATTTTCTGACAGTTCTGCAAACTTAATTATAACATTTTTGGATCTGTACTTAAATTATGAACTCCTCCTTTCAACTTCTCCAGCCACCCCTACTTCTAAGAAAATGAAAAAATATCTCACCATAACTTTGCTATGAATGCTGTTTGAATCTGGAAAAAAAAACAACTGGAATGGTTAAGGTAAAAACTGCCCTACTACTTGATTCTGCTCTACCCAATCTTTCTCTCTTTCAAATACTTTGATAATCATTCTCTTGCCTGCTGCTCACCACTCCTGACAGGTATTCTGATCATGACTCCAACATAGCACTGATTTACAAAAGAGGAACTGGGAAGAGGTGGGGCAGGGAAGGAGGGGCAAGATATGGTGGAATGTCAACCTTCAATTTTAGGGAGGATATTAAGTGTTTTTGCCACTTTGAGGTATCTCTTAAAACATTTGAAATGATACCATGGGAACCTGGAGACTTCTCATGGGGGCTGAAATGTCTATTTAGCCTTTTTAGAAAGCTAGAAAGCAGTGCACTGGCTTTGAGAGAAAGTGGGAAATGTGCTATCAATGAATTATACTCCGGAATAACTCAGATTTTAATGAAATAATTTATGCCATGTAAGAGAGCAATCCTAACCTTAATTTTTCATAATAAATGGTGTTATATCCCACTAATAACAAATAAGAGACATTGTTTTGATGAATTTTACTGGAGGGTGGATATAGTGTTCCAAATATGTGAAATTTAAGGAGGAAAACATATGTTGGTTAGAAAGGCTGCGAGAGAACAGGCATACTACTGCATTGCAAATGGAGCTGTGATCTGTTCTTACTATATATACTCCAAGGAGGTCAAAGACAGAGGGAAAGGACCTGTATGCACAAAAATATTTATAATCACTTTTTGTTGTAGCAAAGAACTGGAAAGAAAGTGGGTGGCTATCACATGAAGAATGACCTAACAAATGATGATACATGAACTAAATTTTATAGACTTATTTAAAAAAGCAGATAAAGATTCAACCTAAAGCAAGCAAAACTGGGAGAAAATTTTTGAGACTAAAATAATGAAAAGAAAACAATTTTGGAAGACCTCTGATCAAAGCAATGACCAATTTTGATTCCACAAGCTACACAAGGAAGCAGATTTTCTTTATGTGGAACATTTTCTTTGCCTCTTGGATACCCTCTCCTTTCTGGCTTTTCATGACAGTACTCTCTTCTGGTCTTCTAATCACTCCTTTGCTGACTCTTCATCCATAGCCTATCCCTAACTGTGGGTGTTCAACAAAACACTGTTCTATAGACTTTTCTTCTTCTACATTTTTTCTCTCAGTCAGTGACATCAGTTCCATGTTTTTACTTGTCATCTTTATTTCTATGAGTCATAGATCTATAAAAGCAATTCCATTCTAACAACAATAACAACTAGCTGTTATGCAGTATCTACTATGTGCCAGGGACTTTGATTACTATTTTACAAATATCTCATTTTATCTTCATAGCAATCCTGGAAAGTATGTACTACTAATATCCCCATTTTACAAATAAGGAAACAAATAATAGAGATTAAATCACTTGTCCAAGATCACACAGCTGGGAGTATGTTTGGCTGGATTTGAACTCTAACCTTCCTGATTCCAATCTCAGTACTGTAGCTACTTGTACCACTTAGCTGTCTGAGCTTCAGTCAATAATTGCCAAATATCTACTGACCATTTCCAAGTGAATGTTTTAGAGATATTTTAAACTTGATGCACTCAAAATTAAACTCATTATCTCCCCCCCCCCCAAATCCTTTCTTTTTTCCAAAACTTCCCTATTTTTGTCAGTCACTCATTCTTGAAGCTTCACAGGCTCATAACTTTGACTTTATCCCTAACTTTTCATTCTCCTTCATCTTACATGTTCAATCATTCACCATCTCTTTCTGTTTCTATATCCAAACATCTACCATGTATCACCCTTCCATCTACTCACAAGGTTATCACTTTCATTCAGTCTCTCACAACTTTTCCCTGGAGGAGATTATTGTGACAGCTTCCTAATCGGTCTAACTGCATCAAGGCTTTCTTCAATTTAGTCCATTTTCCACACTCCTGCCAAAATGATTTTCCTTAACTACTGATTGGATCATGCCACTCTCCCACTCAATAAACTGTAGTGACTCCCTAGTAGCTAAAAGATAAAAACATAAATCCCTGTGCTTAGCTTTAACTATCTGGATCCAACCTATCCTTTGAACCTCATGAGGTATTATTCCCTTTCCTGAATTCTGTGATCTAGTCAAAGCAGACTGTTGTGGTTTTTTTTTTTTTTTTTTTTTTTTGTTGTTGTTGTTGTTGTTCCTCACACAGGACACTCCATCTACTATCTCAAAATATTACTTTCAAATGTGTTTTTCTTGAACTTTATTATTTTCCTTCCATTCTCTTCTGTGCACTTAAAAAAATCTTCAATGATTATTATTTCTTTTTCTTCTTTTCTTGAGCAATACTATTACTTGCTCCTCTTTTTCCTCTCCCAAGTTCCCTTTCACTGTAAAGAAAAAAAAATCAATCCTGGTAGCAAATAAACATAGCAAAAGAAATGTGTACATTGGTCATGTCAAAAAATATATTTCTCAGTCCTCACCTTGAGTCAATGATTCCTCTATCAAGAGGTGAATAGCATATTTCATTATCAGTTCTCTGGAATATTGTTGGTCATTGCTTTGGTCAGAGTTCTTAAGTTTTTCAAAGTTATTGTCCTTTGTAATATTATTGCCTCTATAGAAACTCAAGAGGTTAGCTAGGGCGGTGTAAATGGATAGAGTTCTGCTTCAGGACTCAGGAAGATTCATCTTTATGAGTTCAACTCTGACCTTAGAGACTTAGCTGTGTTACCCTGGACAAGATATTTAACCCTGTTTGCCTTAGTTTCCTCATCTGTAAAATTAACTGAAGAAGGAAATGGCAAACTATCCAGTAACTTTGCCAAGAATACTTCATATGGGGTCAAAAGAACTGGACACAGCTGAAAAATGATTGAAAAAATAAGCTTAATTACTGTTTCTGCTATTCATATAAAACTATAAACATATAAAACTTCCCATATTTCTTTGGAATTTTCACTCTTTTACATTATTTTTATGCACAATAATACTTCATTGTGATTTGTATTTTGTTTAGTTGTCCCAAATTATCAGAAACATATTTGTTTTCAGCTTTTAGCTTTGACAGATAGTACTGCAATGGCTATATGGTGCAAAAATGGGAGGAATAATTAACTCACTAGATGACAGAATCAGGTTTCAAAAGTACTTTGAAATGCTAGAATATTGGGCCAAGTGCAATAACATGAAATGAAATAGCATGAAATATAAAGTCTTACATTTGGGTTCAAGAGATCAGCTTTGCAAGCTCAAGATGACAAGGGAGAAATGGCTAAAAAGCCATTTATCTAAAAAAGATGTAAGTATTTTGGTGGAGTGTAAACTCAAAATGAATTAATATTGTGTATTACAGTTAAGAAAGCTATAAGTGACATTGAGAAGCATGGTACTGAGCCCTAGGATGGTGATCATCTTGTACTTAACTTTGATTAGACTACACATGAAGTGTTGACTCCTGGACACCATCTGTTAGGAAAAACATTAATAAGTTAAAAAGTGTCCAGACAAGAACAGTTAGGATAATGAAGGACTTCGTGCTTGTGCCTTATGAGGAATGGCTGAAAAAATGAGAATATTTACTTTGGCGGATTTGAATGGCTGTCAGATGAACGAGAAAATTTATTGATCTGGTTAACTCTGTAAGACAGAAATAGGAACAGTAAATAAATGTTGCAATGAGGTAAATTTGGGGTGGATGTAAGGAAATTCTCCTAATAATTAAAGATATTCAAAAGTGGAATCACCTGACTCAGGACATAGTAGGGATTCCCTCCTCTGATGTTGTGAAATGAAAGGTGGAGAGCCAAGTGTTGCAAGTATTATAGAAGGAATTAATGCTTGTGTGGGGGTAGGAAGACTGTGCTCTGAACTTGTCTCTTCTAATTCAGATTTTGTGATTTGGGTAAATATGCTACTTTTCTGTCACTGATTTCTTGGGGATATAAATCCACTGAAACAAAGATTATGGAACATATAAAAACATTTTTTACATATTTATAATTTTTTTCAGAGCACAGGAATCAACTTGCAGATACAATAGCATTATTCGTCTTTAACATTCACTTTTTGTGTTTTTATCAATGACTCTCATTTGATAATTCACAGTTTTAATATTTTATTGCTATAATAGTAATTGCTATAATCTTTTAAATATTTTCATATAGTTAATAATTTGCATATTCCTTTTTGACAGTTGCTTCTTCACATCCATTGACTACTTAACTTTTGGGAAATAGCTCTTAGACATATTTTTTACTTTGATTCTGTATAAACCTTAAATGTCATATATATAATAATTTGGGGAAAATATTTTCTCATGTTTATATTTTTTCTTTGTCATGTTTGCATTATTTGGGGGTAAAAGTTATTTAATTTTAAATAATTCATTTTTATATAATCTTTTTTTGTGTCTAGTTATGAATTTCCCCTTATCTTAAATTGTAAAAGATATAATTTTCCATTTGCCTCTGACTTCTGTAATACGACTTCTTATATTTAGATATTTTGTACATACGGAGTTTGTTATTGAGTATGGTATAAGATGCTGGTCTCAATCTATTTTTATGCTGAACTCTTTTCTAGTTTTCTCAGCTGTTCTTATCAAACAGAATCATTCATTCAGCATTTTGCATTCTTAGACTTATCAAACACCAGGCTTCTCTATTTTTGCTTCTGGGGCTTGCTTATCTTATTTAGTCCAGTGATGAGCTATTATACATAAAGCAATTTGAAAATCTAATGTGCCATATAAATGTCAGCTTTATTCTTATTATTTTATCATCTCAATCTTTTTCATATTTTGATAGAGTCCAGATAAAAACAGTCCTAGGGCAAGCGGCCACCCTGCTGTTTCTATTTAATATTTGATGTTTTGGTGTTATTGCATGGGTGGATAAAATAATTGTATTTTTGTAGTTGAATAGAAGTATTAGACTATAAGATAATTTTCTGCAAGTGTGTTGAAAGTATCCTTAGGATGACTCAAGGGGCCACAGACTGATTTATACTTTTTTTCTACATAATTAAATTTCTTCTAAGTCTTTCTATTTTTAAGACTTTTTATTCCATTTAGTTTGGAGATTGAGTATTTGGCTTGGTGGCATATATAGATATAATATCCTAAAGTTTTTATGATGAGTGTTGTATTCATGCAGTTATGGATAACAACTAATGCTTCACTTATAGTACAGTGTATTGATTTGATTCTCAAGAATATTTCAAGGTCTATATTTGTAATATTGGGATTTGTTATTTAGTGGTCCATGAAAGATGCTGTATAATTCCAACTGCCAGCTCATGCCTTTTTAGGTATCCTGTTGGTGCTATGTTTTTGCAGTTTGCAAGGATATCTTGCACAATTCTAATGTTTCCTTGTATAATTTGTATTAAACAGTATGTATGAGTTTTCTAAGGACAAAAGATGCAATTATTTTGATGACAATCTGAACTGCTATAAGAAATATTTCCACTTTCATGAACAAATTCACATGAGCTCATTCAAAAATATGTTAATAAAAATCATTGAACAAATGATTATATCATCTTGATTTGTTTATAGAAATAACTGGACTAATAGGACAATTAAGGTCATAACTAATGGAAAGTACAAATGAGTTTTCCTTGATGAGCCAAAATCTATAAAAGCTAATGGTAGAAACTGTGGAATATATCATTAGAGTTTATAAATATGTGGCACCTACAGAATATCTAGCATGATATGAAATGGTGGTCAAAATAATACATCAGAAGTTTACTTTTCTCATGGACTGATATATGACAATTTTCCATACTTGGTCTCTTGGAAAGCCTTTCATAGCAAGTTTTATTTTATTTTTTTCATTTACCAAAAATCTGCCTTCTCTTTCATAGCTTCCCTTCCATGCTCATTGAAAGAGAAAGAAAAACAAAACCCATTTAAAACAAATATGCAAAGTCCAGGAAAACAAATTTCTCCATTGAACATATACAAAAAAACCCCCAAAATACAACTAAATCCCTGAGTCTCTCAGATCTTCATAACAAGGTGGGTAGCATGTAAGTCCCTTAGAATTATGTTGGTCGCTGCATAGATCAGTGTTCTTAAGTCTTTCAAAGTTGTTTATCTTTATAACATTGTTGCTATTATACTAATTGTTCTGACTGCTCACTTCACTTGGCATCAACTCACATAAATCTCATATTTTTTCTGAAACCACCCCTTCATTATTTATTATAACACAGACGCATTCCATTATATTTATATAATATATTTTGCTCATCTGGTTCCCAATTGATGGGACTCCTTCTGTTCTTAGTTCTTTGCTATCATAAAAAAAAACTATTATAAATATTTTTTGTACCTCTGAGTCCTCTTTCTTGGATTTCTTTGAGCTATATACCTAACAGAGATACCATGGAGGCAAAGGGTAAGCACAGTTTAGTACTTTGTGGGCATAATTTCAAATTGATTTCCAGAATGTCTAGGCCAGTGCACCAATAGTAAATCCATATATGTATGTGTATATAAATATATAATGTCTGCAAACACTTGTCATTTTCCTTATCTGTGAACTTTGCCCATCTGATGGGTTCCTTTAACTTGAATTCTCTAATTATTAATGAGTTAGAGCTTTTTTATATGACTATTGAGATTTTGGATTTTTTCTTTGAAAAACTGTCTGTTCACATATTCTTTAACCATTTATCAATAGAAACAAACGTTCATTTGAATCTTCTATGACTTCTGATAGTAATGGAGTTTAAGGAAAAATGAATACTTCCCTATTATAATAAAAACACTTCATCCTTATTTTTGTTCATCCTTATAATTGTTTGCTTGTATTTACTTTTTTCATCTTTTGTAGAGGTGTCCTCTATGTTGTGATTTTCTTTACTGAGGTTTCAATATGTTGTTGGTCAGCATAAGAAATTAAATGGGAATTTTTGGGGAATTTGCAGAAGTGGCAGACAACAGGCAAAGGCCAGCAGATGACACAGAAAAAAATTAGAAATTCAGAATTGCATAAAATACATGTATAGTATGGAATATTTTATCTTTTAATACCATAAATATACACAATTAAAAACATTAAATAAGCAAAAAAGTTAAACTTTGTGAAAAGAATGCAAAAGCTAGCAGATGATACATAAAGGCTAGAAATGTAGAAATATCTTTAAAAGTTTAGTAACTCATAAATGCATATCAAGTACTGTAAACATCTCATAAAAGGAAAAGAAAAAATTCAGACTTTTTCTTTGGTATAAAGGAAAGGCCAAAAAATTTTTATGAGGATTTCCAAATTGTGGGAGTGCTGCACCCCTAACTCCTATATCTGTGAAAGGGATATCTGTGTTCTTATTTCAAAGTTCATACTAAGTTCTGGTCTTTTCATCCAGAATATTTCAAAGTCTTCTATTTAAATCAAATTCCTTTTTTCTTTCATAGGACTCAGTTTATTTTTCTTGGTAAGTTATTCTCTATTGCAATTCTGTATTTTTGACTTGGGATATCATATGCTGAGGCCTCATTTCTTTAAAGTTATGATTGCTAAATATTACATGATATCAACTATAGGTATTTAGTATTTGATTTTTTTCTTTCCAGAAAGATGCTTGTAACATGTTTTATTTTACCTGAAAACTCTGGATTTGGGACTAAAATATTCCTGGGAATTTTAATTCTGGCATTTTTCAGAAGACAACCAGTTGATTCTTTCTCTTTTCACTTTGCCTTGTGGCTTTAGGAGATCTGGGCAGTTCTATTTTATCAGTTCTTAAAATATGACCTCTAAGACTTTTGGGGCAGAGTAAAACCATAGGTATCAGGTAATCCAATGATCCTTAAATTGTTTGTCTTTGATCTGTTTTCTATGTCATTTGTATTTTATTTGAGATACTTTATATTTTCTCCTATGTTTTCGATCTTTTAAGAGTTTCAGTATCTTTCATTGTCTTATAGAATCATTAACTTTTATTGGGCTCATACTATTTTTCAGAGATGTTGTTGGGTAATTTTTTTGACCTCTTGTGCCAAGTTGCTATTTCTTATTTTAAGCCTTTCTTTCATAAACCTAATTTCTTTTATAAGCCTTTCAGTGCTTTTATTTAATTTATAAAATTATTTAAGAATCTTATTTCATTTCTTCTAGGAATTCTGGTTGAGCTTCTAAGATATGTTTTTCTTTGAGGCTTTATTCATACAAGTTTTGGAATCATTTTTTCTTTTCAGTTTTTGTCATGGGTGCCCTGTTACTGTAGTAGTTTTTTTGTGATTCTTTTGTTTGTTCATTCTTCCAACATTAGTTCTTAACTTTTGACTTTTTATTAATGGCAGGCTCTAGGCTTTTCTAGAGGAAATGTCTGAGTCATCAATAGTTCTGTTTTGAGTACTCTTTGATCCTACTGGTGTTTTTTTCACTATTGGGCGTTACATTGTTGAAGTATATCAGGAATAGCAAAGGTTGGGAATCTGAAAGCTTTCAGTGCATCCTAGGGAAAAATCTGATCACTGCCTTCCTTTTTTGAGCTCTGAAAACTCCTGACACAGGTTTGGGTCTGAGAAACCTAACTTTGGGCTTTCCCTTGGTTAGAACTTCAGTAAACTGCTGCTCAACTCAGCCACAATCAGCTAGTTGGTAGATTCAGAGTGATTGAACTACAAATTCCTTTTTGGTGTGGTTTCCCTGTTCTGGTTATTATGCTGAAGACTTTAGTTTGGGCTTGGGGCTAACACCTTCAAGAATCTTCTCTGCTCCTGGGACCAGAGTCCAACAGATCTTGCATAATTCTTTTCCTGCTCCTTGCACAATACACAGACCTAGGCTCACAACAATCCCTTGGTTCACTACCTCTAGGTGAAGTTCTCTTTCTCAGTCTTCACTGAACCTGATCCAGCTTTCATGTGAGAGAGACAGAACTACCAATTATCTCTGCTCCTTCCTCCTTGCACAGTTGTCAAGACTCCTCTGTGCTAGATCTGGGACATCTTTTTTGCCTTAGTATATAGCTTCAGGCCCTTGTTTAGCCCTTGTGATGGAAAGCCTCTATGCTGTGGGCTCTTGGATAGAGTGAATCTCCACGGTTTGCATACTTTTTCATCTATCTTTCTTTGTTGGCTAGGCTGGAAAAAAAGATTCTCCGGAATTTTTTTTCTTTGATTTTCTAATCAAGACTCAATTTGATACATTTTCTAGATTTTTTGTGGAATAATTACGTACACATATAAACAAGTGATAAATCACGTTTTCTTCTGGATTTCTACTCCCACAATTCTTTTTCTACTTGTGGATAGCATTCTTTCTCATAAATCCCTCAGAACTGTCCTGGATCATTGCATTGATATTACTAGCAAAGTCTATTATATATAATTGTCCATAATGCTTTAGTTACTGTGTACAATGTTCTCCTGGTTCTGCTTATTTCACACCACATCAGTTCTTAGAGGTCTTTCTAATTCTTATAGAAATCAAGCATTTCATCCTCAGATTTCTTCTTGATAGTTTTATGCTCAATGTATCTCACCTAGAGGAGAAAAGGTATTTATCTGTATCATCATTATCCATGTTTCTGTCTTATAACTAGTAACATATTATTTTTTGTAATTACTACTTTAAGACATAATTTGAGATCTAGTAATATTAAATCACCTTCATTCTTACTTTTCCCTGGTCTTTTCCTTAATAATTTTTCAGTTCTGTTCTTCTATGTGAAATTCTTTATTAGTTATCTATGTCTATCAAGAAACCTCTTGATAGTTTGATTGTTATAATTTCTAAATCTGCAGATTAATTTAGGTCTCATAAAATTTCTTTTATATTGGTGAAATCTAGTTATGAACACTATCACCTCAATTATTTAGTTTTTTTTAAAGAATTCTACAAATATTACCATAGTGGTATTTAAGTAAATTCTATGGGGATCTCAGCAGATTAACTCCCAGATATTTACACATTATGTTGTTATCTTAAATAAAAAATTTCTTTTTATCTTTTCTTCCTGGGTTTTTAGTAGCATATAGAAATGTTAGTAATTTCTAAGGCTTTATTTTTTCTCCTACTTTGCTGAAGCTATTATCTTATTTAATTCTGGGATATTTCTCTATATGGGTTTCCTATTTAAATCATCTTATAACTTGCAAATAAGAATGATTTTGCTACTTCTATAGTAAGCTATTTACTTTTTCTAGTCTTATTGTTCTAGCTAATTTTTCTACTACTATTTCATGTTGTTATTGTTCCTTCATACTCAAAGAGGACCAATGACATCATGCTTCTTGTGAATAGGATATTTTTTATCCTTTAAAATTTTTTTTATTTAAAATATTTTTCCATGGTTACATGATTTATAATCATCTTTCCCACACTCTCTCCTTCCCCCTCCCAAAGCCAGGAAGCAGTTCCACTGGGTTATACATGTATCATTGTTCAAAATATATTTCTATGTTATTCATATGTGTAGTAGAATGATCCTTTAATATCAAAATGCTAATCACATCCCTCTCGCATTATATGGTCAATCATATATTTTTCTAATGCATTTCTGGTTCCACAGTTCTTTCTCTGGATGTGGATAGTGTTCTTCCTCACAAATTCCTCTGGATTGTCCTGGGTCATTGCATTGCTGCTGGTAGAAAAGTCCATTACATTCAATTGTGCCATAATGTAACAGTTTCATTGTACAATGTCCTCCTGGATCTGCTCCTTTCACTCTGCATCAATTCCTGGAGGTTGTTCCAGTTCACATGGAATTCTTCCATTTCTTTATTCCTGTCAGCACAATAATATTCCATCACAAACATACCACAATTTATCCAGCCATTTCCCAATCACTGGACACCCTCTCATTTTCCAATTTTTTACCACCACAAAGAGCTGGGCTATAAATATTTTTGTAAAAGTCTTTTTCCTTATTATCTCTTTGGGGTACAAAACCAACAGTGGTATAGCTGGGTCAAAGGGCAGGCAGTGAATTGGATTTTAATGAAGCAGAGTTGGGCAAAGTCATCAGTCTCACCCTCTCTTCCAGAGTCATCAAAGTCTAGTGGCAAGAAAAAAAGTCAAGCTAACTGATAGTGGTCTGGGAGGCAGTGGATGACCTTAGCATATCTGACCAAGTCCTAAGGGCTCCATAGCACCTGCTTGGAAACCATTCATTGGAACAAATTGTTCGTATCTATCTATTCCCCTGGAGGGAGTCTTCACATACTTGGTGTAGATATCTACCTAATTCATTAATGGGATTGAATACCCTCAATATGGCTTAGTGGTCTATTTGCTGGGATGATTTTATTGGGATTGTCTTTGGCCATGCCACAGCTACTTGGAGTCGTGTGTAAGAATTGAGTACAATGAGTGAACAGACACCAAAGATGAATGAGCAGCCCTGAAAAGGATGCAGGCAAGCTTTCACCCTAGAAATACTGGTCTTCCTTGAACTCTCATTTTTGCTTTTTCTTTGATCATATATTTTTCAAATTTTCTCCATCATAAATAATGCTCTTAATTTTAGATAATTTTAATCACATAAAATAAAAACATTTTCATTACTGTTCTTTATGGAATTTTAAGTAGTTTTTAAAAAATTGTGGGAGCATTTTTTCCATCTGTTGTTATGGTGTGTTTTTCTCAGTTTTGCTATTAATATGATTATTTGCTTTCATTATGTTGAAGCATCCTTTCATCTCCATTATGAAAACAGCTTGGTTATTATCAATACTATTTTGTAAGTATTATTACAGTTCCAGATAATATTTTATTTAAGTATTTTGCTGTAATATTTCATCATTATTATTAACCTATAGTTTTTCTTCTGCTTTATCTCTCCTTGATTTGATTAGGAACGCATTTGTTTCATAAAATTAATTTGATAGAGTTCCTTCTTTCTTTTTTCCTTCTTTGCTTTTTGGTGTAAATATCTTTTTCTCTTTTGTTAATAAATGTTTTCAAAGATATATATTTCTATATAAGAACTATTTTATTTGTATCTCATAAAATTGGATATTCTATTTTGTAGTTATTGTCTGTTTAGCATATTATTTATTGTTTCTATGACTTATTCTTTGGTATAGGAATCAGTTACCTGTAGAACTGATTAAGCCTAAGGCAAAGTCTGTCTCTGTTTTAGAGTATGCCAGGGTAAGTTTTGAGAAATAATGTTTATCAGTAGAAGTTTGATGGGATAAAGTGCTGGGCATTTATTATTGTGTTGCATATTATTCTTCAACCTATGATCTCACTGATAGTCATTCAGTTCATCAATGCAGATCAAAACCCACCCATACCTTTATATGTGCCGTAATTGCTGTTTACCTCTTCCTAAAAATTCTCCAACATTATTAGATACTTCCTCTACATCTCTTGACATAAAATGAATACTGATGCAGTATAGGAATTGTCTAATGATTTAAAGATTGAGATGTAGTCTAAAATAAAGGATTCTTTGCCTTTCTCCCTGTTTCCTTTTTGCAATTTGGTCAAGAATCCATTCCCTCACTATAAAGACAGAGATGGATCAATTGTACAAAAAAATCAAGCCATTCCCCTATCGATATATGGGCACATGAATAGGTAATTTTCAGATAAAGAAATCAAAACTATCGAGAAGCACATGAGAAAGTGTTCTAAATCTCTAATAATTAGAGAAATGCAAATCAATACAACTCCAAGGTATCACCTCACATCTAGCAGGTTGGCTAAAATGACAGCAGGGGAGAGTAATGATTGTTGGAGGGGATGTGGCAAAATTGGGACATTAATGCATTGCTGGTGGAGTTGTGAATCGATCCAACCATTCTGGGTGGCAATTTGGAACTATGCCCAAAGGGCTTTAAAAGACTATCTGCCTTGGGCAGCTGGGTAGCTCAGTGGAGTGAGAGCCAGGCCTAGAGACAGGAGGTCCTAGGTTCAAACCCAGCCTCAGCCACTTCCCAGCTGTGTGACCCTGGGCAAGTCACTTGACCCCCATTGCCCACCCTTACCAATCTTCCACCTATGAGACAATACACCGAAGTACAAGGGTAAAAAAAAAAAAAAAAAAAAGAAAAGACTATCTGCCCTTCTATCCCTCCATAGCACTGCTTGGTTTATGCCCCAAAGAGATAATAAGGAAAAAGACTTATACAAAAATATTTATAGCCACACTCTTTGTGGTGACAAAAAATTGGAAAACGAGGGAATGTTCTTCAATTGGGGAACGGCTGAACAAATTGTGGTATCTGTTGGTGATGGAATACTATTGTGCTCAAAGGAATAATAAACTGGAGGAATTCCATGTGAACTGGAATGACCTCCAGGAATTGATGCAGAGTGAAAGGAGCAGAACCAGAACATTGTACACAGACACTGATACACTGTGATAAAATCAAATGTAATGGACTTTTGTACTAGCAGCAACGCAGTGACTCAGGATAATTCTGAGGGATTTATGGAAAAGAAAGTTACCTACATTCAGAGGAAGAACTACAGGAGAGGAAACACAGAAGAAAAACAACTGCTTGAACGCATAGGTTGATGCAGACATGATTTGGGAAGTAAACTCTAAACAATCACCCTAGTACAACTATCAATAATATGGAAATAGGTCTTGATTGATGACACATGAAGAAACCAGTGTAAATGCGTGTCAGCTACGGGGGGTATAGGGAGAGTTGCAGGGGGAGAGAGTAAGAACATGAATCAGGTAACCGTGGAAAAATTTTTCTAAAAAAATATAAAAAAATTTAAAGACAGAGATGGGAAAGTTGGTACCAGCTGGTAGTTATTGAATTTTTCTCAGTTGCCTTTTCCCCATAAAAATACCAGTGGGAATTCTTCCTAATCATTATCTTTCCTCTTTCCAATATCTTTGAAACTAATCTCACAATATTCTCAAAATCATGTCAATTCAATTTAGATAAGTGTTTATTATATAGTTTAGCATAGAATTCCAGCTTCATCATGAACCTGTCTATACTTGGTTTAATCTGGTTAGTCTTACTGTTTTTATATTCTTTGGTTCCATTTCTACTTCTTGCAACAGATTGGAGATTGTGAGAGGATAAAATGTCATGGCTTCACAGTTAAAGATGGAGAATATAGTGTTGAGTAAAAATATTGACATATCTCTTCTAGTTTTCATCCATCCAATTTTACCATCAGATGTCCTTTCGTTTATCTGGCTAAAAATGGGTATTCTGTCAGACTTCCTTTAAACTCGTTTTTCTCTGAACTGCTTCTGATTATTTTATAAAGTGATAGCATTCATAATCTTTTACCATCCTCCTCTGAAACATTTTAATAATTGAGTTTGAATTCTAAACTTGTCTTGTCCTTGGCTGATATATTTCTCTGCTTGGTAAAAAAAAAACAACACAAAAACCAACAATTAAATATTTGCTGAACAAGGTGGTTCCTAGATTCTTTCAAGTATCTCCTGATGATTATGTCACAAGTGTTAAACTTTCTAGGAAATGCTGTGAGGTCAATGTTTTTTCTTTGTTCCACTTCCCATAGAGGAGGGAAGCATCAATACTTAAAATAGGTCAGTTTGGGGCTGCTATAATTGCATGCTGTGTTTTATTCAGTTTTATTCTTCATTCTAATTTGTGTTCTATTGTGACCTTTACTCTAATTAGTTAATTATATGGCTATGCAGAGATAGCTGATTCAGAAAAGACTCTTACATTGGTAAATCTAATTTCATATCTATTCAGAAATAGTCATTGCCATTTTTATATGACTTTTTTGATGCCCACCTTTGAAAACTCCTTTTGACTTTTTTCTTGAAAAAAGTATTCCTGATATATAGGCTTAAGTTTCAAAATAGTCTACAAAGCCGTTGGCTTTTATTTTAGTTTCTAATCCAAGCTATATTTTCCAATGTCCTTTTTGTTACCCTCCACATATCTATTTTTGCCCTAAAGTCATGGAGTATGAAAACATATGTTGATTTATTTTATATGATCATTTTGAGAAGCTGAAAAAGTCTGACCTTGGAATCAGGCTTATCTGACTTAGTTCACCCTGCATCAATACATCCTAGCTATGTGACCCTGGGAAAGTCACTTTATATCTCAGTGACTCAAGGAACTTTATAAAATTGTAAGTTGGTAGATGAAGTTGCTCATTGAGAGTTCCCTTTGCTGAACAAATCAAAAATCTATTAAAGAGAAATTAAAGAATTATTTTAAATAGAATTATTAAATGAATCTCTTCATTTCCTCATTCATTGCAATGCCTATTGATACATAAACTGCTATTATCTTAATGGTGATCATTTTCCTTTTGCTCATCATGAATATCACAATGTGAAGAACCAAGCATATCATCTCATGCTGTTTCTTGTTTCTTTTGGTTATTGATAAAACTAAATTCACAAACTCCTTTACTTGCCTCTCAAACATTAATCTATCTGTTGTTCAATGTGGTTGCAACTCCATGGAATAAGTTTCCCCTCTCAGGATAAACCCATCACTTCTAAACTTAGTACAATGCTGCTAACTCAAGCTTTGATTCACATCACCCTTCTCAACCTCCTCTGATTTAAAGGTTGAATACTAACTCCCTCCACAGACCTTTCTTTATGGAGGGCAGAAACTGGACTCTCAATTCATTCACCTCTGAATCCTGTGTGAAGGAAATTTACCCTTTCCCCCTTTTCTGGGCTCGCACAGCAGTCTGCATACCTGGCTTGAGCCTGAAATTGACCTGGAGGTGAGGATTGAGTGAAGAAAATCATTGAGTGGATGGACTGGGTCATGAGGATAGAATGGCAGCCAGAAAAAGGCATCAGTAGAGTCAAGAGATCACAAGGCAGGGGGCATGGCAGATGTCTCCTGCACTGCCCTTTGGACTGTCCTCCTGGGCAGTCCCAGCAAAATAGAAAGCCACAGTTGGCTCCTGAGACTTGATGTGTAAGAATTAGTGGGTGAAGAAAAAGTCTGATAAACTGAGGCAATTTCCCTCTCTTCTGTGTTTGTGGCTGGCTGGACTTCCCTATGAGTGTGATTAGGGGGACCTAATGGCAGTCACAGAATAACAAGCTAAATGGAGCTGCAAGTAAAGTAACATCTCTCTCTCTTTCTCTTATTTTTTCATCTTTTTTCTCTTCTACTTCTGATTTAATAAAATTATTAATTTACAGCCAATCTCATAATTTTCCCTCTTACATTTTGCTTCTTTTCAATGTTTCCACTACATGGAACAAGATACCCTTTTATGTCCCACCTGCCCCCACTTTCCTGCCTCCTTTTGTGTGTTGTCTTCTCCTTTAGATTGAAAGCTCCTTGAGGGTAAGGACTTTCTTTCTTTTCTTTTTTTTTAAATTGCACTCCCAGAATTTAGCACAGCATATGACATAGAGAGACAGACAGACAGACAGACAGAGATACAAAGAGGCAGAGACAGAGAGACAGAGAGTAGATAGTAATATCAGAGAAAAAAAGGGACATAGCTGTAGGAGAGAGGAAAAAGAGAGCAGAGAAGGCCTGCAGAATATAGGATTTGAGCTGAATTTTTAAAACGATTAGGGAATCTAGAAGGTAAAGGAAAAGAGAAAAAACATTCTAGGCATGAGAGAAAGCCAGTAAAAATGGATAGTCAAGATATGAAGTGTGTTCCAGTAACTGCAAGAAAACCAATGATGCTGAATCATAAAGTAGGTGAAAGGGAGTAAAATATAAAACAACTGGAAAGTTAGGAAAAGGTCAGACAGGGAAGGGCTTTAAATACCAAACAATGAGGTTTATGTCTGATCCTGGAGGTCATAAGGAGGAACCACTGAGTTAACTGTGCCACAGAAGAAAAAAAATGAATTTAGTAATTGTTGGAGGGAATTTAGAGAACATTTAATTTGGCCCCCTTATTTTGTAGATAAGGAAATGGAAGCCTATCCATGTGAAAGGCCTAGCTCAAGGTCATGTGAGTTGTAAAAAGGAGATTTAGGTCCCTTGACTTTAAATCTTGTCTTCCTCCCCTTATAGTCCTATATATATACTATGTTGAAAGAGCTTTAATCTCCTTGGGGGAAGAGGTGCTGTAAAAGTTTAGCATAATTATTATCATTCACTGTTATTGCCATTATTAAGTTTTTAATTCTTAGAACTTTGTTCAGCATTTTATTCTTCAGGCATTTCAGGGCCCAAAGGATTTATTTAGTGACAAACTTATCTGTGACTCTCTGATTTGTGTTTTTGAAAAATATTCATGTTCTGCAAAAATTAGTTGTGTGACCTTGGACAAATCACCTACTCTCTTTCTTCATTTCTTCTTTCATAAAATGTAGGAATTTAACTATATTATTGCAAAGATATCTTCCTACTCTCAAATTCTGTGATTCAATACATGAATTTATGTATTACTAATGAATAAAAGTATTAACAAAAATTGGCAAAAAAAACACATTGGCAAAATTTTAAACAATGTAATATAAATAATATGTAACTGAAATACTTAACCAAGTGGTGATGCATTTAATTGACAGTTCTTAGTACTTCTGAGTCTTCTTGGCCTCCAGCAGCTCAAGGAGCTTCTCAGCACCACAGATTGTAAAACCTCCACTCAAAAGTTGCCAAAATCACCTAAAACTTTAACTAAGGCCTAGTTCATGCTATAAAGATAACATATCCCTCTTCTATGGGAACCAGGGAGGATTTTCTTATTTGGTTGTACTTTGGAGGCAGTGAAAGTATGGAGTCTGCTTCTGAAGAAATGTCAGTAGGGATTTTGGTCAGTATCAGTGACCTCCAGTTGGGGCACAATCCATCTTCTAATGAATTCAAACTTGTCTTGAAACCCAAGATTTCTCCCGTTAGAATTTACTCTTGGCCTGGTAGCTTTGGATTTGTTTTCCCTTGCTCTGATTAACCTCCTAATGAGGAGAAGTACTAGACTTTAAGAACCCACTTTTGTCTCTGTTCCATATTGATGCCAGGTAACTAATTCTCTTGGTTCAGGTACGTCTTTTCTCCTCTAAGTGAAAGAGCTTAGGCAGCTCTGACTGTAAGTAGTTTCCTGCTGTTCCCTACTGACACTGGTTGATATTATCGGGTCATTACCAAGTTATGTAGCCCTGTTAACCCAATGGACATATTGACTTCCATGGGGATCCATGGGGCCAGTGGAGGTGAGGATGCAACAGGTACTAAAGCAATTAGTAGACTTACTCAAGCATGCTTGGAATAAACTGGGGTTAGCATAGGGGTTGGAGCAGGTAGGGATTATAGGAGATAAGGCACTGCCTAGGTTCTGTTACTGTTACATGCCATGTTGAGGAGTAGAGAAACAGATTACAGAGGCTATAAAAAGAAATTATTTGGTCAACCAATTCTGTGAATTAATGAATGAACACACAAAGGAATGAATGAATGAATGAAAAAAAAACCATGTATTATGTATTTATTATATGCCCATCACTAAGGAAGCAAATATAAAAGCAAGACAACCCCTGCCTTTAAAAGGCTTTCATTCTAATAGTGCGAGAAATCAAATAGGTAGTATAATTTTGCGATGGGTGGCAAGGACATTATTGGAGTACATTCCTACCTTGCTGATGGAATGAGTTCAAATCAAGTCAAAACAAAAGTTCAAATCAAAAAGCATAAGCAGAAAAGAGCTTAACAAGACTAGATCAATATCCTAACTTTTATTTAGAATGTTTTTCTGGGGTTACATGATTCATGATACACTTCCCCTTCCTTCCCCACTTTCTTCTCCCCTCTCCCAAAGCCAACAAGAAGTTATACTGGGATTATACATGTATCATTGTTCAAAGCCTATTTCCATGTAATCCATATCTGCAATAGAGTGATCCCTTAATATAAAAACCATAATCATGTCCCTATCACACTATGTGGTTGACCATAGATTTTTCTAATGCATTTCTGGTTCCACAGTTCTTTCTCTGGATGTGGATAGTGTTCTTTCCTATAAATCCCTAAGAATTTTCCTGGATCATTGTGTTGCTTCTAGTAGACAAGTCCATTACATTCAATTTTACCACAGTATATCAGTCTCTGTGTACAATGTTCTCCTGGTTCTGCTCCTTTCACTCTGCACCAATTCCTGGAGGTTGTTCCAGTTCACGTGGAATTCCTCCATTTTTTAAATTGCTGTCAGCACAATAATATTCCATCACAAACATATACCACAATTTATTCAGCCATTCCCCAATCATTGGATACCCCCTCATTTTCCAATTTTTTGCCACCACAAAGAATGTGGCTATGAATATTTTTACATAAGTCTTTTTCCTTATTATCACTCTGGGGTTGAAATAAGTAACTGAAATACCAGGATGGTATGAATGGGATATTGGTAGGTTCAGGGAATAGGTCTAAATGGTTACTCAGAGCCAGTAACAGAAGATAACACACAGGTTTTGGGAAGGCCAACAGGATATAGGTGACAGGCTAACAGATCCAGTCCAGGCAGAGGTAACAAACACAGAGATGGTTTGGTTTATTAAAGTCAGGGAAAGTAGGAAAGGGAATTTGGATAATGTTATCTAATATTCACTACCTAAACACCCCCCATAGATCTACAGTTGTTCCCTCACAGGAAGCCTTCAGAGATATTGAGCTATACTGTTTACCTATCTACCTGAAGACCCAGTCCCTAATATCAATAAACTATTCTAACCCAAACCCACCCCACCTTGAGGTGGTAACAGAGGTATTGATTTTAGAATCTAAACAGGACAAGGCACAGGGAGAGGGTCTCATGAATAGATGGCTCAGATGATTCAAGAAGCTCTGTAGATGTATCACTTAGCCAAAAGGAAAAGGATAAAACAGGTCCAGGAAGGATGTGAAGATATAGCAGTAAGAAAGCCCCAGAGGGAAAGCCAGTCTCACTAGGTCCACCTCAGGGAGATAAGACTCAGCTTCAAGGTTATTAGAAAAACAGCTCAGTCACTTCTGCAGAATTCCAGAACCTCTCCCTGCCTCTGCATCTTTTCGGCAGATCCTGCTCATATATTCAAATCCTTCTCTTTCTTTATAACAGGGTACAAACCCAGCAGTGTTATGGCTGGATCAAAGGGTAGGCATTCATTTAGAGCCCTTTGTGCATAGTTCCAAATTACCCTCCAGATTGGTTGGACCAATTCACAACTCCACCAGCAGTGTATTAGTGTCCCAGTTTTGCCACCTTCCCTCCAACATTTATCATTTTCCTTTGCTGTCATATTGGCCAACCTGCTAGGTGTGAAGTGGTACCTCAGAGTTGTTTTAATTTGCATTTCTCTAATCAGGAGGAATTTAGAACACTTTTTCATGATAGTTTTGATTTCATCATGTGAAAACTGGCTATACATATCCCTTGACCATCCCCTTGATTGGGGAATGGCTTGATGTTTTGTAGATTTGACTTAGTTCCTTATATATTTGGGAAATTAAACCTTTGTCAGAGAGTTTTGTTATAAAAATGTTCACCCATTTTGTTGCTTTCCTTCTAATTTTGGTTGCATTGGTTTTGTTTGTACAAATATAATCAAAGTCATTCATTTTACATTTTGCAGTGTTCTCTATCTCTTGCTTGTTCTTAAATTCCTTCCTTTCCCACAGATCTGATAGGTATACGTATCTATGTTCACCTAATTTATTTATGATTTCCCTCTTTATATTTAAGTCATTTACTCATTTTGAATTTATCTTGGTTTAGGACGTAAGATGCTGATCTAAACCTAATTTTTCCCATACTGTTTTCCAATTTTCCAAGCAGTTTTTGTCAAATAGAGAGTTCTTGTCCCAAAAGCTAGGGTTTGGGGATTTATCGAATACTAGCTTACTGAGGTCATTTACCCCTAGACCAGGGGTCTGCAATGTATGACTCTCGAGCCATATCTGGCTCTTTTGAGGGCCAGATATGGCTCTTTCTGAAGGAGTCATAAAGTCAATTTTTTTTCAGGCGCTGTTACAGGAGCGCATACTGTTACCAGAGTGCGCACAGTGAGCACTGTAAGGCTCTCATTAAATTACATTTTAAAAAATATGGTGTTTATGGCTCTCATGGCCAAAAAGGTTGCCGACCCCTGCCCTAGTCTATTCCATTGATCCTTCTGTCTCTCAGCCAGGAGCATATTGTTTTGATGACCACTGCTTTTTAGTACAGTTTAAGATCTGGTACTGCTAGGTCCACATTCTTTACATTTTTTTCATTATTTCCTTGGATATTCTTGATTTTATGTTCTTTCATATGAATTTTTAAATAATTTTTCTAATTCTATAAACAGTTTTTTGGTAGTTTGATAGATATGGTACTGAATAAGTAGATTAATTTGGGTAGGATTGTCATTTTTATTATATTAACTTGTCCTAACCAGGAGCAGTTAATGTTTTTCCAATTGTTTAGATCTAGTTTTACTTGTGTGAAAAGTGTTTTATAGCTGTGTTCATATAATTCCTGTCTTTGTTTTGGCAGATAGATTCCTAAATATTTTATATTGTCTACAGTGATTTTAAATGGATTTTCTCTTTCTAACTCTTGCTGCTGAAATGTGTTGGAAATATATAGAAATGCTGATGATTTATGTGAGTTTATTTTGAATCCTGTAACTTTGCTAAAGTTGTTAATTATTTCCACTAGCCTTTTGGTTGATTTTCTGGGGTTCTTTAAGTATACCATCATATCATCTGCAAAGAGTGATAATTTAGTCTCCTCACTGCCTACTTTAATCCCTTCAATTTCTTTTTCTTCTCTAATTGCTACTGCTAGCATTTCTAGTACAATATTAAATAAAAGAGGTGATAATGGGCATCCTTGCTTCATTCCTGATCTTCTGGGAAGGCTTCTAACTTGTCTGCATTGTAAATGATACTTACTAATGGTTTTAAATATATACCATTTATTATTTTGAGGCATGACCCTTCTATTTCTATACTTTCTAGTGTTTTCAATAGGAATGGGTGTTGTATTTTGTCAAAGGCTTTTTCTGCATCTATGGAGACAATCATGTGATTTTTGTTGGTTTGCTCATTGATATGGCCAATTATGTGGATGGTTTAACTAATATTATACCATCTTTGCATTCTTGGTATAAATCCCACCTGATCATAGAGAATAATCCTTGTGATCACTTGATGGAGTCTTTTTGCTAGTATTCTATTTAAGATTTTTACATCTATATTCACTAAGGAAATTGGTCCATAGTTTTCTTTCTCAGTTTTTGGTCTGCCTTGCTTTGGAATCAGTACCATATTTGTGTCATAAAAGAAATTTGGTAAAACTCCTTCTTTGTTTATTTTGTCAAAAAATTTGTATAGTATTGGTATTAGTCATTCTTTAAATGTTTGATAGAATTTACTTTGAATCCATCTGGCCCTGGGAATTTTTTTTTAGGCAGTTCCTTGATGACGCGTTCAATTTCTTTTTCTGAGATGAGATTGTTTAAGAATTCTAGTTCCTTTTTTGTCAATCTGGGTAGTTTATATTGTTGTAAATATTCATCCATTTCACCTAGATTGTCATATTTATTGCCATATAATTGAGCAAAGTAATTCTTAATAATTGCCTTGGTTTCCTTTTTATTAGAGGTGTGAGAATGGAGGTAAGGAATGGAATTCTTGCACAAGGCATGGAATTTTGGAAGAAGGAGAGACCAAATGACAGTTGGAAGAGCAGAGAATTTTGGGAAGTTTGGACCTAAGGAAAGGTCTTTAGGGGAAGAGCTTGTGGAGGAGAAACATAGGAATCGATCTCTGAACAACCAGAAGACATCTTTGAGGTTACTGACTTATAGAGAAGACTTGCTATTGAAGATTTGATAACATCTTGACATCTCCTGATTACAAGAAGAGCCATTCAATGTTTAGGGATTCTGGAGTCCTTCAGGAGCAGTTCCCTGAACCCTTCATTCCTTGAACCTTGCCTTATAGTGTCCCTCATCTAGGATAACAAACTGAATAGATACTTAGGCAATAGGATTAGTGGGAAAGGGCAGGTGAAACTCTAGATTGCAACAGACTCAGTCTCTCCAGGGTGTTAGGTGGAACAATCTTAGGGTCATCTGTAACCCACTGTCCTTCATTATCCTGCACCCATTCCTTTAACCCTGTTGTTACAATAAATACTAGAAGAGATCAGATCATGTTAGGATTCATTTGGGAGACTGCTAGAGGAGGGAGTGCTACAGCAAAATCAGGCTGTGTTCCATCTTAAGCCTGATCACTTGCTGTGAAGAGGGGAGGCTTCAGTGAACCCAAGCTCACAACAACATTGAACTGGGTCATCATGCACTCCACCTTGTGGGGGTACCATTCCTTTAGACCCTTTCAGGGTCCCCAGATTTTCAATATGATTCCTATAAGTCTCACAATGTTAAGGGGGTAGAAGTGAATGAGGAGGGGATTGCTACACAAACATCACCTTGTTCCCAGCTATGTCTTCCTCCTCGTAGGACCCCCCTTAATACAGAGGTGAGATTGCCCCTTTCGTCTTTGATTCTGTTAATTTGGTTTTCTTCTTTCTTTCTTTTTTTTTTATTAAATTGACTAGTACTTGATTTATTTTATTTATTTTTTCAAAGTACTAGCTCCTAATCTTATTTATTAGTTCAATAGTTGTTCTTTTTACGTTCAATTTAATTAATTTCTCCTTTAATTTTTAGGATTTCCAATTTAGTTTATATCTAGGGTTTTAAAATTTGTTCTTTTTATAATTTTTAAAGTAGCAAACCCAATTTATTGATTTCAGCCCTCTATATTTTGTTGGTATAGGCCAGTGATTCCCAAAGTGGTGGGTGCTACAGTGATCCAGCGGGGTGGTGATGACCACACTTTTTTTGTATTACATTCTATTCTGAGTTCAATATTTTCATACTTTCCAGGGGGCGCTAAATAATATTTTTTTCTGGAAAGGGGCGGTAGGCCAAAAAAGTTTGGGAACCACTGGTATAGGCACTCAGGGATATACATTTTCCCATGAGTACTGCTTTTGTTGTATCCCATAGATTTTGATATAATGTCTCCTCATTGTCATTCTCTTTAATGAAGTCTGTAAATGTTTCTATGATTTCTTTTTTAACCCACCTGTTTTGAAGAATTAGATTAGTTTCCTGTATTTGCCTTTCCATTGACCCTTGTTAATTATAATTTTTACCACATTATGATTTGGAAAATGGCATTTATTACTTCTGCTTTTCTGCATTTGTTTGCAATATTTCTTTGCCCTACTACATGGTCAGTATATGTACTGCATGGTCTTTGTATATGTACCATGTACTGCTGAGAAGAAGGTATATTCATTTTTAATCCTGTTAAAAAAGTTAGCTTTCTCCTGGAAGTTGTCAATTGAGGATTTCTTTCTGGTGGTGATCTGTAATTCTTCCCATTTCAATTTTATTTTATTTTTCAAGGATCTCTGGGTAGTTTTCTTTGATAATTTCTTGTAATATGATATTCAAGTTTTTTTTTTTCTTCATCATGACTTTCAGGTAATCTAATAATTCTCAGATTGTCTTTCCTAGACCTGATTTCTAGGTCTGTTGTTTTTTTCAATAAGACATTTGATGTTTTCTTGTTTATTTGTTTGTTTTTTTTTTATTCCTTTGGTTCAGCTTTATTGTTTCTTGATTTCTCATGAAATGATTAGTTTCTAGATGGTCAATTCTGATTTTTCAGGCCTGGTTTTCCTCTGTCAGTTTTTGGTTCTCCTTTTTCAATTGACCCATTTCTTATTGTATCACTTTCCTTTCTTCT
Organism: Gracilinanus agilis; assembly: GCF_016433145.1. Classification (NCBI taxonomy): domain Eukaryota; kingdom Metazoa; phylum Chordata; class Mammalia; order Didelphimorphia; family Didelphidae; genus Gracilinanus; species Gracilinanus agilis. The sequence continues at coordinate 329,468,981 of NC_058132.1, forward strand.
TGCATCACTTTCATTTCTCTTCCCCACTTTTCCTCTACCTCTAATAATTGGTTTTTGAAGTCTTTTGTTTAAGCTCTTCTAGAATCTGTGTCCATTCCATATTTTTCTTTTGGACTTTGGGTGTTTTCCTTTGCTTTCACTGTCCCCTTCTACATCTGTACCTTGCTCTTTGTCTTCATAAAAAGTCTTCAGAGTTAGGTGATTTTTGATTGTTTGCTCATTTTTCCTATCTAATTCTAGGTAGGCTCTGTTTTCTGGGGAGTTGGGGTATCTTCTTAAACTTCAGTCTTTCTTTGATGTTATTTTTGGCTTATTTTCTGAGTTGTTACTAGTTTACCAGATGACCTGAGGGCTGAGAGCTCTGAGAATCCCCTCTCCCTGCTCATTCAATTGAGGCTTGAAATGCTGATAGCTTAAAGACTTTCCTCAGACTTGGGTGCAAGCTTTTGAACTCTCTGAATTTTATCAGATGAGATCCTGATCAGATTCTAGCCCCAGGCTTAGGCTCAAGTTTTTGGTCTCAGGGTGTTCTTGATTCAATCAGGCACACCCTTGATTGCCCTATTCTGGACCTCTACCCTTAGTTTAGGGCAAAAAGATCTGGGAGAGGCTTCCTCTGATAACTGTGTCTTCACCTCAAGCCCAGACTGAGATTCCTGGCTTTGCTCTGGGCCCATGAAGATTGCCCCCCCTTTAGCTTAGATTGCCTTGGGCTGGGATTCCAGACTTCTTCACAGGTTTGCAGTTTTAAAGGGTATTAGTTGGCTTAGACCACTAATTGTCTGGCAGTCTCTCAGGGTCTGATTTAGCTTGGGGTTAAGTTTGGGAATCTGTGAGAGCAGATGTGTGGAGCAGTGGCATGTGTGGTTTTCTTTTGACTTGCTCTTCACTTGCTGCTGTGCCTCCTGCTAGCTCCCTTCCCCTCGCATCTCAGTTCCACAGATGATCTCTGCCTACCTTTGGGTTTTTCTCTTTTTGAAGGTTGTTTCTCTCTGCCTGTTGGTTCTTTCACTCCTGTATTCATTTTGTGGTGATATTTTACTCTTGATTGGAAAGGATTTTCATGGTGAAATGGAGAGAGGCTGCCCTAGTTACTCCTCCATCTTGGCTCTACCCCCAGAAGTTCCAATATCCTAACTTTTATAAACTGTAAGCTGTTAAACTTCTCACCTGTTACTGAAAGAAACAGCATCCCCTCCACCTCAAGCCTTCATAGTGTTTCATGGTAAATTCTTTTTAAATTACCTAAGAGATTGGTTGATTTATCTTATATCTAACAATAATAAGTATGCTGTCTTTAGAGAGTAGAAAAGGGATAGGAGCAAGGAAATTTTTTTCCCCCTATGTGGAGGGGGTCGGGTTATGGGGAACTCCAGAAATCTAAAGGGAATAGTGACAGCTCAAAATCTGTAGGGGGGATATGTGTCAAGACCTATGGGAAGGAAAATGGTAGATTTGTGGGGATGCAGGGAGCTTTTTACACCCTCTGGCATCACAAGGGGAGGTTTTCATATCTCCTTAGCTCTAACTCAAAACTCTAAATTGGCCTTTCAAATAGCTGGAGGTTCTTCTGTAGGAGGAGTATAGGTATTAAAGAGCTTATCATGATAGCTATAAATCCATTCATACTAAGGAATTGGTAATGTTCACATGAGAGACTAAGAGAGAAAGCTTAGTGATATCAGTTCTGTCTCCAATTAAAAGCTAATAAGTTCCTCATAATGTAAGTAGATCCCAAAATATGAGACTGTCCATCTTAACCGTATCTTTACAAATGAGAGTCCTGAAAGAAGGAGGTTATTATTTCAATTTACTCCTCTCTAGTTAAATCATGTCTGTGTTCAGTCCTGAGCAGCACATTTTATTTTATTTAATTGCTGCCTTTTCTTCTCTATACCACAGAAATTTCTTAATATATTCCTACCTTTGGTCCCAGTTTTGTTCGCCATTCCTTTCCCCTACACTTCCTGCCTCCATGGAATTCTCTTGTGCAAAACCAAAAAGGAGCAAGGCTAATCTGTGTGACCAGGAAGATGATATTCTATATCTATAGTACCCTACCCTTCCACAGAGAAGAAGGAAATGTATTTCATATTTTGTCCTCAGAAATCACTGGCCATTCAATTAATAGGAGTTTGACGCAGACAAATACATTTTTGGAAGGACATTGGTAAACTAGTATACATCTAGAGGAACAAGAATAGAAAGGGAAGGACATTTAATATTACCTAATTATTAGTACTTGTAGATGAGGAACTTGGGTAAGACTTAGGTAGGGTCGTGATAGTATTCAAGTATTAGAAAGAATTTAACTTGTGTTTCTTGGCACAATGGGACAGAATACAGAACAGTGGATCAGCTGATATCAGTAATATATGGAAAAAAGCTTCATTATAATTAGATCTGTCCAAGAGTAGGATGGGCTGTATTGGGACATCTTAAGGGAACCTTAGGACAGTGGTTCCCAAACTTTTTTGGCCTACCACCCCCTTTCCAGAAAAATATTACTTAGCCCCCTGGAAATTAATTTTTAAAAAATTTTAATAGCAATTAATAGGAAAGATATATGTACCTGTGGCCATCACTGTTTCCCTGGATCATTTTAGTACTCACCAGGGGATGGTAGCACCCACTTTGGGAAGCACTGCCTTAAGAGGAGGTCTACCCATCAAGGTTGAATGGATCACTTGTCAGAGATGTCATGAAGGGATTACTTCAGTCAGCATTAGAGGCATCATACATTTCTGGTTCTTCCCCCATCTTCATCCCCTTCATTGTAATGCCAGTTGCTAGATTTGGTAAATGACCTCTTAGAACCTTTCTAGACATGAATTTCAATGATTCTTCTACCTTATCCCACACTACAACTTTAGTGTGTAAAGGTAAGGAAAAACTGAATGTTAGGGTTAAATGATAGTGAGATGCAAGATTCTTCACATTATGAACTCTTAATCTTGAATATAATACACACATACACACACACACACACACACACACACACACAACCCCTGAGGGCATTTCCCAGAAAAGTACCCTATGCTACAGGCACTCTGTGGACCCACATCCTCTCAAAACCAGAGCTGTGACTCCCAGTTGGTATGTTTACTTCTGCCTGTCAGTCAGAGAATATTAAAAGCAAAGGCATATAATAAAGTAACCTGGTAAGATGAGTAGCCAGAGAACACTAGCCTCATAACATGGGGCACAGTATACAACAAATACACACTCCATGAGTGGGAGATGTGGATATACTAGGGAACCTGAATGAAAGGGGATGCAAAGAGGGAACACATGAAATCAGAAATTACACATGGAGGAGACATACATATAGAAAACATATGTGACCATGACACATCAGTAGGGGGACAAATCAAATCCATAGGACTGTAGCACCTATGGAGAGAGAGAGAGAGAGAGAGAGAGAGAGAGAGAGAGAGAGAGAGAGATTTATCAGTTTATAAAGTCTCATCTTCCAAAGGTCATATTATTCTGGATAAAAACTAGCCAACTGTTAGAATTGTCTAGCATTAATCTGTCTTTGAACACCCTTTTTTCTTTTAGTAGCATTCATGTTTTGTGTCACACCTGCATATGTTTTAGGATAGAAATTCCTTGCAACTCCCATTTGTCCCTCTATGGGGATCTTATGTACTTAAATCCAAACACACTTTAGGAGGGAGAGAGAGACAGACAGACAGACAGACAGAGGCAGACAGAGACAGAGACAGAGACAGAGACAGACAGATACCCATAGAGAGTTTTGAAGTCTAAAGTGTCAAAATTCCTATTCTGCTCCCTTAATCCTTTGGATCTCCCATACCAATGAAGAGTAGGAACAAAAAAAGAACAATAATAAATAAAGCAAAATGGAGACATTTTAAGGCATTATACTCCATTTCAAATCTGTGTTCCAAATTCTTGCATTTATTATATACATATGGCTTCAGTATGCATCTCAGGTTTTGAGATACCAAAGACAAGTGAAATAAATTGTATAAAATGGAAACAGTCAGGGTAAGACAGCAGGGACAAGAGCTAGTAAACAATTTGCTAAACTGATCCAGGTAGAGGTCTCCAACAGAAAATGACAAAATGCCAAAGAAACCAGTGTCCAGCAGATTTTTTTTCTCATAGTGGCATTGTCTAGTGATTTTGGCACCATGTGTCTAGAATATAAACTTCATCTTCCTCATAATCTATGAAGAGTATCTCATGTAATTAACATCATATAAAGAGCAGAAGAGAGAGGATTAAATTACAGTACACATGGCAGCAATAATAAAGGAACTGGGGAATCCAAATAAGATATCTACCCATTTATACTCCCCATCTTCTCTTCTCACAAGATCATCCACTTTAATTCTGGCTGAATTTTGCTCTGTTCAATCAAATGCTCAAAAAAAATCAAAACAGTAAACAAGGAGATCCTGCAGTATATTGTATGGCTGTTAACAGTATGGTCTGTTCTACAATCTCAATGGGAAAGGCTACCTGTTTTCTTCTTTTCTGAGAGGACAGTCCCAAACTAATATATATCAATTAAATACAATGTCAATAAAATAGAGAACAACAAATGAATAATTAGGTTTGTGCTTTTAAAAAAATCCTATGACTTCGAAGGAAGTCTCTGTAAACAATTGGTATTTGTGGTCTATTGTAAGCACAAACCTTTCATCTCTATTGTCTCTCTCACCTATGTTCTTCTTTCTTCCCCAAAGTTGGGACTAGTTGTAGGCAAGGATGGTAGCTTCTTAGGATATAGCACTTGTGGAAGTGCAAGGAGGGACATTTAAAAACAATTCATTACCTTCCATTTTAGAATCAATACTGTGTATTGGTTCTAAGGCAGAAGATCAGTAAGGGCTAGGCAATGGAGGTTAAGTGACTTGCCCAGGGTCACACAGCTAGGAATTGTCTGAGGTCAGATTTGAACCTAAGACCTCCTGTTTCTAGGCTGGCTCTCAAGCCACTGAGCCACCTAGCTGCCCCCATGAAGGATACTTTTAATGTGTGCAAATATTTTCTCAAGCCAGAAAAATCCACTCTCTATGGCAGGTAGGAACAGTTGTATTTTTAAGAATAAAACCTCAGGTAAACAAGAACTATGATTTCCAATCCTTATCCATAGTTCTTATCCATATCCACAGATTCCTTGTTCTAAGTCTACTCTTACATACCTTATCATGATACTTTTCTCACTACATTGCACAATATAACCAAATTTTACTGTGCCTCATGGGGTACCACAACCCTAAAGTTATTTCTCTTTGTCTCACACCTACTTTCTTGACCTAATTAAAACCTGATTTTGCCCAAAAGAGACTGTTGACCTCTCTTTCTATCTCCTCCCTTAAATCATGGAAAGAACAGTGGGTAAGGTCTGACATTCTCATGTTCTAGTACAGTCTTCTTAGCATTGATCCATAAGCTTCTCTGTTGACTCTATGACACCTGTCTTTATGACTTAATTCTTTGTCTATGCTATAATCACACACTTTGAGCACTTTCAGAGATGCTCCCTCTCTCTGGGGCATAATGTTGGCCCTTCTATTCCTTATTTGTTCACACCAAAAATATCTTTAAAAAACCCAATATAGCCTTGATTGCTGTCAGGGGATGCCTAAACAAGTTGTGATACATGAATGTAATGGCATATCTTTGTATCATAAGAGATGATAATTATGAATAATCCAGAAAAATATGGGCTCATATGAACCAATAGAGAATAAGGTGAGTAGAAGCAGAAAAACATATACACCATGATGTAATAACTGAAATGGAAAGAATGATAAAAACCAAAACAAAACAGAAAGCTTTGCAATTATCATGATACAGCTTTGGTTTTGAAAAGTGATGAGAAAATTCAATTCCTCCCCTTCATTGAAGAGATAGCAGAAGATGGGTCTGAAGCATTGTAAACATTCTTAGATATCGTTAATTTGTTGGTTAGTTTTACTGAATTTTTTCCTCTTTCTTTTTTATTATCTCTTACAAGATATGGCTTTTGCATAGGGGCTGGGGAAGAGATTTAGTCCGAAACAACAGTGACATAAAACAAAAAGATATGGAAAAAAATGAAAACTAAAATTAAACGAGGACAGAAGGCAGACAGTGCTTTTTACCAAAGTCAATACTTGCTCAGTATTTGTAATGCCAATTTATACCCAATTCTGAAGCCCTTTTCCAGTGTTCTATGCAGACTCCATTCTTTCACTGTTTCCTCCTGCGCTGAGTCTGTCTATGTCTTGCAATCACCACTCACCTACTTGAACCACCCCTTTCATGTTGTTTACTCCAGTTTACAATGAAGCCTCACTCTCTGACCTTGGTTCTGCCTTTTATACTCATAGTGCTCATATCCTGCCTCTTTCATCACTGACAATCTCGCTGTGAGCTTTTGTTTTAATACTATACGGATAAAATAAAATTTGCCAACCATATTGCCCTATTAAGTTAGCCTACCTCATCCTGATTCCTCCTGGCTGGGTACCATCATAATCTGACTCTGACATTTTCTCTCCCTTTTTGAGCTAGACTTAGAGTCAGTATATGGGTTGGCAACTTTTTCCCCCCCAGTTCACCTAACTTATCTGAGTCGAACTTTCCTTACCTCTGAAATGAGGATTATTGCCCAAGCCAATTCACAGGATTCCTTTATGAATTGAGAGCTGGAAAAGATTTTAGAAATCATCCAGTCCTTTCTTGCAAGTACTTAGTTCTTCATGCTGTCAAGGAAGTTGCAATTAAGGAAGGAAGAAAGGAAGGAAGAAGGAAGGATTTATTAAATGTTTACTGTATTTCAAGAACTCTTCTAAGCACTGGGGATACAAATATTAGCAAAAAGAATGACAGTCCTTTCCAGGCTCTAAAAGAGCTTATATTCTAATGAGTAGAGATAGCACACAAAAGGGAGCTGAAAAGTAGGGGTTAAGGGTGATACAGGTTCTCAGCAGGACAGTGTATATAGTCAGAAACAAGGCTGAGAAAGGAATGATGACAGGTTTCCTTGAGCCTTTTCACAAAATTCCAGGAGAAATTCACTGATGAGAGAAAGGGATGAGGTCCGTCCAGAGGAAAATTCCATGGTGAGTGAGGCATAGGGAATGAATGGTGGCTGGTTGAAAGAGAAATTGCGTCAGGATCCAAACAACCTAGTCAAAACGAATGGGTACTAGATGGAAAAAAAAATGAAACCAAAGACCAAAGAAATTAATTATTTGGGAAGAACCTACAGGTGGCAGAGTCAAGCTTCACATTCAGGACTTATGGATTTAGATTCAGGTTCAGAATTCTTCCTACTGCAAAACACTAATTATTATGGAACTCAAATGAAATGAGTGAGTGAGTGAATGAATATGTGAGTAAAAAACATTTATTACATGATTATGATGTGCAAATACTGTATTAAGCATTAGGATTTCAAATTCAAAAATGAAGGCAAACTTTGCTTAATGGAAACAGCATGTATCAGGGATCAATAACAATGGAGGAATATTTTGGTTCAGAAGATTATAAAGAGTTGAGTCATAAGGGAATATTTGGTAGATTTTTTTTTTTAAATTCCAGAACTGGAAAGTCTGATGGAGTTTGGCAAGGACAATTTGAGATAGCATGGTGTTTGGTGGGAGATGTCCAAGAAATGGAGTGAAGTGTGTTTGAAGTCAAGGCTAGATGTGCTAGGTCTCTCTTGGTAAATCTATGGCACTTATGCTAGAGGGGGCTGCTCCCCTACCCCTCTCTACACGTGCCTGAGGACGTTTCTCACATCACTCACGTCTCTTCACAGCAGCCCAATGGAAGTGCTTCCTCCCTCCCCTGTCTGGGTAAAGCAGGGGGTTCATATGTAGTATGAGGGTTGCAGTTTGCGCACTTGATCTTTAAAGATTCACCATCACTTACATAGGTGATTGAAGCAATTGCTAGAAATTGTGGCCCAGCTTTGTTTCTGGTCCTGAAAGTATTGCACTTATAGATAGCTGGGAAGAGAAGATGTAATAATATATATGAGAACACTTTGTCATATAATTAACTAAATGCTGAAATTTTATTAGTATGAATACCCTCTTCCCCAATGTAGATCATAATAATTCCATGCCTTGGTAGTCAATTTAATGTTCTATAGTGCCCCCAAATGATATATCACTTGGTGGGCAACATTTTGAGGTAAAACATCAGAATAAGGCTTAAGTGATGTATTCTTATTTTTGTATTATTTTTATATTCTCATATGAAATTCATATCTTCTGCCTGTAACAACTTTCCTAATTACCAGTGCTGTTATCTATCCTTTCTCTAGAGCTATTTCCATTTTCCTCAATCACTTTGGGACCTGGATTATGTTATTTTATTCTATTCACTTCATTCCCTTTATACTCAATGTCCATGTTGATGCATTTTTTGGAACTTTGAAACTTCACATTTATCACACCAATCAGTGTCTATCTTGTCACTCATATTTTGAATTGTTTCACCCTTTCTGATTTCTTCAGACCAGTAGGGTTTTTCTAGAAACTCTTATCTCCTTTTTCAGTCCAAATGTCTTGATCAGTTACTTTAATATTACCTTCCTAGCCACCCAGATAGCTTTGTCTTGTGCCTGCTGTGTGAATAAGAAGCCTTGGATCTCTGAGTCTCTTTTCTTTGTTCACATTCATAGCATTGTTGGAGGAAGTCATGGAACCATCTTGACCTGGTCAATTACATATTTCAAGTTAACTTTAATTAAAAATCTCAGTTCTGCACCACAATTTTACTATCAACTTTTTAATCCTCTGGTTTACTTCTTGTAGTTGACATCTGCCACCCTTCTTAAGTCCCCACCTCTACTTTACATTAAATATGACATTATTCCTAGGCTACATATTTTAGATGTTAGTGAGAGATGCTAAAAGTCTGAGTGAGATGCTAATATAGTCCCTGACCACTGATCTTCCAATGACTTATGTATTCATAAGATGGCAGTAGTGTCATCTAGTTATTGGCTAGAAGTATATGACAATGAAGTCATTATATGGCAGTCATTTTTATGGGAGCACCTAGATGTTGGAAAGAGAATATGGTAAGCCAAGACAGAGTCTATCCCACATGCTTTAACCTTGAGGTTAAAATGATTGGTGGGGCAGTCCTTTATTAAAAGTTTTTGAGTATATCTGGGGAAAGCCAAATCTTGGTGAGTAAGTAGCAGGGGGGGGGGGGGGCGTTAAGATTCCCAACTCTTTTCAAGAGCATACCTGTTGCTCCAGATGTCTATTGCTGTACTTTATTCATTTATTTTCTGCTTTAGTCAATGTACTTTATATGTGTGGGAATCATCTTTTCAAATTCATATGAAATTGGGAATGAAATTAGAAGCAATCTCAATGGACTAGGTACTGAGTCATGAGAGACTGATAGCTACCACTTGAGTTATTAAATTGATAGTACCAGAAAAAAGTGAAGCTGATAAAAACTGGTATTTCACACATTCATTGAGATTAAGGTAGTATGGTTCAAGGTTTCATTATTACCATCTAGTGGCTTGACTGTATATGTCAATCTATGGGATGGCTAGTTCAATTGGGCATGCCCAATGAACAACGGAAGCAGTTCAGGGCTAGATTGCCACCTTGTGGCTTATCCAAATATAGTACACTCCATAGTCATCTCAGAACTATATCTCTTAGTGTTATTGTCTTGCCTATGTTAAAGTGAAAAAAAAAAAAAGGCTTTTATGTGGAATACTTTTGAAGTAGAAATTGGAAGGATGACAACTTATAGGTGGAGAGCTATTAAGAGGTATCTTGGATAGTTCACAGAAAAGGCAATAAAGACCTTGACCAAAATGGAATTTTAGACTAGAAAAAAAGAGATAGATTTGAGAATAATTGATTTCTAAGAAACAACAACATTTGGTGGCTATGAGTGTCCACTAATGGTTGTCAGACCTTTCTGAGTAAGGAGGCCTTGGACAACTACCAGAATTCCTTGCAAGCAGGGTTGTTTGAATCAATTTCTACCATATTAAATTCTTCATATTCTATGGATCCCATGTCTATGGTTGTTATTTTCAGTTCAAATCCTTTTTTTTTTATTTGTCACTTGACATCAGGTATTTTCTACCCATTCACTTTCTTGGTCCCATTTGGTCTACTTTGTAATACAATACCATGGGTTGGATTTGGACTTGCTTTCCTTCTGTCTCAGAACTCCTCACCTATATCTCTCTCCCTACCATTTCAGGTAGACTTCCTGATCAGACTCAATATCTTATCCATCTCACCACCCCTAGTGGGTAGTGATGGATCAAAAAGGGCCAGATCTTAAGAGAAATTAGATGGGCGAGAGTAGAGTAGAAAATGACATTGGCTATGGGTAACTAGAAGGACTGTATCTCCACTACCACTAGCAATTAAGGCATAAGGAAGAGGTCTTAAGGGACAAGAAAATTAGGTCAGCTTTAGATACATTGAGTTTGAGGTGATAGTGAGACATCCAGAGGCAATTAGAAATGAGAGCCTGGAGTTCAGAAGAGAAATAAGAGCTGGAGATAAAATCTAGACAGTTAGCCATGTTGGGACTTCAAAGTCCATACGATCATAAATTTAGAGCTGTGAGGGATCTTAGAGATCATCAAAACCAACTTCTTCCCATTTTTGAGAAGTGAAAAGAATGTCCTTAAGTTTTAAAATTTTAAGGGTTTTTTTCCAGATTACATATCGATATAATTTTCAATAATCATTTTCTGACATTTTTCAATCCATATTTTCTCTCTCCCACTCACTTCTCTCCTTTCTTCAAGATAGCAGGTAAAATGATATAGGTTGTACATATATGTTATTATACAATCCACATTTCCATGCTCATCATGTGAAAAAAGACATATCACTAGAGAAAGATTCATGGAGAAAATAAAGTGAAGAACAGCATTCTTAAACCTGCATTCAGACTTTGTCAGGTCCTTCTATAGCAGTAGATAGCCTTTTTCATCATGGATCCCATAGAGTTGTCCTAGACCCTTGCTTTGCTGATAATAGTTGTCATTCACAGTTTATCATAATTATTTATTGCTATTTCTGTATACAGTGTTCTCTTGTTTCTGCTCACTTCACTTTGTATTAATTCATTTAAGCCTTTCCAGGTGTTTTTGTGATCATCATCATTTCTTATGGTATAATGGTATTTCATGACAATCAGTTTGAGATCATAATTGCTACTCCTGTTTTTTAGACTTTGACTAAAGCACCATAAATTCTGTTCCAGTCTTTTACCTTTACTCTGTGTATGTCTCCCTGCTTTTAATGTTTCTCATAGACAGCACACTGTAGGATACTGGCTTTTAACCCACTCTGCTATCTTCTTCTTTGTTTTGGCTGAGTTTATCCTGTTCACATACACAGTTATGATTATTAATTGTGTGTTTTCTTTCATCTTATTTTCCCGCTAATTATCCTTTTCTTCCTCTCCTTTTAGCCTTTCTCTATTCAAAAATATTTTTGTTGCTAATTACTTCCTCTAGGTTCTTTTTTTGATCATGGTTTTCAGGCAGTCCAATGATTTATTAGGTTATTTTGACTGGATCCAGATTAGTTATTTTTTAAGTGAGATATTTCAACTTTTCTACTTTTTTTCACTCAAATTTGTTTTATTGTTTCCTGTTGTCAGAAAGAGTCAATGGATTGCATTTGTCTAATTTTAATTTTTAGGGAGCCTTTTACTTCTTTGAGGCCTTGTAATTTCTTTTTTAGAGAGTTATTTTCCTGTTCTGAGATTTTATAGTTCCTTTTTTAGGAATATGTTTTCTTCAGTGAGTTTATCGTCTAAGTTATTGACTTTTTCTATCATTTTCTAACCCCTCTCCCAATCTCTTATTATTTGTCTTTTTTTAATCCTCTTTTGGAGCTCTTCCAGGAGTTCATTTTGGGGCTGACATCCTTTCACATTTGCCTTTGAAGGTTCACACATTTTCATTTTGGCCTTGTTATCCTCTTCTGAGCTTGCATTTAATTTTTTTCCTTTTTCTGAATTGCTTTTTCATGGTCAGGCCATTTTTATCTTATACTAATTTGGTGGGGGGACTTTTTTCATGAACTGTCCTAAATGTATATCAGCTTCACTTCCAGGGTGGAGGGATTACTGGTCTTAAGTTCTTCTGAGTACCATTTGCAGTGGATTTAACTGGATTCTATTTCTTAGCTATCCACTTCCCCTGATGTTGTGAGTACCAGGGTTGTTCCTTCTGCTAAGAGTTTCCCTGGGTGGGCTTCTACCAGGTCACTCCTCAAGCATGTGCTTGTATCAGGCCATTCCTCACACTATGGACTCCACTATTCTCACCTCTTACCCTAGCAAGATAGGTTCTGCCTGATTACCCTTTACTTTTCCTTTGACTGAAACTCAGCTTCACTCTGTCTTCTGTTGGTTCTATCACTCCAAAATTTGCTTTAAGGTGTTTTTGTCCTTTTGTGATTGTTTGGAAGTGGGTTTAAGTGAGCTCAGAATACTCTTTACTCTACCATCTTGACTGCCAGAAGCAAAAGTCCTTAAAACAAGCACTTATTAAATACTTCATATTAGATGTATTCATACTTCATCTATTTCATAGTACAGGACCCAGTACTGACCATTTTGCATTTATTATATCATTTGAGCCTTGCAACAACCCTGGGTGGTACATGCTACCATGACCTACATTTTACTCATGAGAAAATTGAGGTTCAGAGAGATTAACTTGCCCAGGGTCACAAGGTAGGATAAAAATCATCTTCTGTTATAAAATTGATATTAAACATCAGTTTTAAGGCAGGAGAGTGGTAAGGGCTAGGCAGCTGGGATTAAGGGACTTGCCTATGGTCACATATTTAAGAAGTGTCTGAGGCCAGATTTGAATCCAGGGTTTCCCATCTCTGGGCCTGGCTTTTTATTCATTGAGCCACCTAGCTACCCCACACAAATTAGGATTTGCACCCAGGTCTTTCTTACCCCAAGTCCTAACCTCTATCCACTTTACTACTTTATTTCCACGTAGACTATTGTTGTTATCAACCTGATGTAGTTCCATTATCAGGGACCTTGACTCAGTCCCTCCAAATTTATGGGCCTTAGTTCTCCATCTGTTAAAGAAGGAGATTGTACTAGATGGATTCTAAGGTTATTTCCAGCTCTAAAGAAGGAATAGGTTGGAGAGATAATGATGCCATATTGAAGGATATAGGAGCAAATTTCTAATTATACACATTCCATGTAGAGACCTGATAGGTTAGTTAGTACATCTCCATTGGGAGAAGGGTGATAAAGAATGGGGATTATCTCACATAAATGGAGCACATAAGGAAGAATTTATACAATGAAGGGAAAATTGCAGTGGCAACAGAAGTCAGAGCAACAAGAAAATATACCATGCCATTGAGTAGTGGTAGCATAAGTCAGGGAGACAACTCCACAGCTTCAAGTTCTAGTTGTTGTTGTTTTTTAATAGTTTCACAGGCTAAAAAAATGAGGTAAAAGAATATTTTTTTCCTTTTCATCCAAACTGCCTAGAAAAGCAGCACTTGTGACTGGAATAGAGAAAAAATATATTGACATTTAGTGCCTAATTTTAACAGTTGGTTAATATTTTGTACACATCTCCCATTTACTCACAGGAGAGAACCAAATGAATGATGTCAAACTTTGTTTGCAAATGGACTTTTTTTTTTTTGTCTCAGAGAAGTCCTTGTTCATCCTGCATGTTTCTTTGTTGAAGTAGTTAAGCCTTCTTTGCTATCTTTTCAGATGATCTAATGCTATCTTTTGTAGTATTTCTTGGTGTACCAAGGATTCACTAGGAAGAATAGTGACTAGAGAGCCAGCCAGATCTGGGGTGAGTATCTTCTCTGACACATGTTAGCTGTGTTACTCTAGGCAAATTATTCAACCTCTTAGTACTCCAGACAGCCCTCTACAACTATAAGTTTCTGAAGCTGAATTGGCAGAGGAAGCTTCCACACCTGTGAATTCCCAATACTAATGAAATCGTAGGACTATTCTCTAAGAATTCACTAAAGTACCTAATTTCATTTTTGCATAGGCTGCCAGAGATAGATGCCTCTGAAAAGGTCAAAACACAAGAGGACTTAGTAATAGCATGTCTAAACCTAATAGGAAATATTCAGCCCAATACTTTTGCTCTTTCCCCCCAATTATTTGGCTGGTTTGAGCATGCCAAATATTAGGTTTGAATTTTATGGACAACTCAAACTGTAGCTTAGACAATACTGCTCAGTCCTGATTAGTGTAAATAATAAATCCTCTGAAGAGGTCACATTATTCAAAATCACCCTGGATATTTTCCTGGGTTGGAACCAAGTAAAATATGTTGTCAAGGATGGCAGAATAAATATTACAGTGGTAGACACTCTGGGGTGGAACTGGGTGCTCAGTATATGCTCATCAGATTGAAATCCCTTTGGTATAATGGAGCAGGAACTTTGGTATAATGGATTAGGAACTGAGAGATGTTTATTCTAGTTCCAAATTTGCTATTAATTATGTGAACGTAAGTAGGTAATTTCACTTCTATGGGCCTTAGTTCTCCATCTGTTAAAGGAGATTGTACTAGATGGATTCTAAGGTTATTTCCAGCTCTAAAGAAGAAATGGGTTGGAGAGATAATGATGCCATATTGAAGGATATAGAAGCAGCCATGTAGAGACCTGATAGGTTAGTTAGTACATGGAATGTGTATAATTAGAAATTTGCTCCCCAAGAACTCTCTTTCCCAGTTTCCCATGTTCCTTCTCATGTTACGTGGTAACATAGGGAGGATATAAGTTTTGTATAGCTCTGCCCTCTCACTTTTTTCTCACCCTGATTGTGGCTGGGAAAGCTGGCTTTACTCAGTCTTTTACTTTTGCCCTTTTATTTCTTCTACTTCAAGTGATTAGTAATAACTCATAAAATATGATACTTGAAGTTATTGGATATTAATTTAATCTTACATTTTTTGGCAAGCCACAAAGGGATAGAATCATTGATCTTTTTTTAAGATAGCCTTTGAGTAAAGATAATGATAGCTTAAAACCATGTTTCCCTCCCGCTACTGCTGCATCCTTCCCAGGGCTTTCCACCAGCACCCTTGCTGCTTGCTCCCTCACTGCTGCCTCCAATAGCTGATTCCCCGAGTCATCCATGCAGAAGGTAAAGTATAAGTTTCCCCAATATTGCTAACAGCCAAGCAGGCACTGGCCCCCTGCCTCCTGGCGTGGCTGCACTCCTTCCCCACCCCTACATAGGTCTCAAGTGCAGGGTAGCAGCTTGAACCGTAGTGAGCAAAAGAGCAACCCCTTTCACGCTGCCCACCCTACCCCCCTCCTTGCTGGCTTGCCAAAAAATGTAAGATTAAATTAATCTCCAATAACTCAAAGTATTATACTTTATAATGTTTATTAATAATCACTTGAAGTAGAAGAAATAAAAGGACAAAAGTAAAAGCCTGAGTTAAGCCAGCTTTCCCAGTCACGATCAGGGGGGAAAAAAAGTGAGAGGTTGGAGCTACAGAAAACTTATATCCTCTCTACATTAACACCTAACATGAGGAAAATAGGAAGCTGGGAAAGAGAGTTTCTGGGGAGCAAATTTCTAATTATACAGATGCACATATCTAATAGGTGATGGATAGCTTGCTAAGAGTCATCCCACCCATGGATCCTTATACATTTCTGCTGACTTTTATGATAAATAATATAATAAAAAAAAGTATACATATGGAAAATCACTCTTACCAGCTATACTTCTGATACTGTGGGGGTGGTATCAACTATTGATTTGTGCCCCCCAGACAGTGTTCTTACTGATCTTATGGGAGGATTTTATTAGCACTGTTGTTATTGTTTAATTGCCTCAATTATGCCTAGCTCTTTCTGAAATCATTTGGGGTTTTCTTGGCAAAGATATCAGAGTGATTTACCATTTCCTTCTAAAGTTTCTGAGGAAATTGAGGAAATACTATTAGGTGGCTTGTCTAGAGTCACACAACTAGTAAGTATCTAAGGCCAGATTTGAATTCAGAAAATTGAATCTTTCGCATACTTCCAGCTAGCTGCCCAAAGACTTTATTAACATATTTAAAAAACCCTGTAACTCATTTCAACAAACATTTATGAAAGAAGGCAAAAAAAAGCACAAATACAGGAAAGACTGGCACAGTTCCTTGAGAAAGAATGTCAGAACTACTTTCAGAGGTTATTAGCAACTACTAAATCTAATGGCTTTTTCTTAGTTCTCAGTAGCTTCAACTTTACTTCAGCTTTAGACAAGTTTGATCACTTCCTGTTTCTGATGCCTTTTCTTCCCCTATTTCCTCCTTCCTGTTTTTTTGTATGTGATTCTGTTCTCTTTTGATTCTCCTACATTACTAGATCTTCTTCTCTTTTCTATGTTCTCTTCATGATTTCATCAGCTTCTGTGGTTTAAATCATCACAACTTGAAATAATATTCCCAAATTTAGGTGCCTAGCTTTAATCACACACCTAAGCTCCAAAGTTACATTATGAGCTAGCTGTTCATTAGGCATCTCCACCTGGATGTCTCAATGACAACTTGAATTCAACATGTTCAAAACAGAATTCATTCTATTTTCTCTTTCATTGATTCTCCCTCTAAATTATCCTCATTTAATCTTGATGATGCCACTATCATTCCAGTCACGATAATATTATCCTCTACTCTTCTGTCTTCCTCAAATATGTAATCAATTACAAAGTCTTGCCATTCCTACCTTTGTGATATATCTCAAATTCATTCTCATTTTTCTATTTATGTGGCCAACATCTGATTTCAGGCCCTCATCACTTCTTATCCAGACTAAGAAGCCTCCCAAGTGCTTTTCCTGTCATAGTGTCTTATTTATCAATAAAGAAGCATTTATTATGCACCTACTATGTGCCAGGCTTTATATTGAAATAGTCCTTGCCTTCAAGGAACTTAAAATCTAATCAGAGGATTCATATAGACTTAGATATATACAAAATAGGTACAAGGTCATTTTGCAGGAAAGCATTGGGGCACTGGAACTCACTCCCACTGGCTCAAAAGCCAATTGTTAAATTGGCCAAATCATTTCAGTATGAACCTTTATACCTCAGAAATCAACAAATGCTTAAAATTAGAACTGGATTTATTACTTCATTGGTTGTCGAGGCTTAAGAAAGTGACAGGGAACATGTTAATAATATAGATTAAACTTAAAAGTAAATTGTAAAAAGAAGTATGTTGTGCATACATTTTCCTCCAAGAGAGCAAAAAAACATTGACCAATATATCACTGAAGGAAAGGCACTAGCCACCAAGGGGGGTTATGAAAATTAGGAGGTTGCATTTGAGCTGAACTTTAAAGAAAACTAGAGATTCTAAAGGTCAGATGTGAGCAAGGGAGTCATTGCAAAGGAATGGAGATAAAAGATGTAGAGACATGTAAGGAACATTAAAAAGTATTGTTTGGCTGTAATGTTTATGAAGGGAAAGAATGAAGAATGAGGCTTCAATCTATTTTTAGATTAAAAATTGATATTCCTAAAATAAGGAATAACCTCCAAATAAAACCAAAGATATAATTAATGTGAAAGAAGACTCAAACAATTCTTTCTCTGGAGGTATATAGTATTCTCCATCATAAATCTTTTGAGATTGTCCCAGATCATTGTATTGCTGAGTAGTTAAGATTTCACAGATAATCATTGTCCAATATTGCTGATCTTTCCAGCTTTTTCTGAAATCATCTTGCTTATTTATTATAGCACAATAGTATTCCATTACCAACATGTACCACAATTTGTTCAGCCATTCCCCAATTGATGGACATCCCCTCAGTTTCCAATTCTGTGCCACCACAAAAAGAGAAGCTATAAATATTTGTGTTTAAGTAGGTCCTTTCCCCTTTTTTATTATCTCTTTGGGATACAGACCCAGTTGTGGCATTATTGGAACAAAGGGTATATAATTTTTATAGCCCTTTGGGTATAGTTCTAAATTGCCATCCAGGATGGTTGAATCAGTTCACAACTTTAGCAACAATGCATTAGTGTCCCAATTTTACCATATCCCTTCCAACATTTACCACTTTTCTTTACTGCCATATTGGCCAATCTGATACTTGTGAGGTGGCTCCTCAGAATTGTTTTAATTTACATTTCTCTAATCAAGAATGTTTTACAACATTTTTTCATATGATTATTGTTGGCTTTGATTTCTTCATATGAAAATTGCTTGTTCATATCCTTTGGCCATTTGTCAATTAGGGAATGGCTTGCATTCTTATAAATTTGACTTAGTTCTTTATACTTTTCAGAAATCTTTATCAGAGACATGTCTTATAAATTTTTTTCCCTAGTTTGTTGTTTCCCTTTCAATCTTGGCTAGATTAATTTTGTTTGTACAAAAACCTTTTAATTTAATATAACCAAAATTATTCACCTTATTTCTTATAATACTTTTTTATCTCATTTGGTCATCAATTCTTCCCTTCTCCAAAGATATGCCAGGTAAACTATTCTGTGTTCCCCTAATTTAGTTATGGTATCATTCTTTATATCTAAATCATATATTCATTTTGACTTTATATTGGCATAGGGTGTGAGATATTGGTCTTTTCCTAGCTTCTGCCATATTCTTTTCCAATTTTCCCAGCAGTTTTTGTTAAATAGTGAGTTCTTATTTCAAAAGCCGGAGTCTTGGGGTATATCAAATACTAGGTTGCTAAGGTCATTTACCCCTGTATATTGTGTATCTAATCTGCTCCTATGATCTACCATTCTATTCCTTAGCCAGTACCAGATTGTTTTGATGATGGTTGCTTTATAGTTTGACATCTAGTAATGTTAGGCCTCCTTCCTTCACACTTTTTTTTCATTAGTTCCCTCGATATTCTTTTTTTTAAAAACCCTTACCTTCTGTCTTAGAACCAATACTGGGTATTGGTTCTAAGACAGAAGAGTGGTAAGGGTTAAGCAATGGGGGTTAAGTGACTTGCCTAGGGTTACACAGCTAGAAAGTGTCTGAGGCCAGATTTGAACTCAGGACCTCCCATCTCTGGGTCTGACTCTTAATCCACTGAGTCACCTAGCTTCCCCCTTCCCTTGATATTCTTGATCTTTTGTTCTTTCAGAAGAATTTTCTTATTATTTTTTCTAATTCTATAAAATAATTATTTGGTTAGTTGATTGGTATGGCACTGAATATATTAACTTAGGTAGAATTGTCATTTTGATTATATTGACTAATTAACTTTCATTGGATCTAGTGACAGTTTGAGCTGGGGTATGGGAAGGGAGGAAGGATTGTTTTAATTTTTTTCTCTAATTATTAGTTATAGCATGATTTCGTATTGTCCTTGAGAGTCTGAAGTTTTTCTTTTGAAACTGTTCATAGACTATGTAATGGAAAATAACTGCTATAATGTCACTTTCCTATATGCTTTAGATATCACACTTTTTATATTCTATTTGATAGAAAGTTTTTTCTCTCTTTATTCTTTCTATGTTTCTCTTGTATGTTCAAAATATGTCGAATTTTACAATTTAAATAGCTTATTTTGTCTCATGATAGCCTCTATCTTTTGTTCAGCTAATCACTCTGACCCTAGATATAGAGATAATAGTGAAGTTATAACTCCTGTTTTCCTTTAATTTTTAATAAAAGTGTGAACTTTTATATTCTGATCATATATCTATTTTGAGCATATTATTCTATGTGGTATAAAATGTTGGTCTTAATGAAATTTCTTCTAAACCACTTCCCAGATTTTCTAGGAGGTCTTATAACATAAGGAATATTTTCCCTAAAAATTTATATTGTTGGATTTATCAAACACTAGACTACTATTTTTGATTACTTCTTGTCTATTATTTATTTGTTCCCCTGATCTATCCTATTTTTAACCACTACCAAATAGTTACAATAATTACTGTTCAATAATTGAGTTTTAGGTGTGGTAATTGTATGCCACCATTCATTTTTACTTTTTTTCATGCTTTCACTTGAGATTCTGACCTTTTGTTCCTGTAAATGAATTTTGCTATTATTTTTTCTAGTTATAATAACTACCTTCTTGATTGGAATAGCACTAAAGTTATAATTAATTTTGGTAGTATCATCACCTTTATTATTATACTAGCATGGCTCAATTATGAGTACTGTCCCTCCAATTATTTGTGTTCCTTTATTTTTGTAAAGAATATTTTGTTGTTGTATTTATATATGTTCAGGATATCTTGATAAGTTAGCTCCCAAATATTTCTTTCATTATTTTTAATAGCTTCATTTATTTATTTATTTATAATTTAATTTTAATTTTGAATATTTTCCCATAGTTACATGTTTAGTGTTCTTTCCCTCTCCCCCAAGCCCCATCCCCCAATCCCTGGAGCTAACACACAATTCCACTGGATTTTACATATATCATTGATTAAGACCCAATTCCATATTATTGATAGTTGGGCTAGAGTTATTGTTTAGTGTCTACATCCCCAATAATATTCCCATCAGACCATGTGATCAAGCAGTTGTTTTTCTTCTGTGTTTCTATTCCCACAGTTCTTCCTCCGAGTGTGGCTAGTTTTCTTTCTCATAAGTCCCTCTGGATCCTTGCTCTGGATCCTTGCATTGCTGCTAGTAGAGAAGTTCGTTATGTTTGATTGTATCAGTCTCTGTGCACAATGCACTCCTGGATCCGCTCCTTTTACTCTGCATCAATTCCTGGAGGTCATTTCAGTTCACATGGAATTCCTCCATTTCATTATTCCTTTGATCACAATAGTATTCCATCACCACCAGATACCACAATTTGTTCAGCCATTCCCCAATTGAAGGACATTCCCTCATTTTCCAATTTTTTTGTCACCACGAAGAGTGTGGCTATAAATATTTTTATATAAGTCTTTTTCCTTATTATCTCTTTGGGGTATAAACTAAGCAGAGCTATGGACGGATCAAAAGACAGATAGTCTTTTAAAGCCCTTTGGGCATAGTTCCAAATTGCCACCCAGAATGGTTGGATGGATTCACAACTCCACCAGCAATGCATTAATGTCCCAATTTTGCCACATCCCCTCTAACATTCACCACTTTCCTTCATTGTCCTATTAGCTAATCTTCTAGGTGTGAGGTGGTACCTCAGAGTTGTTTTGATTTCTATTTCTCTAATTACAAGAGATTTAGAACACTTTTTTCATGTGTTTGTTGATAGTTTTGATTTCTTTATCTAAAATTTGCCTATTCATGTCCCTTACCCATTTATCAATTGGGGAATGGGTTGGGTTTTTTTGTACAATTGATTTAGCTCCTTATAAATTTGAGTAATTAGACCTTTGTCTGAGTTTTTTTGTTTTAAAGATTTTTTTCCCCAATTTGTTGCTTCCCTTCTAATTTTGGCTGCATTGGTTTTGTTTGTACAAAAGCTTTTTAGTTTAATGTAATCAAAATTATTTATTTTAAATTTTGTAATTTTTTCTAACTCTTGCTTGGTTTTAAAATCTTTCCTTTCAGATCTGACAAGTATACTATTCTGTGCTCACCTAATTGACTTATAGTTTCTTCCTTTATATTCAAGTCATTCACCCATTCTGAATTTATCTTGGGATAGGGTGTGAGATGTTGATCTAGACCCAATTTCTCCCATATTATTTTCTAGTTTTCCCAGCAGTTTTTGCCAAATAGTGGGCTTTTGTCCCAAAAGCTGGGTTGTGTTTATCATAGACCGTCTTGCTGAGGTCGCTTCCCCTAAGTCTATTCCACTGATCCTCCCTTCTGTCTTTTAGCCAGTACCTTATTGTTTTGATGACTACCGTTTTATAGTACAGTCTAAGATCAGGTACTTCTAGGCCACCTTCCTTCATATTTTGGATAAGATGGTCATTTTTATTATGTTAGCTCATCCTATCCATGAGCAATCAATGTTTTTCCAATTGTTTAGATCTAGTTTTAATTGTTTGGAAAGGGTTTTGTAGTTGTGTTCATATAATGCCTGTGTTTGTCTTGGCAGATAGATTCCTATGTATTTTATATTGTCTAGAGTGATTTTAAATGGAATTTCTCTCTCTAATTCTTGCTGCTGCAGTGTGTTGGAAATATATAAAAATGCTGATGATTTATGTGCATTTATTTTGTATCCTGCAACTTTGCTAAAGTTGTTCATTATTTCTACTAGCTTTTTAGTTGATTCCCTGGAATTTTTTAAGTAGACCATCATGTCATCTGCAAAGAGTGATAGCTTAGTTTCCTCTTTGCCTATTTAGTACCTTCAGTTTCTTTTTTCTTCTCTAATTACTACTGCTAATCTTTCTAGTACAATGTTAAATAATAGAGGTGACAATGGGCATCCTTGTTTCACTCCTGATTTTATTAAGAATGCTTCTAATTTATTCCATTGCAGATGATGTTTGTTGATGGTTTTAGATATATGCTGTTTATTATTTTTAGGAAAGGCCCTTCTATTCCTATACTTTCTAGTGTTTTCAGTAGGAATGAGTGTTGTATTTTGTCAAAGGCTTTTTCAGCACCTACTAAGATAATCCTGTGATTTTTTTTGGTTTGCTTGTTGATATGGTCAATCCTAATATTGAACCATCCTTGCATTCCTGGTATAATTCCCACCTGATCATGATGGATAACCCTTGTTATCACTTGCTGGAGTTTTTTTGCTAGTATTCTATTTAAGATTTTTATATCTTTGTTCGTTAAGGAGATTGTTTTGTAGTTTTCTTTCTCTGTTTTTGTTCTACCTGGCTTTGGGATCAGTACCATATTTGTATCATAAAAGGAGTTTGGTAGAACTCCTTCTTTGCTTATTATGTAAAATAATTTGTATTAGGATTAGTTGTTCTTTGAATGTTTGATAGAATTCACTTGTGAATCCATCAGGCCCTGGCAATTTTTTCTTAGGGAGTTCTTTAATGGCTTGTTCAAATTCTTTTTCTAATATGGGATTATTTAAGTGTTCTATTTCTTCTGCTGTTATTATTATTATTATTATTATTATTATTCCTATTGACTCCCAGAGGAGCTTAGGGCCACAACCATCTCACGCCAATGGACTCTGTTCTGGGCAACTTCCCCCAACTTGGCATCTCACGCCAATGGACTCTGTTTTGGGCAACTTCCACCAACTGGGCATATCTTTTCCAGGTCTGTTTTGGCCTTCCGATTTTTCTCCTCCCTGGTGGGTTCCATATTTTTTTTTCATAACGTCCTGACTGATGGGATACTGAATTGTTCTTTCCCAGAGTCTGGTATTGGAGATCATTTCAGGCCATCTGATGTTCAAGATTTGACGTAGGCCTGGAGTTTGTTGGCTTTTGCCAGCACGCGTCATGGACTCTGTTGGAGAGCAATCTTCCAGACTAGGCAATCGTTGGTTTTGTTGGTTTAATGAGGTTGCAGTTTCTATAGCAAGTGAGATTTTTACGGGGTGAGGTTGCTAGCCTCGCACCCAACCCTCCTCCTTTTTCAGCTGGGCTTGGGACTGTCCTTGGTGTCCCTTCTGCTGTTAATCTAGGTAATTTATATTTTTGTAAATATTCATCCATATCACGTAGATTGCTGTATTTATTGCCGTATAATCGGGCAATATTGTTTTTAATGATTGCCTTGATTTCCTCTTCATTGGAGGTGAGGTTTTCCTTTTCATCTTTGATACTGATGATTTGGTTTTCTTCTTTCCTTTTTTAAATTAGATTGACCAGTACTTTTTCAATTTTATTTGTTTTTTTCAAAGTACCAGCTTCTAGTCTTATTTATTAATTCAATAGTTCTTTACTTTCAATTTTATTGATTTCTCCTTTGATTTTTATAATCTCTAATTTAGTTTTTAGCTGGGGATTTTTAATTTGTTCTCTTTCTAGTTTTTTGATTTGCATGCTCAGTTCATTGATCTTTGCCCTCTGTAATTTGTTAATATATGCTCTCAAGGATATAAATTTCCCCCTGAGTACTGCTTTAGCTGCATCCCACAGATTTTGGTAGGATGTCTCATCATTGTCATTCTCCTCAATGTAATTATTATTTGTTTCTATGATTTGTTGTTTAACTGGTTTTGGAGAATCATATTATTTAATTTCCAATTAATTTTTTATTTGCCTGTCCATGCGCCCTTACTAATTATTATTTTTATTGTATTTTGATCTGAAAAGGTTACATTTATTCTTTCTGCTCTTTTGCATTTGTTTGCCATGTTTCTATGCCCTAGTACTTGGTCAATCTTTGTGAATGTACCACATGCAGCTGAAAAGAAGGTGCATTCATTTTTTTCCTATTTATTTTTCTCCACATATCTATTAACTCTAATTTTCTAGGATTTCATTCACCTCTCTTATCTCTTTCTTATTTTTTGGTTTGACTTATCTAGATCTGATAGTGGAAGATTTAGGTCTCCCACTAGTAAAGTTGTACTATCTATTTTTTCCTTGAGCTCTGCCAGTTTCTCCTTCAGAAATTTGGATGCTATGCCATTTGGTGCATACATGTTGAATACTGTTATTTCCTCATTGTCTGTACTTCCTTTTATCAGGATGTAATTACCTTCCCTATCTCTTTATCAGAAATCATGATTGCAACTCCTGCCTTATTTTTCTCAGTTGAAGCCCAATAGATTTTGCTCCAGTCTTTTATATTTACTCTATGCATGTCTAACTGCCTTATGTTTGTTTCTTGTAGACAACATATGGTGGCATTTTGGTTTCTAATCCACTCTGCTATTTGCTTTTGTTTTATGGGTGAGTTCATCCCATTCACATTCAGAGTTATAATTATCAGCTGTGTATTCTCCAACGTTTTGATATCCTCTCCTAGTTCTGCTCCTTCTTCTTGTGCTATTTCCTTTTAAACCAGTGGTTTGTTTTAAATTAGTCCCCCTGATTTTCTCCCTTAGTTTACTTCCCTTTCCAACCCCTCCCTTTTTCCTTCTCTTATTATTTTTTAAAGCCTGATGAATTCCCTCCCCAATCTCTCCCCCTCCCTTTTGGAACTCGCCACCCCACTGCCTACCTTGGTTTATCCCTTCTGACTTTCTCCTTGGGGTAATATAGAATTCAATATCCCAATGGATATAGCTACTCTTCCCTCTCAGGATTAATTCCACTGAGAGTAAGGTTTAAGTATTTCCTATTCACACTCTCTTCCTCTCCTTCTTAGAATAGTATTCTTCCCCTCCCCTTCCCATGTCCTCTTCATGTGGTATAGATTATTCTGTTTTTCTTATTGCTTCAAGTTTTTCTTGGTGCCATCTTCTATTCCACCCCCTCTTTTTCCCCCATATCATCTTAGGCCATTTATTACTCCAACCTGTCCCTATGAATAATTCTTCTAATTACTATAATATTGAATACAATATTTGAGAATTACACACAACATTTCTCAATATAGGAATACAAATAATTTTATCTTATAGAAGCCCTTAATGAAGAAAATTTAAAAATAAGAGTTTTCTTTCTTCCCCCTCAGTTTCTTATTTACATTTTTATGTTTCTCTTGATTTTTGTGGTTGGATATCAAACTTTCCACTTAGTTCTGGTCTCTTCTTTGCAAATATTTGGAAATCTTCTATCCAGTTGAATGCTTATACTTTCCCCTGGAAGTATAGAATCAATTTTGATGGGTAGGTGATCCTTGGTTGTAGATCCAAATCTCTTACCTTTCTGAATATCATATTCCATGCCTTGAGGTATTTTAGTGTGGAGACTGCCAGATTCTGTGTAATCCTGATTGGTGTTCCTTGATATCTGAATTGTCTCTTTCTGGATTCTTGTAATATTTTTTCCTTTACTTGTAAACTCTTGAATTTAGCATTTATATTCCTGGGGGTTGACTTTTGAGGGTTTAGTGCAGATGGTGATCTACTGATCCTTTCTATGTCTATTTTGCTCTCTTGTTGAAGAACATCAGGGCAGTTTTCTTGGATAATTTCTTGTAGTATCTTGTCCAAATTTCTATTAATTTCTGATTTTTCAGGAAAACCAGTGATTCTCAAGTTGTCTCTTCTAGACCTATTTCTTGATCTGTCATTTTCTCAGTGAGATATTTCATGTCTCCTTCTATTTTGTCATTCTCTTGACTTTGCATGATTAGTTCTTGCTGTCTTCCAAGATCATTGGCTTCTACTTACCCAATTCTGGTCTTAAGAGACTGGTTTTCCTTTTCAACTTGGTCTATCCTGTTTTTGATGGTTTCCTGCTATTTAATTTGGGTCTCCAATTTGCTTATCATTTTGATTTTTGGATATCTTTCTCCAATTTGGAGTTTCTGTTTTTTAACCTTTTAATTTCCTTTTGAGATATTTCCCAATATTCTTGCCAAATCTCTTCCATCTTTCTCATGATCTCAGATTTGAACTCTCTAAGAGCTTGTGACCAATTTTCTTTTTTTTGGGAAGGGTTGGATGTGTTTCCTTGTTTGTCCTTTTCTGCTGTCTGCTTTTTTGTCTGGATTTTTTTTAATTCTTTATAGCACAATAGTATTCCATCACCATCATATAACACAAATTTTTCAGCCATTCCCCAGTTGAAGGACATCCCCTCATTTCGCAATTTTTTGTCACCCAATAATTTTTATTGTGAATTCTTATCCCCAAAGCTTGGATTTTTAGTTTTGTCAAACCCAATGTTAATATAATCTTTTTAAAATGTTTCATGTATATTTACTCTGATCCACTTATCCTGCTTTTCTATTTCTCAGTCAAGATCAGATAGTTTAATAATTACTGCTTTATAATACAATTAAAAACCTGATAGTGCTAGATCTCCTTCCTTTATACTTTTTCGTTAATTCCTTTGATATTCTTGACCTTTTATTCTTCCAAATTAATTTTGTTTTTTAGTTAAATAAAATATATTGTTTTGTTTTCCTAGAAACAAAGACCTATGATTTTAATGACTATTCTAGTGATGCTATTCCATGGCTTCAAAAAACTTTCCATCTTTCACTTCCAAGCATTTTCTCTAGTATCTTATATCTGGAATACTCTCTCTCTCTCTTATCTCTAATTCCTAGCTTTTCTGGATTTTTTCAAGTTAAAAACCAACTTTCTATAAGAAGCCTTTCCTGATCCTCCTTAATTCTAATACATTTCCTATATTAATTATCTCCAATACATCATGTATATAGCTTGTTTGTACATGGTTGTATAACTGTTTTCTCTCCTATTAGACTATGAGCTCCTTGAGAACAAAGACTGCCTTTTGCCTTTCTTTATATTCTAGCATTTAGCACAGTATCTATCACATAATGAATGTTTATTGACTGCTCTACATGTTTATGTGACCTGGATGTGGTGAAATTTATTATGGCAAGACTGGATTATAAGGTAAATAACACAATGGTTTTGCATTTCTTTTTTGATTCTAAACCTGCTGTTCTGGTAGTTATTAGCAGATGAAAACCAGTGCATTTTTATGGTATAACACAGTGATGGGCAAACTTTTTAAAGAGGGGGCCAAAGGAAAGGAAATGCTCATATGTCAGTCTGTTTTTAAGGCAACTCTTTCGAAGTTTCATTGTATCGGATTCGTCAGATTAGGAATAATGTCACCCAGCTGGATAGAACATTTCAGGGGGCTGCATCTGGCCCGGGGGCTGGGCTGTGCAGTTTGCCCATCACTGGATAACTGATTTAGGTGAAGAAAATTAAGACTCTCCTTTTTTAAATCCTTACCTCCGATCTTAGAATCAATATTGTATATTGGTTCTAAAGCAGAAGAGTGGTAAGGGCTAGGAATTGGGGGTTAAGTGACTCACCAAAGGTCACATAGCTAGGAAGTGTCTGAGTCCAGTTTTGAGCCCAGGACCTCCCATCTCTTAGCCTGGCTCTCAATCCACTGAGCTACCTAGCTGCCCCCAAGACCCTATAAATTAAATTATTTTTTAAACTTAAAAACGGTTACTGTTAAGGTCAAGTGAGATAATCTGTAAAGTACTTAACATGCTGCCTGGTACATTGTAGGTACTTAATAAATACTTATTCCATTGCCTCTAGTATTTTTGTTTTTAAAGAAGATAGGGTCTGTATCTACAATTTTGACCCTAAAGAGAATTCCCAGCATGGAAACAACCTTCACAAAAGTAGGTCAAATCAGAAAATGATCTGTTACTTATAAACTCTCAGAGTTGCCTGGTGTAATAAAAAGTCATCTACCATGTCAAGAACAGAACTTTAACTTGGGTCATTCTGACTCCAAAGCCAGTGCTCTACTACAATAAGTTGCTTCTCTTTAAGATAGTCAGACACGGTTTTCACAAAGGTTTTATTTGAAGTATTACAAAGTGGGATAAAGGTTGTTGAAATATTATTTAATGGGCTTTATGTTAACTGGAATTCTAAGTTTCAATTCAAGCTTATTTGGATTGTTATCTGAAACCTAGCCATGATAACTTGCTCAATATTCCATTACTGAAACACTGAAAGAAGGATAATAAATAATTTCAAAAAGAATATTTGAAACAGAAGAATGCTATTAATCCCTAAATCCTAATTGTGATGATTACAGCAAGCACTTTCATGGTTTGTAAAAATTTGAAAATATATTCTAAATAATCATTTTATTAAAATTAAATTCAACATATTTGTAATGAGTCTCTTTTCTTTCAGTCCTCACAAAGATTGAGATCATTGATAGAAATAAAAGTCAGATCTGTTTTCCACAGGAGTGCCCAACAATGAGGAAGTGTGCCTCCTGTTTCTTGACAATAGGATGGTGGATTAGAGTTAAGGAATGGTAGGCATATTTTAAGATATGGTCAATGTGTTGATTTGCCTTGCTAAGCAAGACATTTTTTGTAAAGAAGGGCTCTTTGTGAAGGAGTAAACTAGAGTCAGAAATTATGGCAATATAAAAAAGAGAAAAGAACATCAATAAAACTTTTAATTTTTAAGTTAAAGATTACTGCATCAGAGAAATCAGCTGGGTGGGACAAAATTCCAATTTATTGAATATCACAAAAGTTAAATTCTTTTCATTGCTAGGATTTTTATTTATTTCTCATTCATCTAATCCTTTTTGTCTCTTTACTAGGATTCTTTCTTCATCCTTAGATCCCACTGCTACCTTACCATCACCTACTTCATTATATCAATGGCCTACCCTTTTGGAAGCTTGAGGCTTTATAACCTGATGCTAATCACTTCCCTGTGTTTAATGGATCTAATCTTTGTTTCTTCTCCCTTTGGACTCTGTGTAGTTAGTTTATCTCTATTTCATACATACAAGTCATGGGCTCAGCTCTTCCCCTGACCCACTGAAAGTCTCTCTGACCCAAGTACCTTAGCCGGTGCTCTCTGAGTGACTTGCAACCATGTTACACAGGATACCTGGGGTGCTCAAGCTGGACAAGACAATTAACGTCTAGCAGAAATTTAGTTTGACTTTTCTAAAGAGAATTGAAAGAAACAGAATGAGAATTATATTAACCTCACACTTGAACATGATGCTGAAACTCTTTACTTTTCTCTACTCAAAAATATATTAATTTATGCTCCTAATGGCTCATGACCTAAGAAAAGTCTAAAATAAAAATATGGAGAAGGGCTGGAATATATCAACTTCAGGGTTTTTCCCTTCTCTTTCTCAGACAAATTATTATGGCCCTTGGGTATAGGGCAGTGATGGGCAAACTATTCCCCTCGGGCCAGATCCAGGATGTAGTTTTCCCATCACTGCCTTAAGAAATTCCCTAATCACTACACCTCCCCTCCCCCATTCAGATGTAGTGATTAGGGAATTGCTTAAAGCAGTGATTGGAAAACTATGGCCTGGATCTGGCCCACGGGGAATAGTTTGCCCATCACGGGGGGGGGGGGGGAAGAGAAAACAAAACAACCAAACTCTCAGTTTTGAGGTTGGAAGGAAAAGAGGATACAAAATTAATCATTATATTTCTCCCTAAAAGTAACTTTCTTTCAGACTTTCTATTTATGTTGACCTCCATTTTTCTAGTCATCCATCCTTGCAAAACTATGAGTCATCCTGGACTTTTCACTCTTGTTCATTCCGTATAAGGAACTAGTGGCCAATTCTTGCCATTTACCACAGAACTATTCTAAGTGATATAGCTAGGTGGCATATTCAGGAGTCTGTTAGATTTAGAATCCAGAAGACTGGAGTTCAAATCCTGCCTCAAACACAATGATGATTATTAGTTCAGATAGCATTATTAACTAATAGCATGACTAGGGGTAAGTTATTTAATGTCTCAGGATCTCAATTTCTTCCTCTAGATAAAGAAGGTAATAACAGCACCTGACTCATAGTGTTGTTGTGAGTATTAAATGATATAACATAAAAAGTGTTTTGCAAGCCTTAAAACTATATAAATGTAAGCTATTAGAATTATTATTTCAAAATAATACTCTTTTCTCCACTTACATGACCTCTATATTAGTCTAGGGCTTCATCAATTCTCTTCTCAATAGTTGCAATTTCCTCTCTTTATTTAGTTTTGTTTTTCTTTATTTCATTAAATATTTCTTAATCACATGTAAAAAAATTTAAGAACCATTTTTAAACAAATTTTGAATCCAAATTTTCTCCATCCCTCTTACATTCCCCCTGTTTGAGAAGGCAAAAAATTTGATTTCCATTATGAATGGAAGGTCTTGGAAGATATATTTCCATATCATCCATGTTGCAAAACACACAAAAAAACCAATAAAAATAAAGAAAACAAAAGTACATTTTGGTTTACATTCAGTTCATCAGTTCTCTGGAAGTAGATTTTTTCATCATAGGTCTTTAAGAATTGTCTTATATCATTGTCTTGATCAGAGTAGTTGTCTTTCACATTTCTAATCATTGGTGATTTAGACCATTTTTCCATGTTACTATTGATAGCTTTGATTTCCTCTGAAATTTTTCTGTTTATATCCTTTGACCATTTGTCAACTGGGAAATGGCTTTTATTTTTGTTAATTTGGCACTCAGTTTTCTATATAGTTGATAAATGAAAAATTTATCAGAGAACAATCCTTTAAATTTTGTTCAGTTTCCTGTTTTCTTTCTAATTTTGACTACATTAATTTTTGCAAAAGTTTTTCAATTTCACATGACAAAATTATATATTTTACTTCCCATAGTCTCATCTATCTCTTATTTGGTCATTTATTTCTTTCCTTATCCATAGATCTATCAGGTACATTTTTTCCTTGTTCCCATAATTTACTTATAATATTACCTTATATGTCTAAATAATTTATCCATTTTGACCCTATCTTGGTGTATATTGTGTGAGATATTGGTTGATAGCTAGTTTCTTTCAAACTACTTTCTAATTTGCCTATCAATTTCTAATGTTTTTAATAGGAATGTATGCTGTATTTTGTGAAAAATCTATTTGTGAATCTACTGATATAATCATATGATGTTTAGTATTGTTTTTATTAATGCAATCAACTATTCTGATATGAATCCTAATATTGAATCAGTCATATATTCTGAGTATAAATCCCACTTGGTCATAATGGGTGATCTTGTGGTATATTGCTATAATTTCCGTGCTAGTTATTTCATTTCACATATTTTTTGCATTGACATTCATTAAGGAAACTGGACTTCAGGTTTTTTCTCTGTTTCTTCCCTCTTTTGTTTAGGTATAAAAATAATATTTGTGTTATAAAAAGAATTTGGTAGAACTCTTTCTTTTCCTATTTAAAAATTATTTATATACTTTTGTGATTCATTGTTCCTTAAATGTTTGGTGGAATTCACACATGAATCAATCTGATGTCCTAGTGATTTTTTCTTAGGGAGCACATTGATGATTTCTTTTATTTATTTTTCTAAGATACA
Source organism: Gracilinanus agilis (assembly GCF_016433145.1). Lineage (NCBI taxonomy): Eukaryota > Metazoa > Chordata > Mammalia > Didelphimorphia > Didelphidae > Gracilinanus > Gracilinanus agilis. The sequence goes on from NC_058132.1 coordinate 329,500,760, forward strand.
ATTATTTAAGTATCCCATGTCCTCATCCGTTAATATGAGCAATTTATATATTCATGAAAATTCAATTATTTCACTAACATTTTCAGGTTTACTGGCATATAATTAGGCAAAGTAACTCCTAGTAATTGTTTTAATTTCTTCTTCTTTGGATGTACATTAATCTTTTTCATTTTTATATTAATAATTCACTTTTCATTCTTTTTAAAAATAAAATTAACCAATCATTTATCTATTTTCTTGTTGTTTTTACATATGAAACTAGCTCCCAGTTTTATATATTAGTTCAATTTTTTTTACTTTCCAAATTTATTACTCTTTCCTTTGATTTTTAGTATTTCCATTTTGGTCTGTAATTGGGGATTTTCAATTAGGCTTTTTTCCTTAATTTTTTTTTAAGTTGCACAACCAATTCATTAATCTTCTCTCTCTCTCTCTTTTACTGATTTATGCATTTAGAGACATAATATTTTCTCTAAGTATTATTGCATTGTCGATATCCCACAGAATTAGGAATGGTTTTTTGATTGTTGTCATTTTTTCTAATGAAATTATTGTTTCTATGATTTGTACTTTAATTCATTCAATTTTTAGAATTCAAGTAGTTAGTTTCCAATGAGCTTTTAATATGTTTCCAACAATCCTTTGTGAAATGTAATTTTTATTGCAATTTCTGTCCTAATACCGGGATAATTTTTGTGAAGATATCATGTACAACTGAGGAAAAGATGATTCCTTTCTATTCCCATTCAGTTTTCTCCAGAAGTCTATCATACTTAACTTTTCTAAGAGTCTATTTATATCCTTGATTTCTTTCTTTAACTTAATTTTATAGTTAGAGATTTTTCCAACTCTGAAGGTAGAAAGTTAAGGTCGCCTACTATTGTAGTCTTATTGTATATTTCCTGCTGAAATTAACTGAATTTTCCAGTTAGTGTTTGTATGATTAGTATTGCCATCACTTAACTCTCTATGGTTTCTTTTAGTAAAAATGCAGTTTTCCTTCTTATCCTTTCTAATTAGACTCATTTTTGCTTTTATTTCATTTGAGATCATGTTTGCTATTTCTGATGTTTTTACTTTATCTGAAGCATAATAAAATTCTTCTCTAGTCCCTTATTTCTCCACAGCGTGTGTGTTTCTGTTTCAAGTGTATTTCTTGTAAACAACTTATGACTGAATTCTGGATTCTAATATATTTTGCTATCTGCTTCCATTTTATGGGAAAGTTTATTCCATTTACCTTCATATTAAGGATTACTAACGGCATTTCCCTTTATCATAGGCTCTTCTGTTTATTCTTCTCTCTCTTTTTATTTTGTTCTTCCTCTAATGTCTGTTTTGCCTCTGATCTCTGGCTTCTTTTATCTGCCATCTCTTTTATCATAACCCTTATTTTCTTCTATCTCCTTTACCTCTTAATTCACTGTCAAATAAGATAGATTTCTATTTCCAGTTGAGTGTGTGTATATGTGTGTATATACAGGTATTCCTTTCACATTGTAACTTTCATCATCACAGTTTTGATACATCATGGATTTGCATAAGAAATTAAATGTGAACTTGGGAGTACTTTTGTGGAAGCCACAGATGATATGAGAAGGCCAACAGATGACAGAGAAAGTTTAGGAACTCCAAAATGCAAAATAAAGTATATGTATAGTATTATATCAACACATTTTTATCCTTTAATACTATAAATCTATATAATTTCTTCTTAAAAGTTAACATTTACAAAAAAGAATGCAAAAGTCAATAGATGACACAGAAAGGCTAGAAATGCAGAGATATCCTAAAAGGGTTAGTAACTCATGAATGCATATAAGGTATTGTAAACATCCCATAAAAGAAAAAAAATTCAGATTTCTCTGGAATGAAGAGAAGGCTAAAAAATTATGGAGATTTTCCTTACTTTTGGACTTGTTTCCAATTCACTTTTTCCCCTTTGAGGCTTTGCTTTTAGCTGTTTTGATTTCATCATTTTCTTCTGAGTTGTGTCTTTATCTTCCTGTTACCCCAATCACTTTATATGATCAAATTATTGTGTTTGCTCATTTTCCACACCAGTTGCTTGATTTAGAACTTGAGATTAATGTAGAACTCTTTTCCTGGTGGTAGGGAAAGGGTGGGTGTCTGCCTCAAGCTTCAAGCTTTTAAAAACTATTTTCAGAACTAGTAATAGAAGTTTGGAAGTTTTCAGTGCTTCTAAAGTGGTATGATCTGGGGAGAGATGTAGTCATTGTTCTCTTGGTTTACACTCTGGTTCTTACTCAGGAAAGGTCCCTGATCCCCTTAGGATTGCAATCAATATAGCTCTTCAGGATAATTTATCCACTAGGATAAAAAAATTATACTGTTTCTTAGGGTTCCTGATCCTTTGGAGTCAGAAGTGATATTGCCCCTCAGAGTTTCCATTCCCTTATGACCAAAAGTACTTCTTACTTTTAAACTATGATCCAGAAGTGGGTATAAACAATGAGTTGCCAAATAGTTGCTTCTCAAGGCCCCCATTCCCTCTTAATCAAAAGTGCCCCTCTCTCCCCTTGAACTATGACCTAGAAATATATATACAATGGACTTACTAAATAACGTTTGGACTTCCATCCAGTACTAGCACAGGGATATCCCATATTCTCTTTCTGACCACTTTCTAGGTTCTTTTACCATCTCTGGATTGAGAGCTCCCCATATTGCTGCTGCTTCTGTTTCCATCACCTATTTCTATCATTGATGTTTCATCCATATGGATCCCAGGTCAGTCTCCTTGTCTGTGTCATAGATCTCACTAACCATGTATGTTGTTTGGGGATGGAAGAAGGTCTCAATATGACCTTTCATTGGGTCTGTTCCTCCAGAGTTCTGTTTGAACCATTATTTAAAAATTGTTGGGAAGGGAATATTGGGAGAGCTCAGCTGAGTGCTTCTCTACTCCAGCATCTTAGTTGTGCCCCTGATAAAATTTCTATTTAGACTCTAAAATTGTATTTTCTTTCCTTTCCAATCTATCCTCAGACACTGACCAAAGTAACCTTCCAAAATTTTTGAATTCCTATTCAAGAATTTTCAGTAACTCCCTATCACCTTTAAAATTCTGTACAAATTCCTCTGTCTGACATTTAAAATTATTACCACGCATGCTCTATTCTCCCTTTTCAGACATTTCATATTACTTTTTTATATGGTCTATAGCATAGTGAAATTGTTCCCCTTGCTATTTTCCCCATCTCTAAACTCCATTCTTTTGCACGATATTAATCATTTCAGGATTCCTGAATTAATTAATACCTGAACCCCGATGGAATGGGTAGATGAGAACAATATGTTTCAATCACCATGAAGGTGGCAGAAGCAGGCACTTTGGAGGCTCTGGAGCTTAGCCAGATATCAGAAATTCCAAAATCATCTGCTGCATTCCAAGTCATCATTAGTCTTCCTGACTTTTGTCTTACCACTCAAATTCAATGATTCTGAGAGTGAGGCTAATGACTTTGTGCAACTCTCCCTCACTTAAGTCCAACTGATGTACAAGTCAAGACATCATCCCATGATGTCATTGGTCCTGTAAGAATTAAATTTAAGAGACAGGTCCTTAAATCAAAAATGGTAGGAGGAAAAGAGGGAAAAATAGGAAAGACAAATAAAAGGTACTTATCTAGTTAATCTTTGGCTGCCATTCTGGACCTCCTCACTATACTCGCCATGGGTGCAGTCAGCATCATCAGGAGGTATGCCAAGACCCTACATCCTCCTTGTCTCATCTTTATAAAGTCTTTTCTTCAACCACTAACTCTCACATGTCACATCTCAGGAGTCAACCATAGTTTTCTAATTTGCCTGGGCTGCCCAGGGCACAGTGCCTAGGAAATAGCTCTGCTGTCTTGTGATGTTCTTTACTGTCTTGCTCCATTTTTCTGGCTATTGTTCCACTCTCATGACTAAATCCAATCATTTTCCTCACACAGTCTTCACTTCTAGCCTGAGTTCAAACTCATGCCAGGTACTAGTAGTTGAAAAGAGGAAAAGGATAAATTTCCTTTTCACAGCCCTCTTTGAAAATGAGGGACAAACAACAGCCACTATTCCCGCAATAAATTCTCTTTATATTTCCTTAGTTTTTTTGAAAATATGTCATGTGTTACTTCCTACAGAAAGTCCTTGCTAATATCCCTTTTGTTAAAAATCCATCACTCTTTAATTTAGTTTATTTGTTTATTTATGTGTTGTAATCCTCAGTACAACTTAACCTCCTTGAGGTCAGGGATTCATTTTTGTTTTATTTTTGCCTTCCAAGTGCCTAGCATAGTGCTGTACTTATAGCAAGTGTTTAATAAATGCTTGTTGGTTCTAGAAGAAATTGAGTCTTTAAGGGGTTTGGGCACAGAAGAGAAAAGTAAAGAGATGGAATGGGAATATAGACTTGACCCCAAAACTTTACCATCCTAGGGGACAAAAAACAATTTACAGTTTGTGACTGTGGTATTTCCTTACTGCTTAGATTTGTCAGGTGTGAATGTACTACTTTGTTAGTCATCAGACCAAAGCCCCTAAACAGCCGCCTGGGTATTTTCATGTAAAGACCTGCTATTTATTTTCTGCAGGCCTTATGTTTAAGGTTGTAATGAAAAACAGCCCAGTTCTCCTAGAGCAACTGCCCCATATGAAACACCATTAAGATAAAGTAACACATAAGTGGCCCTAATAAAAGGAATTTATCACAAGACATGGAGAATAAGGTGTCTTTATTCACTAGGTGAATAACACCAGGCATTGTCAATGTGGCTTTTCAAGGCACAGAAATTATCATTCATTCTCCAAATTACCAACTGTACAAAAATTACTAAATGGTCTGTTATCACTACCTCTCAGTGAGAGAATGCCTTTGTTTAATGTCTGATTACAAATGGCTTTCCCATGATTATCGTCAGTAAATCACAGGTAAGTGCATCCATCAGGATATGGGGGGTAGGAGGGAGATTTCTGAGCTCATGGAAAAAGAGGGGAAAAAAAAAACAACATAAGCTCCATTACGACCAGCCTCTAGGAGGAGCAGCCACCTTTATAGGAAATCTTTCTCTATATTTGGTTTATTTTTTTGGTTTCTCAGTGGAACAACCTGAATATGTATAGTGAGCCAGTGAACTTAAAAGAGGTAGAAGTCACTGAAAAATTCAAAGAAGCTATAAAACAAGCAGTTATAGAACTTCAGCCCATATTTGTATAAAGGAAAATTATCAGTACCTAGAACAATGCTTTAAATGCATGTCTGATGGAGTGCAGAATTCAGGATCTTGTTATTCCATTTGTGTAGTCTTCAGATTGAGAATTTAGAACAAAAAATAGTACAGTGGGAGTTTAAACCCAAGATAAATAAGGAAAAGCAGATGGTTAGAGAGGACCTTAACTCAATGAATTATGATTCAATTCCAACAAACTACCTCCCAGGAGGCTAAAAGAACCTGTGGATATAATCATGTAGCTCCTACTAATAATCATTCATTCAGAAATAATAGAAAACAGGGGATGCATCATGGGAGATATATATATATATATATATATATATATATAGTTTTTTTTTCAAAAAGGAAGATAGATGCTTAGCTCAGATCTGACTTTACCCACAAAATTCTGAAATGGTGGCTACATACTTATAAAGGGAATTGGCAAACACTTTGAAATGCAAAGGGATAAATCATCTAAAAATAAGCATGGAACCTTAAGAATAATAAATAAGATGCTAGCCTTATTTCTTATTGTATTGTTTGATTGATAGATTAGGAGATGTCATACATACAATTTACCTAAATTTTAACAAGTCATGTGATGTGACAAAAATTTCTCATGATGCCTTTTGAATAAGTTAAAGAGATGTGGACTAAATAATAGGACAGATAGATGGAGTTGTAACTAGTTGAAAAAAATGAACCCAGATTAAAGATTACATGATTGATATTAATCTGGAGAAAATGCTAACAGGCTCTGACCTTGGCCATATTCTGCTTGACATTTTTTAGCATGACTCGTGAACACCTGTTAAGTTGTTCACAAGTTAACATTAGGAATGGTTAACAGGGTAGAATTAGGATCCAAAATTATTTCAAAATATTAAAATGAGGAGCCAGACATAATAAGATTAATATTATTATAACAAATGAAAAGCTCTAGATTCAAAAAATAAAATGCATAACTAGTGATAAGAAAGAAGGATAAATAAGAAGTCATGTGAAAAAGACCTATGGATTTTGGAAGACTAAATATTCAGTTTATATTAATGATAATAGTAACATCAATATGTATTAAGATACACTTAAGGTACACCCACCTCCCAAATCCTTTTCCAATGGCTCATTGCTATATGAATTGTTTGACTTTTCAAAGGCCATGACGGTGGAACAGACATTCTGCCCAGTCCTAAAAGGTAGGGCTTCAAGTATGGTTTCAGTGATGGAGTGTCTGCCTACCCTCTAAGTATGAGCCTGACTAAATACAGAAAAGTTCATTGATAGGTTGGCCTTTAGGCCATGAAATTCTATATTTATGGCAACTTATGAAATAAAGACAAATACAAAAAGACACTCAGAGCTGAGTCCCTCTTTGTTTAGGAATATATGGTAGGAGGATAGTGGAAAAAGAGGGAGGGAGCCCTAAGAATCACATAGTTCTGGACAATTTGTAAATATTAACTAATGATAGGTATTTTCACAGTGAAACCATTCATCCAATGACCAATGCTGCTGGAGGAATTAACCAGATCAATACTACCAATCAATCAGTACATTAATAAGCATTTAAAATTGTTTATTATGTGCCAGACATTGTGGTAGTTCCTTATAATACAAAAACAAAAGAGAAAGAATCCTAATGGATGTAAAAAGGCATATACAAAACAGAGAGTAGAAATAATAGCTAGAATTTACATTGTACTTGCAATGTCCTAGGTACTATGCTAAGCAAATTATAAATATTATCTCATTAGATCCTCACAGCATCTCTGTGAGATAGGTGGTATTATTCCCATTTTATAGTTGAGGAAACTGAGGCAAGCAGATCAAGAAACTTGCCTATGCTCATACAACTATTAAGCAACTGAGGTCAGATTTGAACTCACGTTTTCTTGATTCCAGGTCAAGAGTTCAATTCACTGTGCCACCTAACTGCCCCATGGTTAATAAAAATAGTTGTTGAGGGGAAATGTGTTAGATTCTGGGCAAGCAAGAATGTTAAATGTAAAAGGTGATGCATGAGAATTCACAGAGATAGAAGTTAAGAGGGAGTGTATTCCAGGCATGAGAAAAAGCCAAGTTAAAGTACTGACAGAAGATAGATGGTCATCTAGAAGGAAAAGTTAAAAAGTCAATATGAGTAAACCATGGAGAATGAGAAGGGAAGAAATGTGTTATACATCTGGAAATGTAAGTTGGATACTCAGTTGGGTAATTTAATCATAGAGATGGAAAGTTACATGAGTTTCTTGAATAGGGGAATGACACATTCAGACCTTCATTTCAGGAAAATCATTTTGGCAGCTGTGTGGAGGGTAGAGATTAGAGTGTAGAGAAACTTGAATCAGGGAGATCACTTAAGAAGTTATTGTAATAGTCTGGGTAAGAGGTGATGAAGACTTGAAGTAGGGCAGCGATTTTATAATTGGGGATGTACATGACAAACGGTGGAGTTAGAGGCCACTGAATGAATATCTGGGATGAGAGATTAAGGCTTTGGAGGATGATGACCTCAAGGTTGCAAGCCTAGATTATTAGGAGAGTTGGTAACCTCAACAGTAAGAGGAAAGTTTGGAAGATATGTGTCTTTTGGGGAAAATATATTTTCCCCTCCTCAAGTCTCTTTCATCACCATATCCCCAAACTTTCCTCTAAGGACCTTGCCTCAAACTTCAAAACATTTGAGACTGTGTTCTGAAAACTCCTTTTACTCTCCTCTTTATCTGATATTACTCAAAAGATTTCATCCATTATCTCTTTCTTAACTGTCTCTTATGGAGAGGCAGTCCTTCCCCTTACCTAAGCAAACCCCTTACATCCATAAGTGATCCCATTCTTTCCTTTCTACTCTGATATATTTCCCCTTCTATTCTCTTATTAGTATTTAATTTTTTATCTATTAGCAGCTTTTATGCTCCTACAAACATTGTCATATCTTTCCCATCTTTAAGGGAAAAAACTCACTTGATCAGATCACCTCAATAGTTATATCCCTTATTTCTCCCCCTCTATGTGGCCTATCTCTTTGAGAAACCCATTTACACATGCTGCCTCCACTTCCTTTCCTTTTACTTGCTTCTAAATCCTCCGCAATATGGCTTCCAACATCATTATTCAAGAGAAATTGTTCTCTCCAAAGTTACTAATGATTTTTTTGTTGCCAAATACAATGGTCTTTCCCCAGTACTCATCTTTCCTGACCTCTACATTTCATACTCAAACACTATCTTCTGGATGCTCTCTACTCTAGATGTCTTTTGTTTTTTGCTCTCTCCTAGTCCTCTCTTTTCCAATTATTTAGGTGTATTTTTTCAATGAACAAGAATTTATTTTTTCTTCTTCTAACATCCTCCAACCACAGAAAAATAAGAAAAACACAAAAAAATTGTGACAAATATAGATCATTCAAACATAACAAATCCCCACATGGGCCATGTTAAAAATTATGTCTCCTTTGGCAGGCTGAATTCTGGCTCTTTTCTTACCTCTCTGACTGTTTTTTCTCTTGACCTGTTGGGGGATGTTAGTGGTCATACTTGTCATGTTCAAAGAGAACTTACTAACCTTTTCCAGGACCCACTCTTCCTAACTTCTCTATTTCTGTTAAGAACATAGTCATTATTGCTGCCACTCAGATTCATTGTTTAGGAATCATCTTTTAGGGCTGTTAAATTTTTGTCTCAAAACGCACACCAGATCAGTTACCAAATTTTGTTATTTCACATCCTCAAATTCCCGACATTTTCCCCTCCCTTTCATACCATGACTACCCTAATCCAGGTCTTCATCAACGTTTTTTTCCCCCAGGACTACTGCAACAACCTCTTCCCTGAATTGGGGCTCATTTTATCTATAATCCATTTTTCACATACCTGCCAAACTGATATTCTGTAAGTGCAGGTTTGACCACATTACTCCCTTACTCAAGAATATTTAGTGGTTTCTCATTAAATGCAAACTCCTCTGTCATTTAAAGCCCTTCAAAACCTATCTTCAGTTCATCTTTTCAGGCTTATTACAAGGGCACACTATGCTCCAGTCAAAGCAGCCTACTTGATGTTCCACATACACATCATTCCCTCTCCCAATCAGTCAGTAAGTTAGTCAACAAGTATTTATTAGATGCATTTTATGTTCTAAGAATCCTAGAGAAGAGAAGACATTCCAGGAATGGGGCAGAATAACTGGTGCAAAGATGAGGAGGGAAGTGCAAGAACCCTTTTCCAGTCCTTCTTAATCTTAGTGCTTTCCCTTTAAAATGATTCCCATTTATGCTGTAATATATCTTTTTTATACATGTTATTTTAATATCATCTCTCCCATTAGACTGTCAGCTCTTTGAGATCATGGACCATTTTTTGGTCTTTCATTAACGTCCACAGAACTCACTTAGCACAGGGCTGCTAACATTAAAAAACTTGTTATGTAATTTCATTGAAATGGAAAAAGCTTCCAGTGAGGAACTTCCTCTCCAATGCAACTTTCCTTTGACTCCCAAGCTTAGAGGTTTGTCTAGAGCACTGAGAATTCAAATAATTTGCCAAAGTCAGGTGGTCAGGTCTGAACACAAGATCATTCGTAGGTTCAGGTCAGCCCTCCTATGGCTTGCTACAAATCAGTGCTTGTCACACTTCCACATGTGTAGGTCCTCCTTCCCTCCTGCCTTCCCAAACACTGTAAATTGTTGCCTGAGCTCCGCAGTATCCCGCTCTGAGGCTAACTCCATGACTGGTGAGTGCCTGCCTAGAATGTTCATAAAATGAAAAGGTCCATTAGCCTCCTCTACCTTCACATCAGCTGTCTGGCTCCCTGGGGATAGTGATAACTCATTCCTCAATGATCAGCACACTCCCATCCCATTCTGGTGGTTCTGAACCCTGGGCTTTCATCGTACAAATGACATTCTCTTTCTTTCTTTAAACCTTTACCTTCTGAATTAGAATGTATATATGTATTGGTTACAAGACTGAAGAGCAGTAAGGGCTAGGCAATTGGGATGAAGTGACTTGCCCAGGTTCACACATTTAGGAATTGTATAAAGCCAGACTTAAACCCAGGTCCTCCTGACTCTATGCCTGGTAACTCTATCCACTGAGCCACCATACTGTCCCTTTTTTAAAAAATATATTTTATTTTAAAAGTTTCATGTCCATCTTCATGACCCCTTTTGAGGTTTTCTACTGGAGTGGTTTGCCGTTTTCTTCTCAGCCATTTTACAGATGAGAAAACTGATGCAAACAAGGTTAAGTGACTTGCCAGAGGCACACAGCTAGTAAGTGTCTGAGGTCAGATTTGAATTCAGGTTTTCCCAGGTCCAGAGCTAGTACTCTATTCACTTTGCTGCCTAGCTAACTCACATTCCCTATTCCAATGGCCTACTTCCTTGTTTCCACTCCTTTCAATCCCATTCCCAAGTCTCAATTAAGATCTAGCTATCTCTTCCATTGTGTGCTCTGTAATGTCTGCTCCATAGGAAAAAGTTTTTCCTTTATCATTCTGTCTTGCATTCATTGAGACCTGGATCTCTCCTAATGACAGTGCATTCCAAGAAAAGTTTTAAATCTTTGGTTGCCCTTTAATTCACACTTTCCAACTTGTTTGTCATAGGAAGGGGTGGGGAGTCAAGCTACTCTTTACTCTCCACTGCCAGACTTATCCTCTATCGCCTCCCAATATTTCTTAATAATCTCTCCTCTTTTGAAGTTCATTCAATCCATATGCTTTACCGCCAAAAAAGATTCTGGTTGTTGCTATCCAGCTTCGTTCAATTGAAATTGTTATCTCTGAAGTTATCTTTGTAAACAAAGTGCCTATATAATTCTGATCACATATCCATCAAAATATTCAAGATGTGAAAATCACTTTCCTCAGAATAACGGATCAGGCAGTAGCACAAATAATATTAGCCTCACTTTATAGATGACAAAACTGAAACTCAGAGAGGTTTAAACTCAGATTGGCATCCTCATACATCTTTGCAATAATGTAACATGGCAGCCAAAAAGTTATTGTGACCTTGGGTCATGCTACCAGAAAAGCATGGGTCCACGAAAAAGGAAATTGATGATAGTTCCCTACCCTGTTTAGATAATTTCTGGAATATTGCTGAATTCTGATTGACATATTTTATGGAGAAAGTTGGCAATCCGACAGTTATTAAAGGGAAGATGATCAGGAAAGTAAAAATTTAAAACTGCTATTTTACAATAGTCTACCATTGGGATTGTTTCCTGAAACGAATTTCTCCCATAGGTTTCTTCTCATTGTTCTAAATGAAGCATTTTCTACAGGATGTATGTAGGGAAAAGGTCCTTTTTGATGACATAAATAAGCCAGTAGGCCACAGAATGTCTGTAGCTTAAGTTGAGTTTTTTTGATGATGTAAAAAGGATATACTCAGGGATCATAAGAAGTGTTATATTTATATTTTGTGCTAAACTTTCAAAGCACTGTTCTTTCTCTTCTACTTATAAATTGCCTGGCATTCTCCCCACAGAAGCACTTCTTTAGCCACTTTTCTTACAAAGGGACTCATGGGATCTCCTGGATCCAATTCTATTCCTCATTGTATATAAATATTGCTTAAATTTTGTTGTGTAAAATGTAATAATAATTGCATATTTTAGCATCATGGATTCTGGGTCTTCTTGGGACTCTACTCTTTCATATATGTTCTATTTGTCATCTTGGTGTATCAAGAGTGTATTGACAAAATACTTTAACTTACATTGAAAAAAAAACCTTTCCTGTCATCTTAGAATTAATTTTGTTATTGGTTCCAAGGCAGAAGAGTGGCAATGACTAGGCAATGGAGGTCACACAACTTGGGTAGAGTCATACTGGGAGGGAGTGTCTGAGGCCAAATTTGAACCCAGGAACTCCAGTCTCTAGTCCTGGCTCTCAGTACACTGAGATACCTGGCTGCCTATTTTAAACAATTGATTCTGGATTCTTACTTTTAATATTTTGTACCTTAATTAGTATTTGTATAGATTTTGCTGCTTAATAATGGAACATATTCTGTTTTTATATGTGTATCCTTTCTGACCAAGAATTCTCGGAACAACAAAATGTCCAAGTTTTTTATAAGCTACTTGATGACTATTATCATTTTTATATGCTAAGGTGTGAAGGGGGAAATATTTGGGCACCAAATTCCAAGTTATGAACTGTTTCTCTAGGCTTCTGCTTGGCCCAGTAAGCCATTATTAATAAAGGATGGGAAGTTTGGCTGGAGTAAGTAGTTGTCTACATAGCACTTCTCAGAGTGGAGAGTAAATCAAATACTTAGCTATAGATGAATGTGTAGGCACCGCGACAGTTCAGGTAGTGATCAGTGAATTTTGATGGGCATGATAAATGGCCTATTTTTTTCTTTCTCCTAACTTCTATCTTGAAGCAACATCTGATTTATATATCCTCATATATATGCACATCCTGTACTGCAATTACCTTGTCTCTGTCTCTCTCTGTCTCTCTATCTCCCAACTCCCCCATTTTTAATCACTAAATGATTTATGCATGTGCCCTCTTAGTTCAGGGTAAAGAGGGAAAAAATACCATCCTTTCTATTGGTCAAGGAAAGTTGCACATGCTAAACTCTCATTTGGAGTTAGCACAAGGCTTACAACTCAGGATTGAAGACTGACCAATCAACACTGCTACAGGTAAATAAGAATACCTGACATTACCCTATGCATACTTCACTATTTGAGACTAAAAGATTGATGAATAAGAAAGAGGAAACGACTTGATTTTGATTTTTTAAAGGTGCATGACCTCCTGGATGATTGGATAAATTAACTATATATAAGATTTGAATATCCACTGGATCAAATGCTAGCTACATCTTTAGTGAGACCTCAAGCATTCGTGTATCCTTTCTATACCATTTTCATTAAATAAAGTGAAATCTTATGGCTCGTATGTTAAGTTAGTTCCTTTCTCTAAATCATGAAAGAACCTGGTCTCACAAAAGTAAAAAAGGCTGAGACTACAGATTTAGGAAGTTTGTATCCTTTGGCTCACTGATCACTAGACTGCTATATTTAGTCATTTCTGGTGTTTTACAGATTTTTAAAAATCTTTACCTTCCATTTTTAGAATCTATTGATTCTAAATATTAGAATATATTAGTTCTAAGGCAGAAGGACTAGGCAATGATGGTTAAGTGACCTGCCCAGGGTCACACAATACAGATTTGAACCGAGGGCCTTTGGTCTCTAGGGCTGGCTTTCAACCCACTAGCTTCTCCCCATCTATACCTTTAAATTTAACCTGTATCACTAATACATTCTTATATCTAGGTAATCAACAAAACAATAAATCAAGCCCTGAGTTGTAATGATTGATGCTTTCTGAGATGTAACTTTTTTTTCTGTTAAAGCAGGCTCCAGCAAACTCTTGAGTATGTGTATGTGGGAGAGAAACAAATTTAAAGAAGAGAAGAGTTACCTTTTCCTTTAATACTAGAGGGACTGGTAAGATGATAATCTTAGAAAGAGAGATAAATTGAGATGAAGTTAAGGAGTAGCTGAGCCAAACACAGACCAGATGGCCTGTATTTTCCCAGTTAAGTAAAAGATGAGCTTATCTGCTGAAATTGAGTGAAAGGAGAGGAATGAAATTGGAGGCAATGGGAAAAGAAGGGAGTACCTGGAAGAGGTGATATGGAAAGTTGTGCTAGGAGCACAATGGCAAATTAAGAGTAAATTTCTGAGTAAGGGTAATGGTTTAGCTTATGATGAAATGGAGAAAGAGAATAGTAAGGGAATGTATTGCTTTATATATTTTTGAAGCTGAATGCTTGACCTCAGTTGTAAAAAGATCTTATTTCTTTCTAAAACTTTATGTTTATTTATTTGTTTAGTTTTTGTATCTCCTAAATATCCTTTTCTTATTCTTCCCCCTTTTAAGAAAACCATCGCTCATATATTTTTTTCTTTTTTTCTCTATTCCCACCTATTCTCCTCTATCAATTTAGCAATGAAAAAATAACAAAATCTTCCATAGATAGATAGACAAAACAAATTCCTACTTAGGAAATATCTGAATGTATGTACATGTGTGTGTGTGTGTGTGTGTTTAAAACACAGTAAGAGCTCTCTCTCTATGTGCATATGTATGAATATGTGTATATACGTATATATATGTGTGTGTATTTCAATCTTACTGCATTTTAAATTCATCATCTCTCTAAAAGGAGATGCATGGCATGTTTCATCTTCATTCTTTGTGTTTGTCATAGTTCTAGAATATTATCAAGTTGTGTTTCTCTAGATTGCTGTTACCATATGTAAATTATTCTCCTAATTCTATTCACTTTATTATGCATCCATTATTCATAGAAATATTCTCAGGTCCTCTGAAAACTTTTCATTTTAAAGGACCCTGTTATTAACATGGTAACTATATTATGTTAGGGGTTGGGTACCACAGATAATGAAACATTGTTAAAATTGGACATGTATGCACCAAGTATTATAGTACCCAGGTTTTAAAAGGAAAAACTAAATAAGATACAGATATAAATAGATCACAAAATAATAATATTTAATATATGGTCTTTAATTTTCCCCTCTCAGAACTGGATAAATCTAACAAAAAATAAATAAGAAAGAAGGTAAAGAAATGAATAGAACCTAATATAAGTTAAATAAAATGGATATATAGAGAGCCCGTATATAACTGCATGAAGTTAGTAACAGATCAAAACCTGAGCATATTCATAATCCAATCATGGTTTCTGGTGCTACGGCAATGGCTTAAAGGGTATAAATATTTTTTCAAAAGTCTTACTTTAACACTCATCAAGCTATGGAGTTAATCCTGCATCACTGAGGGTTTATGGCACTAGAACAAAAGTTTCACTGAGTATGACCAAGCTAGAAAGACTTGTTTTGGAAAGAGTATAGTCCTGGCAACAGATTATTTTTGCTACCTGCCTGAGGTCCAATCTAGCAAATATGGTCCTGATGGTATTTGTTAATTGAGAACCAGAAGGGTTAAAGAGATTAAATTAAATATTGATAGGAACATGGAGAAACAGGTCTAATATTATATTGCTAGAAAAGCTGTGAATTTTTTTAGAAAACAAAATGTTAATATGTGTTAAGAGTCATAAAGTTATTCATGTTCATTGACCTAGACAGCCCATCCTCAGGTTTGGCCCTAAGGGCATTATTGAGAAGGTAAAAACCTTAGTATGTATGAAAATATTCATGGAATCTTTGTTTGTTATGGCAAAATAACTGTAGATAATACAAATGAAATGAATGGAAGAAATGGCGGAATAGATTGTGATATTTGAATGTAATAGGTTGCATTGTGTTATTACAAATGACAAATATTAGAATATTAGAATACAAATGACAAATAAAGAAAATAAGAGAACTATATGAAGCAATGAAAAGAGAAGAAAAGAGAATAAGAATAATACATTTCATGGTTACATAAAAAAGCCACGAAATCAAGTGAAAAAATATCCAAGTACAACAAATCCAAAGGCCACTCAAAAGCAGATGTCTATATTAGTATACCTATTGGATTTACATATTTTAAACAAATTGTAAACAATGTGAAGTTCCTGGTTTTGGAAATAATTTTTTCATGCTTTTGAGTTAAATATATTTTGGTGGTGATGATTACTAAGTATATAATTTTTTAAAAATTAAAGGACCCTATTTCTTTAGGAACCAAGGAAGCTGAGACAATAATCTTAGGTTGGACCTTGGTGATCGTGGTAGTAGAAATTGGAAGATTTAGCAAAACCAATTGGCCTTAAGGTGAGGGCAGTAATGGGGAATGGAAGAGGAGGGGAAAGGACACTATAACTAAAAAGGAAATGAAACAGGATCAAACTAAGTCTATTAATACTTTAAACCTTTTCCAAATGCAATTGCAGAACATCAGCAGCATGAATATAATTTATTTGATCTGTACATAAATTGTACTCCCAAGATTTCCTGGTACTAAAATTAAATAACTATACATTTAATGAAATCTTACCTTTGTGCTGTCTTTTAATGACCATTTTGTGTGAAGAGAGTGAACATTATCATAGGAAGGAAACAAGAATTTGTAAAGCACCTACTATGTGCTAGGCAATTAAATATTATCTCATTTAATCTTCACAATACTGGGAGGTAGGTGCTGTCATGACCCTCATTTTACAGTTTAGAAAACTGAAGCAGATAAAGGTTAATGGATTTGCCAAGGGTCACAAAGCTACTAATTGTCTAAGCCTGGATTTGAACCTATTTGTTCCTGTTTCCAGGTCCTGAGCTTTATCTACTGTGTTACCTTGCTGCCTTTAGGCATGTTTTCCCTACCCTCAGTCCCCAACCCTAAACTCTTAGATAATAGCAGCAGAAAGGCAACTAAGAGAACATGTATATATACCTAGAAGAGAAATGCCATGTTCTTTTCTGAGTTGTATGCTCTCTAAAAGCTGGGTAGCCTTTGTCTTGTTAACTTTGAATTCCCATGGTCTAGAACAGTATTCATTTTTTAAATTATTATTTTATTTTTACTGTCATGCAAAATACACTTACATATTGGTTAATGTTGTAAGAACAAAGCCATACATAACCAAAACTCCCAAATAAAAACAAAGATACACTCATGTGAAAGACAACTCGCACAGTTTTTCCTCTGAAAGTGGATAGCATTCCCTGCCATAAGTCTTTCAGAACTGATCCAGATTCATCGCATTGCTGAGAACAACCAAGTTTTTCAGTTGATCTTCATACAATATTGCTGTTATTGTGTACATTGTTCTCCCAGTCCTGCTTATTTCACTCTGCATCAGTTCCTGCAGATCTTTCCAGCTTTTTCTGAAATAATCCTGTTTATCATTTCTTATAGCACAACAGTATTCCATCACCAATATATACCACAATTTGTTCAGCCATTGCCCAATTGATGGACATCCCCATAATTTCCAATTCTTTGCCACCACAAAAAGAGCTGCTATACATATTTTTGTACAAGTGGGTCCTTTCCTCTTTTTTTTTTATTACCTTTTTGGGATACAGACCCAGTAGTGGTATTACTAGATCAAAGGGTATGCATAGTTTTATAGCCCTTTGGACATAGTTCCAAATTGCCCTCCAGAATGGTTGAATCAGCGGAACAGTGTTCTTAACAAAGCAGATACTTTAAAAGTAGTTCTTAAACTGAAGTAAATTTAACTGACACTGTTTAAAGAGCTCTGACAAGACCTTGATTCAAATCTCAGCTTTGATACTTAACACCTATGTGACCTTGGGAAATTATTTAACCTCTCTGGGCCCAGAATGTGAAAGGAAGGGGTAGCTTAAGCTATGATTTTAATTGAGGTACCTATTTTATTGGAGTTGGTTGCTAAGCATTTTAGGGGGCTATCTGTGCTATATGAATATGAGCTATAACTCATTCACTTTAAAATCAAGGTTAAGACCAGAGGAATCCACAGAGAATGGTCCTTGTCTTCTTAGTTGCCAAGGGCGCTGTGATAGAGAATTTTAACCTTGCTTGGAAGCAAAAACCAAGTGGAACTAGGAAAGGGAAATCAGATTTCTCAGAAGACCAGAATTTTGCCCTCAGAGCAGTGCTAAGAAAATCTTATCTTGGGATACTAGGAAAAGAAATTCAGAATCAAGGAAATAACTCAGCAAGGTAACACCTAAGCTAGACTCTATAATAATCCTATGCACCTATGTAATACCTATGGCAATCTCTTCTCACAGCAGGGTCCCCAGAAAACACATACCAAATTCAAGGTTCTACTATTTCTACTCAAAATGATAGCTCACAAGCCCCTATCAATGAATGCAAAAATATTTTTTTACCTAGTCAGCTAAAGGACCGAGTTAAAAGCTTAGGCATTTGATGAAATAATGTAGTAAAGAGATTTGCATTAGACTGTTCCTTTCATGAATGTAGGGCACAATCTCTCCTAATATGCAAACCAACAGTGGGGAGAGTGAACATACTTAGGAGAGAGCATGAAACCTTCAAATAGAGAGTACAAGGAGGCCAACTCATATCTTCAGTTCAATAGGATGTCTTCCTCTGATATTATTGTGCTACTCTCAGGAGCCCTGCTCTTCACTGAAAATGATGTTTACTCTAACTGTATATGGCTATTGAGATCACAAGGTCTAATCATCACTGTGCATGGTAGCATCTCTGGTGGGATGACTCCTTGCTGAGAATGCCAGCTGAACATGCTGGACATGGTAACATCTCTGCTTAACTGATTCTTGTTGGGAATGATATAATCTCTGGTGAGCCTGCTTCTCTTTGAATGAGGTACAGTATCTTTTGGTTTTTTACCTGTTTTGGTCTTTTGTCTGCTAGGTTTAGTGATGAGAGCCTTTTTTGATAGGGTAAGATGACATCTCTTCCATCATAGGCACTGTACTCAACTCAAAAAATCAGTCTGCTGATATTCTGCCCAAGGTTGTGTCTTTCTTGTTTACTTCTATGTCTTGGGTGTGGTCAAAACTTTCTGTTACTGGAAAATCTTAACTAAAATCCTCCCTAGCTTAGTTCCAAAAGAATGAACCAAGATAAAAAGCCACCTAAGGAAGTGACATTGATATCACTACCCACCTACCTCACCTCATGGTCTTCATTATTTTTGTTTGTCAACACTAAAACATAATTGCTTTGGTGCCATATATTGGCCAGTAGAAATCCTTTTGTTTTCTACATCTGTAATTTGTATCCTTTTATATGATTTGTACCCTGAGGGCAGTGAAACTGAGAGGCAGCTCTAAGTAGTTGCTTTCTCTCTATATTTCTGGCTCAAGTATGATACCTCTTGCCTCACAGGGTTGTGGTGATGACAGTACTTTCTAAACCTGAAAACTTGATTTAAATGGAATTACTGTGATTACTGCCAATAATTCTTTATGGAGAAGGGATATGGAGAAGATAAAGAACAAGAGATGCAATACTGAGGACATTGCCTGAGCTGGAGAAGATCATTTCCCTTATGCTTTCAGTTTTGAAGTTATAAGTAACATCATCATTATTTAGAAGAGCAAGGAGTCTTAGAGATAATCTAGTCAAGCCCCCTAATTTTACAAATTGAAGGATCATGGATTTTTGTGAGAGAAGGAATACTAGAGGTCCTCTAATCTATCTATGTATCTATGTATCTATGTATCTATGTATCTATCTATCTATCTATCTATCTATCTATCTATCTATCTATCTATCTATCTATCTATCTATCTATCTATCTATCTCTTTCATCTGTCTATCTATTAACAAATGTGAAAAGTTAAGTGATTAGTCTAAGATCACACAGGTAGTCAGTGGCAAAAACCATTCAGGAACCAAAGTCTTTTGGGAATTCTTGTTCTAGGTAGTTCTAGCATTTTGTCACAGCTTCTCTTTGGATAGCAAAGTGATCCTAAGGAAATTATTACCTAGACTAGGTGCCGCTCAAAAGATCAAGCATTACCTCTGGTTCAGGTCATGCCCTTGATTGCAAAAGCAAGGCTGCAGCTGTCCAAGAGGAGAGTTACAAAACCAAACAAAATCTCACCTGCCAAGGAACAAAAATATCTACCATTCCCCTGGGTTATCTAGGAAATTTCCATTTGTCTGGAAAGAGATGTCAAGGTACAATTTCATTTTCTTAACCTTTCGCAGAGATTTTAAGCACACTGAATTCTTAAACTCATCCTCATTTTAAACATATGTGACTAGACTTTTCTTCTCCTTTTCTAAAGATTTAAAGTGTGAGAGATTTTCAAATTTCAGAGCTACTGAGGATTTGAATTTGGTAAGAGAGTAACAGAGATAGGGAGAGACAGAGATTAACAGAAGGAGAGGGAGGAATAGGGCTTTGCAAAGAGAGAAAGAGTGGTAGAAATAGACTGTGGAAGAGAGACAAAGGGAGAAAGCCATAGAGAACCTGCAGAGAGAAAGGGATGAGAGAGAGGGATTGAGAGACTTGAATGGGGGGGGGGGGAGTGCTGGGAGGGAGGCATGCTGCCATGTGAAGGGGACACAGTGTAGAGATTAAGATCTCTATCAGAGCTTGTGGCTGGAGCGATTACAGTGTATTAGGGTCCTGTCAGTGTTGACAAACACTGCCCCAATTAGGAATTAGTTCCACAAGGCATCAGATAGCAGGGCTGCTGTTGACCTGCTAAATAGAGTGGCCCTCCCTTCCTTCTCTTTTATTCAAATAGGCCGCAGATGTTTCCCTGAATAGCCCAGCCAAGCCCACCCCTCACCATGACTCATCTTTGCAGCCAGCCACCAGGGAACATTAAATGAATACCAATCACCCGGTGTTCTAATTTTTTTCTGCCAGAATTCTGAACAAGGCAAGCATTTTCCCAAAGAATGCATGTTAAACAACCGCAAGAGTTCATTCTCCCCTTACTTTATCCAGTATTAATCCCAGGGCTAGTTTTACCATTACTTCAAGGACCTACAAGAATGGCCCAGGGAGACACTAATTTCATGGCAAGCAGCCAGGAAGCAATTTAAAATGCATTATTCAAAAATATTAAACAATGTTATAACACTGTTAGGAAAGCAGAAAGTAAGAGGAAGCTACATTTAAACCAGTGTGTTCTATTTAGATATTCAATTAATGGCAGGAAAGGTGTAAGAAAAGATTCTTGAATCAAACTTAATTGTCATTTAAATAGATAAGACACAAAAATCAATAGCACAGAGCAGACACAACGGTATTTTTAAATGATTTTGATTAATCACTAATGTAATTTAGGGAGGCCACATGGCAAAATGGATAAAATGTAGGACCCAAAGACCCCATTCCTAACACTTGTTAGCTGTATGACCATGAACGAGTCTTTTCATCCCTCAGGATCCTCAGCTTTCTCATCAGACAAATGGAGGTAATAATCCCTACAGTAGCTACCCATCCAGGACTGCTGTGAGGCTCAAATGAGATGATGTATCTAGTATGCTTTGCAAACCTTAAAGTGCTCTGTGGATGTCAATTATTATTATCATTATTAGGGGGAGGAATTAGGATTTATACAGTGCCTACTATTTATCTAGTAGTGTGCTAAATGCTTTACAATTATGATCTCATTCAAGCCTCAAAATTACTTGGGGAGGCAAGTTACTATCATTTTCCCCACACTAAGCTTGAGGAAAGGCAAACCAAGTTGGCACAGTAGATAGGGTACCAGGCCTGGAGTCAGGAAGATCTGCGTACAATTACTAGCTGTGTGATCCTAGGCAACCCACTTAAACTTGTTTGTTTCAATTTCTTCATCTGTAAAATGGACAAATGGGGAAAAAAAGGAAATGGCCAGTCACTCCATTTTTTTTTTTGCCAAGAAAACCCTTCAAAAGGGTCATGAAGAGTCAGATATAACTGAAAATGGCTAAAAACGCTAAGGCTAAGTGGTTTATTCAGGGTCACATGGTTATTAAGCATCTAAGGTTGGATATAAAATCAGGACTTCCTAACTCTAGATAGCAACTTTAAATTTTGCTGGCATTTATAGCTCAAAGAAGGAGGAAATTAGTCTTACTTTAACTCCCAATTAAATCACAATATCATAGATATAGCATTAGGAGGGACCTTGAAGGTCATCTAACCCAATCTCCTCATTCTATTAATAAAGAAAGAGAGGCCCAGAGAGATTAGGTGACCTATCCAGCATCACCTGGTAGTGTTAATGTTAGAATTTGAACTCAGATCATGATTCTAAGTCTCTTGTTATTTCCATAGTATCATGCTGTATCATGGAGAACCTACATTTCTAAGATCATGTAGCATATTTTTCATTAAGAGCTATAATGGAGGGCAGCAAGGTGGCTCAGTGAAGAAAGAGATAGGAGGTCCTGGGTTCAGATATGACCTCACACACTTCTTAGCTATGTGATCTCGGTCAAGTCATTTAATCCCAATTGCCTAGCTATTACTGCTTTTCTGCCTTTTAACCAATACTTAGTATTGATTCTATGAAGAAAGATGAGAGTTGTTTTTTTTAAAGAACAATAGTGGGAAAAGCACCAAGAGAGGTGTCAGAAGATATGAGTTGGAGGTCTTACTTTGTCACCTGTGGAACTTTAAGCAAGTTATCTAATTTCTTTGAGCTTAATTTTCTTCATCTATAGAATGAGAATAAAACACTTGCACTGTGTCCTCCACCAAACCATTATGAAAATCCAATAATAGACTCTTCTCTCAAGTCTCTAACATCTCAAAACCCATCTATTGGCATGCAATCTCATTTCCTGTTTTACTAAGAAAATAAAATCTATCTTTCTCAGCTCCCTTTTCTCCTCTAGTCTTAACCTCCAAATCTTAGTGAATAGAGCCCTGAATTTGGAAAACAGAAGACCAGGGTTCATATTTCATCTCAGTGACTTATTAGCTATTTTACCATTTGCATATCACCAACACCCCTGGAACTAAATAAGTGTGTTTCCTCATTTATAAAATGAGGGAATTGACTTAATTCTAAGATCCTTCCCATCTTAGATTTGTTATACTCACCTATCTCAGATTCCTTTTTTTCCAGTTCTCTAGAAGATGTTATATTTCTTTCACCAAGGATAACCTTACTATTTGTATTTTTGAGCTACTGTTTTTATTTTCATATCTCATCTATATCATATTTTCTCTGTGTTTCTGTGGGTATCTCTATAGTTTCTGTCTCTGTCTCTTTTTCTCCATGTATATGAAGGCATGTATATATGCATATGTATTTGTGATATGCATATATGTATATATATATATTGATGTATGAGATGAACATCTATCTTTTTCATTGATGATTAGGCTAGGTTTGCAGGATATATTATTTTAGGTTGTAGCTTCAACTTCCTTTGATTATCAGAAAATAGTATTTCATTCTCTTTGTCAGCTGTTCATGAATATGAAATAATCCTATGCCATTCAAAATACTTTTACATTGTATTCAGATACATGGATTGCTGCAAATTTGTTGTCTTTCATAAAATATTAAATTTAATCAACATATGACTTGGAGTTTGAAAGGTCAATTTTTTGGTGTGTCTGTTGTTGATTAATGGATTATCTCAACCAATACTTTGTGGTCTTTTTCAGAAGTTCTATATATTTTTATCATATTTTTGCTGCATTGTAATATTTAGGTTTTGATTTTTGATGTTCTTCTGAAAGACCAATACTCCTTAAGTTATTTTTGTGTACCCTGTCATCAGTTCCTTTGACTTACATAAAATTCGTGTGTTCTTTAAATGTTGGAATCTTTTGTTTCTTCTATTTCATTATTTTTGCATTTCAAATCTATTTTTTATATAGCTCCAACTTATTTAAAGTAATTTTTCATCTTGTATTAAATTTTAATGTCATTTTAAAATAATTCAACATTGTAAATCCTAACATCTAGCTTATTCTCAATTTATTTTTTTTTAATTTATTTCCCTTTTGATCTATGCAGGAAATTCTTGTTTTCCCCCCATGTTTTATGGGGAATATATATATGTTTTTCATCAAGTTATATTGGCTCATTTTCCTTCACACTATATTATTTATTCATCATACTTTGTTTTCCTTTGATGTCTTATTTATTTCCCCTTATATTTGAGGGATCATATCTTTTGCATATCAGTTTGTTTTTATTCAGTACTTTTTCCTTAAGCTTTTATTGTTATATATTTGATGTGATATTTTCCAGTACTCATTCTTTACCTCCCCTTTTCTGCTATTGTACCTATGATGAAGCTAGGCTCCTGAGTAACCTCAACCTTTTTACTTGAGTGATAAGAAGGTCAGCCAAGTCTGGGCTCCTGCCCTGAATAACCTCCAGGGGAAGTGGCCTGGTTTCCAGTCTCTTTAGAAATAATTTCAATAAAGGCTCCAGAAAGAACCAGCCTATTTAAGATCAGAGAAATTTAACACCAAGTGGTTAGCAGAGGAGAAATATTTACTTGATTATAGCACTTTATGAAGAGTCATACCCTTTAAGTTGCTGAGGGGTTACAATGTAAATCAGCAGGAAGAGGACTTCATTGTTGAAATTAAATGTATTTTGAACTATTGAGGTATGCTAACTGATTATCAAAAAGTCTCCACAAACAGATTTTTAATTATTGTAGAGTGAGGTAATGCCACACCAGTATTTGTGATCATGGACAAACCATTTAACTTCTTTGAGCTTCATCTATAAAATAGAGTCCTTATTTCACAGGGTTATGAAAAACATCAAGTGAGATAATCCCTTTCCAAATTTCATACTGCTATAAAAATATTGGTTATTATTTTGATTATTTGTTTGTTCTATACATCTGAAATCCTATATAAATACCTCTGTAGTAAGGAATACTTGCAAAATTTATTTAGAAAATATTTAAGTGTGATACAAATGAAAATGTTCTCAATATATTTTGTAATAATAACAATGATGTCACCATATTCAAGGTACAATCTCCCTAATAACATCATCAACTTGATGTTTCTATTGTTGGTACTTTCTGAATGAATTACCTTTTATGGTTGACCTACACTTTATGTTGCCACTCCTAGCTGAATTATTCTTTTACAACTTTTTTTGGGTATATTAAAGTTTTTCCTTTCCTCCCAAAGAATCTGGCCAACCTAAAAAAATTGGATCTAAAAAATTCTAATTTTAAATCTTGTGATTTTGTTTTGAACCAAATCTCTAAAATGTTAGGGAATCTCATGCCAAAGAAAATCTTCTTTTCCATGAATGGCCTCAATAACTGAGGGGAAATTGTGAATATTGCCTAACACATTCATACAGTTATTCACATCACTATTTACAAAGTACTGGTCTTTGATTAAAAAAATACTAGTGTGCTCTTCCTAATGCCATTAATTGGTTCTGTAAAAACATAAATTTAAATGAAGTAAAGAAACAGAGTGCAGATAGTTCTATAGCATCAGTATTTCAAATGCAAGTCAAAATTTTTAGGCAGTCACAATCTGACCAAGTTAAAATTGTTCCTTACATAGCCCTGATAGGACTCAGTTGGAATACCACTGAGTCCCTAAAGGACTCAGTTGGAATAAAATGCTTGCCTAACTAATACACTTGAAATGTAGAAGCCAGTGTACCAAATGATCACCTGACTTCAGGATGAGAAGTAAAGACCAACAGTATCCTAGAAAGGCATTTATTATCAATTGCTGCTTATTTTCAAGGAAGATTTTGGATCTAGCTAGAGAAGACAACTCTCAGATGGCAACACACACACACGGAGACCCCACACATTTATTGCTCAGAGCTGGAAAGTACAATTCAGGTCCTTTGAGAAGCAAAAATAGAAAAATGTTGAACCTTAGTGTCAAAATCAGAAGTAATAAGAGGATAATTTATTAGCAATGAAAACTGAGACTTCAGAAACCAAATTCCACAGATTTTATTTTTACCAAGGGTATGGAGGAGTAGGACCACCAATGCAATGATACTTACGAACAAGTCTAAAGTAGACCAAATGCTGAAAATGGAAAATTCATGAAGCTTGATGCTTCTTGAATGTTATCAATAAATATATAGTCCTTCTGAAAGAACTGTTGTTACAAAGTTATTACTTAATATTTCTCTTCAATTTTTAATAGCCTCAATGAACTACAAAGATGCAAATTGATTTATAGGATATTGTGAAAGTACATTGTTTGGGAAAAGTTTACACAGGGTAAATTTTCTACAAAGTATTTCTGTTCATAGAATCTTGGACATGAAAGGGACATCAGAAGTCATCTAGTTAAATCACTAAAGTATCAGTCATTTCTAGAATAGTCATGGCAAGTGCTTGAAAATCTTTTAAGACAGCCCATTCTACTTTTGAATTGTTCTAATGACCAGGAAGCAGATTGAATTAGAATTGATTGAATTAGAATTAGAATGAATCTGCTTTCCTGTAATTTTCCACCTATTTCTTACAGTTCTATCCTTAGGGGCCAACAAAATCAAGTTTAATGCCTCTACCATGTACCTTACCAATATTTGAAGGTTGAAAGCATGTCTTTCCCTACCCCTACTTCAATATTTTTTTCTCCACAACAAAATATTGTTAGTTTTTTTAAAAAACAATTTGTTCAAGTAAAAGTATTTAAAACAAAACAAAACAAAAAACCTTACCTTCCGCCTTAAGATCAATACTACATATCAGTTCCGAGGCAGAAGAGCAGTAAAGGATTAGGCAATGGGGGTTAAGTATCTTGCCCCATGTCACACAGCTAGAAAGTATCTGAGGCCAGATTTGAAACTAGGACTGGTTCTTAATCCACTAAGATACCGAGCTGCCCCCTAAAAATATTTTGAAATTAATCAATGCGTTCCTTAAAGCCCCTTCACTTAAACCCCAAAGAAAAGTACCTCGATATATATCTAATCTTGCAAAACAATTTCCCACATTAGCCATGTTCAAAAATATTTCTCTTTCTTCATTTTAATTTTATCACTTCTCTAGCAAAAGGTAAGTGGCATTAAACAAAGTTATTTAAAAATGAATCTGGTTTTGATTCATCCCAGGGGGGAAATAAACCCAATGATATGCCATTTAAAGAAATAACTTAAGATTTTTTCTATATTTTCAATATTTTCTATTGATCATATTTTCTTCAATTATCCTGGAACTATAAAGATCCCTTTAACACAGAGGCCATTCTATTTCACATGCTAATCTTAGGAATCATGAAAGAAAACCTTCTACTTTTATCCTGGAATCATAATCACCATTATTGACAACTTTAAAACTTTGAGGCTGTTCATACAGGTTGTATGTGTATGTGTGTGTGTGTGAGAAGAGTGGCAAATCTTGGGCAGGTACAAGGATGTCCTTCGGAGATGGATTATTTATTGGAAGAATTTTGGAGGCATGTATATTACAAACAATATGTGAGGAACACTCAAATAGCAAGCAAATTGCTGTAATTTGGTTATGGAAAAATTATTTCCAATATGAAATTGAATTACATGAAATAAAATAAATGACAAGTAAATTGAAAGACTATATCAACTGAATTACTTAACAGAATACCAAATTGAACGAATTCCAATAAATTCACTAATCACAACATAATGTTTTTAAAAAGTATGTTTTATTGCTGCTTTTTTATTTGTCTTTTTTAACAGTATAGTGAATAACCCCAGTAAGTCCAATAAAACCATCTGTTAATGTTAAAAATAAATGATAATGACTAATAATACTTCTTTGTTATAAGGCTAACATTACTGAGTTAGCAATGATAATGATGATGATGAAGAAGAAAATTAAAACAATAGATGACTATATCTAAGAAGGAACACCTCATTCCCCATCCACAGTCCACCAACTCTTTAATAAGAAGAAAGAAGTATATTTTGTCATTAGTCCTCTGGAGTCAAGATTGGCTATTGTGTTGATCTATGTTCTGATGTCCTTGAGTGTTACTTTTTTTTTTACACTATTTTGGTCATTGTGTATATTCTTGTTATTTCATTCTTATTTTACTCCAAAGCAAGCATTCATGAGTTGTTGTTGCTTAGGTTGTTAACAGCAGACATTTAGTAATACTCCATCAATATGAAGTTGTAGGCTGGAGCTAGATAAAAGCCTTACTGGACAAATGTGACACTCTATGCTTTTGCCGCTTCTCCTTTTTTGGTCAACAATAACAGTAATCCTCAATTCACAACAAGCCTGTTGAATTTACTACTCTTCTCTCTTCTCCACTAATAACTAGTAAAATCCAATAGGGTAGAAACTTTAACTTTGATTTGGACCCCTTTACTCCTCCCCAACCCCCAAATAAAAGCCCAGGGTTTTTCCCCTCACGTGAATGTATTTCTCTGACATCAAAGAAAGAAAGGAAAAAAAAAAACCTCATGCATTTCCATTAAAGCAGCAAGAACCAGGGGGAGGCACCAAGCTGGGTGCTAGGCTTTTGAGTCAGTGGAAATTGATAAGGTTCATATGCATACAAAAGGCTGAATGGAGAGGCAGCAGGGTGAAAGAGGTCGGACACCCAGATGGATTTTTTAATTCTGGGGAAAATAACACCACGCTCACAAGTGATAACTGAGCCTTTCTTCCCAACTCTGACCAAAATATGATTTCCATTTGTGCATTGGAGGAGAAGAAAATTATACAGGATTTCATTCTGCAGTATAATAAGGCTTCACACTGAATAATGCTACCATAAGGCAGTGTAATTACTGAGGGGCAGAAAATACACTTTCGGTTTATATCTAATCACAATACCACATTGTCTGCTATGGAAAAAAAAATTGGGTGCCAGTGGAGGCAGCATCAATGTTTTTCTAGGATGTAAGTAGCACCCAGGAGAGTTTGTTCTCAGCAGGACTTCCGAAAAGATGATGATTTGGAAATGCTTGGAGCAGCATCCCCAACCAAAACTTTATCTAGCAAGAGAATAATAGTAGATCTCCTTCGGACTGAAAGATGTACAAATTCTTAATAACTGTTCCATACTCACATGTTTTGACTTGGTTTTCAGTAGCTCCCTAAGATCTTATCTCTCATGTCAAATCTGATGAGAGCCACAGGAGCAATGATCAATCAACCCAATTAGCAATCAAGTGAGTAAAATCATCGGGTGAACAATTTGTTTGACTGGCAGAACTTTCTTAACATTTTCACCCTAGGAATATGCAAGTGTAGTGTGAGTGGTGGGATGGTTTTCAAATAAGTTACCTGGATCATTTATATTTCAATTGAATTCAATTTAACAAACATTTACTAAGTTTTTTTCCTTCTAGGTACAAGGCACTGTGCCATTTAACAGACATGTTACTCCATTCTAAGGTCCATCTATGGACATCATCTTGACTTATGATATTTTTTCCTTCTTATTCAGAATTTGAGCATAGGGCATACAGTACCCAATGAATAAGTGTGAATTCAAATATTTAGAAATGTGAAGAGCTGGAATTCTGGGAAGATGGAAGCTTAGACAGAGTAAATCTTAAGACCTCCCCCACCCTTTCCACACTGAGATAGAAAACAAAGTGCTTCAAGAAGAAAGAGGACCAAATCTAACAACAGGACAGAGCAGGGAGATCCTACTGCTGGACAGATCAAGAGGTACACCAAGAAAAGTGCTTGAATTCTTGACTCTTGGGTCTGAGGGTATAGAAGGGGAATCCCAGGACCCCTCCCCCTTGGGCTGTGTGGAATCTCTAGCAGCCCCTGAAATCTCCGGGCAGCTGGATGCACTGGCCTGGAGAGAGGGCCTTGCTGGTGCTGGACTTGGGGAGTTGAACACAGGCACCAGGGAGGTAGCTAGAGGAGAAAGCCAGAGAAACACAGCAAAAATGCTTGGAAGATGGCAGCTTAGATGGACCAAAACTTCAGACCTACTTGCTTTACCACACTAAGATAGAGAATAAAGTGTTTGGAGAGGAAAGAAAAGCACATCTAATAGCAGGACAGAGTATGGGAACCCTACTGCTGGACAGCTCAGCAAAAACACTCCATCTTGTCCCCCTCCCCTTTTTTTTCTCTCAAGGTTTTAGCCTCAGAGCACATTAAGCACTACAGACTAACCCAGTTCACACTTAATCCCATCAATTGGACAGACAAGAACTCTTCAGGGGGCAGGGAAACTCCTCCATAGACTGCAGAGAACATAACTATATACCTCCATTGCCAGATGGAGAAAGATCTTTCATTATAGTTCATTAAATCCATCTGCTTAAATTAGCAGAACAGAGAAGGAAAAAATATAAGTAAACAACAGAAAAAGAGAAAAGAAATTAAAATTGACAGCTTATTTTCAGGAAATGAAAAAAGAGCAAATGAAATAGAAGTTCAGGAAACTAGTGAATTGGACAGAGGCTTTGGAAGATCTCAAAATTCAACTCAAGAACTTCAGGAACTCAAAAAACAATCAAGAGAGGCTGAAGACAATTTGAAAAAGGAAATACATGAATTAAACAATAAAACAAAGTCTTAAAAGCAAAAATTGACCAGCTCAAAAATGAAGCAAAGAAGGCAAAAGATGATCTACAAAGAAAATCAGACCAGAAGGAGAAGGATGACCAAAAAGCCAGGGATGAAATTCAGTCTTTAAAAAATAGAACTCAACAACTAGAAGCAAATGACTTCACAAGGCAGCAAGAATATATAAAACAAAATTTAAAAAATGAAAAATTTGAGGAGAATATGAAACACCGCATTGATACAACCAAAGCTCTGGAGAACAGATCTCAAAGAGACAATTTAAGAATTATTGGTCTACTGGAACATCATGACAAAAGAAAAAGTCTGGACATCATCCTACAGGAAATTATCCAAGAAAATTGCCCTGACATTCTCAATCAAGAGGGAAAAGTGGAAATTGAAACAATCCACAGATCACCTCCTACATTTAATCCACAACTGACAACTTCTGGGAATGCTATAGCCAAATTAAAAAACTATCAGACTAAGGAAAAAATATTACAAGCTGCTAAGAAGAAATCATTCACATACTAGGGAACCACAGTTAGGATAACACAGGAACTGGCTGCATCTACATTGAAGGACCAGAAGACATGGAATATAATATTCCGGAAAACAAGAGAACTGGGTCTACAACCAAGAATCAACCATCTATCAAAATTAACTATATTTTTTCAGGGGAAAGTATGGTCATTCAATAAAATTGAAGACTTCCAAATATTCATAAAGAAAAAATTGGACTTAAACAGAGAGTTTGCTGCCCAAACACAGAACTCAAGAGAATCATCATAAGGTAATTAAGGGGGAGGGGAGTAGAAAAAAGAAAAAATATATTTTCTTTAAGGGACCAATAAGTTCAATCAATTGTATCCCTAGAAGAAAAGAAGATATTGGTAAATATTAAAAATTGTTTTTATCAGTAGGGTAACTAGAAGAAGTTTACTTAGTTGAAACAATGACAAACTGTATAGGATGAAATATCAAGATATATATAT